>NW_019154114.1:14606549-15113164 GCF_002288905.1 Enhydra lutris kenyoni
CGCCGCGGCCGCCGCGCAGAGGGCCGCCGCCCCCGGCGCTGGCCGGGCCACCGCCGCCCGCGCCGCCCGCGCCACCCGCCGAGGCTGACGCGCTGCCCGCGGCGCCGGGCGCGCCGGCCGTCGGGTGGTGGTGGTGGCCGGCGGCGTGGTGGTGGTGGTGGTGGTGGTAGTGCGGGCCCGCGCCGCTCTGCGCGGCGGCCGCGGCGATCACGGCGGACACCACGGCGGCGGCGGGGCCCATCTCCTCGCCGCTGCCGCCCAGGGAGGCGCCGGCGCCGGCCCCAGCCGCCGAGGCCAGCTGCTGCGCCCCGCGCGCGTAGCCATCGAAGCCGCCCTGGAGCTGGTGGCTGTTGCTGATGAGCGCCTCGACCGCGTCCTCGGGGCTGAAGCCCAGCGCCTCCGGGTTCAGCTGCTGCGGGTAGCCGGTCATCCAGTAGTAGTCTTCCAGGTGCGCCTTCTGCTCGCTGCCCGAGCCCGGGCTGGGCGCCGAGAAGCTGGGGGAAGGGGGCACCGAGCTGCACGGCGTGCTCATGGGGGTGGAGGACAGCGAGCCCCCGGCGATGAGACGGCCGCACTGGCTGATGATGCGGTCGGTCTCCACCGGTTCCTTTTTCACTTCAAACTTCATCAGATCGAAGTCATTAACATATTCCATGGCCAGGGGACTGGTGGGCAGGTCGGAGTTGCTCATTGCCAGTTCTGATGCCATTCTCCTGCCGCCGCCGCCGCCGCCGCCGCTCCGCCAGATGGGCTGCAGGAGAGGGGCCAGCGGGCTGTGCTGGGTGGCCAGCGGGTGAGCCAGCTTGCCGGGCTGGGGCGCTTCTAGCTCGCGCGGCGGTGGCTGGCCCGAAACCTCCGAGCGCGCACACACCCCCCGCCCTGCCCGCGCCCCCCGCGCCCGCCCTCCCTCCCCCCTGCTCACGCCAATGTGCTCGCTCGCTCGCCCCGGCCCCTCCTCGCCTGCTCGCCTCCGTGCGTGCCGAGCCGGCGGCTTCAGGCTCGGGAAGGTCCTCCGCGGGCTGCGGTGGCGGCGGCGGCGGCGGCGGCGGCGGCGGCGGCGAAGCTGGAGGAGCCCGGCCGGGTGCGCGGCGTCCCCCGCTCGCCGCTCAGCTGCGCGCTTTGCATAAGGAGGGCTCGCCTCGCCGGCCCGGGCTGCAGGCGGGGCGCGCGCGGCGGCCGCTCGGGGCTGGAGGCGCGGCGGGCGGCTGTCCGGCGGCGCGGGCCTTGGCACGGGGGAGTTAACACTTCATGCTTCTCGCCTTCTCTTCTGCCTGCTCTTATTATTATTTTTTTTTCTTTCCTCTCTCTCTCCCTCGCGCGCTCTCTCCGTGCAAAGTGCAAGACAGAGGTGCACCCCGACTGGAGGAAAGGGAGGGGGGAGTTTAGTTCTTTCTTGCCTTTTTTTTTTTAAAGCGAAATAGCGAAGTCCTGGGGAAAAGCGAGGCAGAGAGCAAAAGGGGGGAGGCCGAGCCGAAGAGCAGCCCGAGCTACAGCTCGAAGATGAAAAAAGATTTTAAAGCCTCTGATCCAGCAAGAAGAGTTTAAAGCAATTGCTGAGTTTTATAGCACTTGTGACGTCAGGCCCAAATGGGAAATTGACTGGTACTCCGAGCCAATGGGAGGCGACGAGAGCGGCCGCGATTAGCATAATAGATAGAAACAAGGAAACTTTTCGGAGCTGTCAATCAGGGTCCAATCAGCTGACTGTCAGCTGGGACAAGATGGCTTAACCCTTCCCGCGCCGCAGCCTCCCGGAAGGGAGCAAAGCCCGGCGCAAAGTTTGGTTCGAGAGGGGAAGGAGTAGTCCAGAAGGACTGCGGGAACCCGGGAGGACGGGGAGGGCGATTGCTTTACTTAGGAGCACGAGAGAGGCCTGCCTTCCAGAGCGCGGGCTTGCCCTCCACTCGCTCTGCCGGGTTTGGCGTGACTCCCCTTCCCGGGCAGCCCCCATCCCCGGGACTGTGAATTCGCTCCGGAGCTGCTTCTCCTCGCTCCAGCTTTGGCACCAAGGCGTCTACCCGGGGGGGCCTGCCTTCCCCGTGCGTAGCCGCGGGGAGCTCAAACTTGGCCCTTTGAGCCAAAGAGCGCAAACTCTTTGTCCCTCTCCCTGGAGCCCGCGCGCAGGGGCGCAGGGGCGCGGGGGGTGGGTGGGGGGGCTTAGGGTTCCGAGTGTGCCCAGGACGCCGCCTCGCCGGGGGCAGCCCGAGTGGCTCCGGATCCGCGCGGGGAGAAAGCCCGTTTTACTGCCCTCCTTGAAGGAGGGAAAATAAGTTGTTCAGGGACCATTACGCGCGGGGACTGGCTGCCGGCTGGCGTCGCGTGCCCTTGGGAGGGCGGCGTGGGGAGAGCGAACGCCTACGCGAGTAAACTCCAGGGAAGCTCGGAGCCGGGTCAGCCCAGCTCAGCCCTCTGGCTTCCGACACTGGCCCGAGTTTGGCCTTTGAGATTCATATTCATATTCCTCTCTCTCTCTTCTCTCTCTCTCTCCTCTCTCTCTCTCACGCACACCCACCCCCTTATGAAATCTGACCCCTGTTTATCAGGGACGGTCCCGCGCGCGCTTTGCACTTTCACATTTCAATTAAGTATTTCAGACTTGGCCGTGGAGAGGAGCAAGGGGTGTATGTGTTGGGGGGAAACACCCCAGCCTTCGCCAGCTCCCCTCGAAGGGTTAAGTTTTAAACCGCGGTTTCTCGGACCAGCCCGGAAACCCACAGTGGGGGTGGGGGGGGGGCTGTTTCTCCCCCTCCCCGTTGCAAATGCTAATAACTATTCAGTTTTCTAGACGGATTCTTTTAAAGCTTATGCAAAAAAGAAAAAGGAAAGAAAGAAACAGAAAAGAGAAAAGAAAGAACCAACAACTGTTTCTAAGATTTTAAAGCGATAGGCAGAATTCGGAGAAACCGAGATTTATTTGGGGGAAAGCAAGCGTGAGCCAAGCCGACCCAGCGTTTGGAAGACCAGACCGCCTACTTGGATATTGAGGCTGTTGATTCCTCCAATTAATGAAATGCATTTGGTGTTAATCATATTTATTTTACTTTATGGGAGGGGGAGACGCTAGGAGGGCGCACTTAAAAAAAAAAAATCTGAAAAGCCTGCAAAAGAATCCGAGTGAGAACTATTGTTGGATTTTTACCTCAACAGCGCCACCTTTCGGCAAAGGTCAGTTGAAATTGATCCGTGTCCAGTTTTGTTGATGAAGTGAAAAGAAGCTGGTTTCCCAAGGTGGGAGGGGGTACCGAGGCACAGAGAGTTAGTTTGAAGGCAGTGGGAGAACACAACCTTGTAGGAAAGGTGCTAAGGACAGTGCTGGCAGGTGCAGGAACCCTTTTTCCCTACTGTCCCCCTTGATCGTTAACAAAAAAGGCGAGGAGACACAGAAGCCTTCGCAGTCTGGTTCTGATGAGAGACTTTTGCAATTGAATCCCCTGTAACAGGGCCCTAAACCCCTTAAAAGTGTCGGGATGGATTTTCAACGGGCTTTATGGCAATATCAATAGGATTAAAGTTACTTGTAATTCGATGATAAATGAGATGTCTCTAGTAAGTATGATTAAGTGCAGTGCTATAAAGTTGTTTATCTGAAAAGTAATTCTCAGAAAACCTGACTTCTGACACTTAGTCATATATTAAGCCAGCTGCTTGAACATTGCACTTCATAACTGCTCTCACCCACCCCACAGCATACTTTACTATTTATAATGAGACCTTAGGTGTCACTCATTGGCTTCTTACTTGTGTTAATTTCTCTTAGATTAGACTTGTGTTAATTTCTCTGCTGCTGGCAGCCTTCAAACCCAGAGTCCCTAATGAAAGGCTCCCCCAAAAGTTTGTAGGCACATCAAAACCCTAAAAGGCCAGTGCCATTGGTATTTTCCAGAAAAGTACTTTTTCCTTTTCATTATTGCTGCAGAGAAGCTGCTTATAAGGATAGTTTTGGTTTTATGGGAGCACTTTGTAGGGCTGGAATGAAATATGTCTATTACTAGTTGGGAAGAAAGAGTGAAGATTGTGTCAATATTTATGCAATCTAACAGAACTCCTTTGCTTTCCTCCTCTCAAACAGTATTTTACCTAGTAATGAAGTTAAGAGATTATAGTTTCTGTATTCAGAGGAAAATCTGCTTAACTTACATAAACATATTATGTCACTTAGCATTGTCCACAGTGATAGTTTTCTGGGGCTTTTTAATCATTAGCCACAAAAATCTGAAGTTTATAATTTTCATGTAAAATATGAATATATGTATATTTAGGAAGAATTAATTCATTTTTTGTTTATAATAAATTTTTTTTTTATCCTTTGCATCTCATTTTTTGTTAAAAGCTGTAAGATAGGATCCCTGCCTCTCTTGAAAGTATTTTTGGCCAGGAACACTGAAACTGCTACATTTATAAATAAATAACATTTATAAACAAAGTTTTGCTAATGATGAAGACCATGGGATACAGATTCATGGCCATCTACCTAATTGTTGCAATTATATATCATTTCTAGAAATTAAATGCCCATGTTTGGGCAGCTAAATGTATTATTATCTGCACATTTTTTATGGTTTATTTTTGTACACTGCTGTCAAGCCATGGTATTTTTCTTTCTCTTATTGCAGTCTTTTACAGTCTCCCATTTTCTCTTGAAAAAAAAAAAAGAGGATTAGAATTATTTTTTAGATGTGTAGCAGTAGTGCTCTTATAACTTAATTCTTGTGTTTGTCCTTTTTGCTTTATTATTTAGTGATTCACAGGGGTGTCTAAACATTTACAGTTCTCTGTTAGCGGCATTTCTTTTGTAACAATTGCGCTCTCTCATTTTAATTAGTACTATTCAGATTTTTGATTCTCTACAATTATAGCAAGGCCACATTTCTTTAGACTTCTTTGCGAACATTGTTTCACTTCTTCCAAGCCAGTCTAATCCAAATACAATGCGAACTGTGTTTTCTTACTGCTTAATATCCCCTTGCTATATATACTCTAGTAATCTCTGTAGAACAATATAGAGTAATTTAGAAACCATGCGTTTGTCATTATTGACCAATTCAAACCAGTAGTATTAAAGTTTCTGAAAGCAGTGAATATTTATAGAAGAATGTGGAAGGGGGAGGGTATGGGTCGAATCCCATAGAAGATTGCGAAACCATAACATCAAAAACACAATTGTAGTTTCATGTCAGTACCTACAGAAGAACTTCACGCAAAAAGAAAGAAAGAAAGAAAAAAAACTTGTTCCTGTCCAAATGATAATGATGAGAAGCTAAAAATACCATATTTTTCTTGATTGTGAGTTACAGCAACTTAGGTATATCACATTGGAATCAGACATATATGATCTAAAAAGAATAAGATGCATCAAATATGGTATCTGAACTCTTTGTTTATCCAGGAGCTGATTTTATGGTGCAGAACTAACCAGTGTCCACTGAATTTCACTACAAAGGCAACTAGATTGATTTGAGGAAAGAGTTGCTCAGAGTAACTGAATGATAAGACATAGAGTGTTCTTAGGTCTGGTGTTAGATAAATCCTTTTAACAGTCTTTAGTTAGCAGGGTAAGTAAATCACAAATCACTGTTAGCAGATTCATGGAAGAAAATTAATAGAATCAGACGAGATAATCTGATAAGGGTAAAATTGCTGAGGAAACAGTCTTGCCTCATATTGGAGAATGTGAAACAACAGTCTGATTACTAGGAGTCGTTATGAGTAGGTGAATTATGTGCTAAATAATCATCAGAGTAATTCAGCATTTATTAATTCTTTTCTCTTTAAGCAATTCACAGTTGTAAGTTAAAGCCGCTTTCTCTTTGAAGACACATCTTTTATAATTTTTATTAGAGGTAATTTATTATTTGCATTACCTGTATTTACTTCATAATTGAACATTTTGCATTCAAATTTATGTAATGCATTATGCTTGAGAATATATTTCTGCCTGATTAGCATAAATAGTCACTTACCTCATGAATTACTAACAAAGTTTATCTTAAAATATAGGTTTTTTTATTAAGTGGAACACAAACATATGTACAATAAATTCTGATTTTCCGGTGCAGTTAGAGAACAACTCATTTGGTTTTCAGGGAAGCTGGGCTGCGAGGGAGGGGAGTCATCATGAGGAGGAAGCAACATATAGACAAGTGAGATCTGTAGGTCTCTTTCCAGGGGTGTTCTTGTGGGGGGGGGGGGGGGGGGGGGGGGGGGGGCGGGCCGGGGGGGGGGCGGGGGGGGGGGGAGGTGCAGGAGAGGTGCTAGGCTCCTCTCCCATTGCACTGCTTCCTGCATGATCTGGACACCGGCTGGGGATCCTAAAAGAACCTGCAACTCACCACCCACACCTTGTGAAGAACCATGGATGCCAGTGAAGGCACGTTGACAGCCGGAGGTTTTGTTGATGTTTATTTTGTTTTGTTTTGGTCTCCCTAGGGCTCTACCTTAGAACATAATACACATCATTTACTAAAACACTTGTTCATTTTGCACGAGAGATGGGGAAAAAAACGCAGTTTTTTTTTCTAAGTGAGAATTCCTGGGAAGATCTCCCAAAACTGGGTCCCTTTCTTCACCTGAAAAAGACACTTGATAGAGGCATTTGATAGAGTTTCACGCACACGTGAACATTTACACGAACGGGCTTCTTTTGGTTTAAGGCAGTACACACAGATATAGAATGAAGAGGCCTCTTTCCCCATCCTTGCCATCCCAAATCAAAAGATTAACATGGTTTCTTCTTCTTCTTCTTTTTTTTTTCCTCTTACTTTTTCAGGGCATAACTATCTCCTTAGATTCCTCCCCCCAATTAGGAACTGCTTATGGTTCACTCCTCTATTGTTATCCCTTTTGATTCTACTCCCAGCTTATACCGATGAGGAAATATGTCTTGAAAACATCCAACCCTTCAGAGATGTTTATTGTGCTGAAATCAGAAGTGATTAAAAAAAAAAAAAAAAACCAGGAATGAAAAAAGGCACCTGATATCGGGACAGTGTTTAGTCAGGCCTGTGTCTTTTATGCATGATAACTCAGAGGACAGGCTGTTGCTGGTTTTGGACCCTCTTCTACATCTGAGGATGGGGTAACTCAAAGATCCTGGTCCAGAGGCATTTAGCAGCCACTGGACCTAGGAAATAGCTCTGGAAAACAGAGACCAAACTTAAATACTTGTGGGGATTACCAGGAATACGGTGATGCAGATAATTTCTGAATTTGTGTGTTTCTGAGTTTGTTTGGCTGGGGCCCAAGAAAAGGGATCCCTTATGGCCTTGTTTTCATATCTTCCTTCTTGGTTGCATAATGCGGTAGGCTGAGCTCTCTCCTACACTGTTCTGTTCACTGGAAACACCAAACTTGCCCCATGACAGCCTCACAGCATCATCCATCACGACAGCATTCCTGATCAGAGCTGGGCTCCCCCACTGAATAAAAATTAAATTCAAATGTATACACCTTTTGCTAGTTTTTTTTAAAAAGTCATTTTATAACAGTGATACATGCTTTTGGCTAAATATAAACATTTGAACAAGACAGAAACAGGAAGCTACCAAAACAAAAGAAATTACTAATGCCTTGTCCACCCCAAGCCTCTAATCCTGGCCTCAGGTGTTACCACCTCTAATAATTGGGGTCCACGAGTATATTTCCGTGGGATGGAATCATAACTCCTACAGGGTTCTTTAGCATGGGCGGCCTGCGACCTTCACCTCAACAATGTCGAAAAGCAGCTGGGGCACGCCGCGATTCTTCAGCAGAATTCACCTAATAGAGTCTCAGGCTGGGGGAAGCTGGGGAAAGTTTACAGATCTGACCTTAACACCTCCCTTCCAACCAACGTCGGATGGGAATCTGCTTTACAACATTCTGGCACGTGAGTCAGCAGGCAGGACTGATTTACTAGGCACAGCAGACACCGTGCTTAGGGCCCATGAGACTACTAGGGGCCTAGGAAAACCTGTTAATTTTAAAATCAGAGGAGAAGAAATGAATATAATCTAGCATGGCTTATAACTGTCATTATATCGAGAGACTCATAATATTTTCTTTATGGAAGAAAGGGTCTACAGAAACCAAAATGCATAGCACCCACAGAAGTCCAAGTATGGCCCCAACAGCAGGTACTTGATCATCTCTAGTGACAGGGTGCTCATTACCTCTCACTTTTACTCCCTACCCTGTCCATCTATTTTTCCACAGTTCTTGAGATTGTTAGGAAACCTTTCTATTTATTTGTTTGTGAAGTATGAAGCCCTACCCCCTTCTATGCGTGAGTCCTGATTTCATATACTCAAAGGCCACGTATAATGAGTCCTTGCATCCCTCAGGGACTCGGGGGAGTAGAAGACAACCAATCTGACACCTTCCCCCTGCCTTTTGCTTTTCACTGTAAATGCAGTCAGTGCCTTTAGCATTTCCAAATATGCTTGAATTTCAAGGCCCCCCCCACCCCCGCCTCCTGGTTGCTGACTCCAGATGGGCCCACCTGGTTGTTCCCGCTCCGCAGGCTCAGGTCCTAGAACTAAACCCAGATCGCCAGGTGTGAGCTTCTCATTCCAGAGCAAGCGCCACCCTTCACCTCTGTGAGCTGCAGGCTGTCTACTCCCCAAGCCGACCATAATCTCACGAGCCTCTTCAGCAGACACAGAATCACCAGTGACTCACTGTGTGGCCCCAGGGTCTTTTCTTCCCACATGCCCCCATCCTCTATGTGTGTGCTTACATTTTTCTGAACCCGAGCGCAGAAACACAGAACAATCCCCAGTAGACTGAATCTCATTAGATTCAGCCTGTTCCCCGCTTGTCTAAATCTCTTTGGATCTAAAATGTGCCATCGACTAGTTTTAATTTGCTTCCCAGCTTTGTGCCAGCTGCAAATGAAATTGATGTTTTTTTTTTATATGACTTAACCTCTCCGCAGCAGGGGTCTTCTCAGCAAAACGGCATATTGTCAGGGTTAGAGGAAGAAGGGGCCTCCGGCACGTGAGACCACAGAGGAGTTCCATCGATGGCTGGTGCTCTTCTGCATTTCCTGCTCTCCCCCGAGTTGTGGGTGGCAGTAGTGGGAGGGACAGAGCCCTGTGGTACCCCAATAGAGACTCTCCTTCCCAACCTCAATCATTATGCTAACTGACCTAACAGATGAGTCAAGTCCCCTAGTGGACACTGTAAGCTGAGTGGGCCTACAGCCTCACTAATCACCGGGAAACTGCCAATCAAAACCAAAACGAGATGTCACCTCACACCCGTCACGATGGCTAGTATCAAAAAGACAAAAGATAACAAGTGTTGGCGAAGATGTGGAGAAGAGGAGCCCTTGCGCACTGCTGGTGAGAAGGGCAATCGGTACAGTCATTATGAAGAACAGTATGGAGGTTTCTCAAAAAATTAAAAATAGAATTACCCTATGAAATTTACCTGAAAACTCCACTACTGGGTAAACATCCCAAGGAAATAAAATCAATATCTTGAAGAGGTATCTGTGTTCCCACGTTCACCGCCGCATTATTCCCATTAGCCAGGATATGGGAACCACCTAGGTGTCCATCTCCAGATAAATGGATAAAGAAAATGTAAAATATAGATATAGATATTAACATATGGAATATTATTCAGCCTTAAGAGAGAAGGAAATCCTGCCATTTGCAACAACATGGATGAAGCTGGAGGGCATTACACCAAGTGAAATAAACCAGACACAGAAAGACAAATACTGTGTGGTCTCGCTTATATGTAAAATCTAAAAATTTGCACTCATAGAAGCAGAGATTAGACGGGTGGTTGCCAGGGACTGGGGTGGGAGAAATGGGGAGATGTTGGTCAAAAGGTACAAAGTTTCAGATATGCAGAATAAAAAAATTCGGGAGATGAATGGTATAGTATAATGACTACAGTTAACAAAGCTGTATCGTCTATTATTTGCTAAGAGGGTAGATTTTAAGCGTTCTTAACATATATGCATACCCACACACATTCAGAAAACAGCAACCATAATTACAATTGTAGTAACCATTTCACAAATATATATAATATATATATATATATCACATTGTATACCTTAAATCTATACAATTTCTATTTGTCAGTGATACCCCAAGAAAGCTGATAAAACCCCCCTAACTGGACTATTTGGTGATTGGGGATATATTTTTTAAAGATTTTATTTATTTATTTGACAGAGAGTAGGAGAGAGGAGAGAAATTACAAGCAGGGGGAGCAACAGAGGGAGAGGGAAAAGGAGGCTCCCCGCTGAGCAGGGAGCCCGATGTGGGACTCAATCCCAGGACCCCAGGATCAGGACCAAGCCAAAGGCAGATGCTTAACTGACTGAGCCACCCAGGCGCCCCAAGAGGGATAATTTTAAATGAAATCACTCCATCTGGATGTCTTACACACATCCTTCTAATCAATTCTAAGACGACTTGTCATGGTGTAGGCAAAGCTCTCTGTCAAAGAGGACAGATTTTTTTTTTAAGGTTTTATTTATTTATTTGACAGAGAGATCACAAGTAGGCAGAGAGGCAGGCAGAGAGAGAGGAGGAAGCAGGCTCCCCGCTGAGCAGAGAGCCCGATGTGGGGCTCAATCCCAGAACCCTGAGATCACGAACTGAGCTGAAGGCAGAGGCTTACCCCACTGAGCCAC
This sequence comes from Enhydra lutris kenyoni, assembly GCF_002288905.1. NCBI lineage: Eukaryota > Metazoa > Chordata > Mammalia > Carnivora > Mustelidae > Enhydra > Enhydra lutris. The sequence continues at coordinate 14,617,183 of NW_019154114.1, forward strand.
AGAGGTGTCCCAAAGAGGACAGATTATTTAGATAATTGTTTAACGTGTCACTTGCCTTGATCTTTGTAAACCTCTGCCCTGTCAAAATATAGAGTAGTTGACCAAAGTTGGGATCTCAGAGACTAATAAAAAATAGACGTAGCCTAGAAAAACAAAGCAGAAGAATTCTGTTTACGTATAGAGCTTTTTTTGAGATCTGTTCTTTCCTCCCTGGTTTTTCTCTTTAGATCATCAACTTTCCTGCCACGTCCTGACGCCAATTTTGAAGCCGGGAGGCCCCAAGGCACTTCCTTGAACAGGAGAGTTCAGAATTTCTAGTGTCCACCTTTGAGCTGCAGCCAGTTCCCCCTGGTCTTTCTTAAAAGGACCCAAATGTGCAGGTTTTTGCAGAATCTGCCCTTCCTGACTTCCGTCTCATCCTCCAACCTGGGAAGGAGAGCAGGAGGGCCCATGCGTTATTTATGACCTGCTGTCTGCCGTCTCTGTCCTGTCTGAGAGCTTGGTACCAGCTGTTTCAGTAGACCCGGCCCAGGATCATCAGGACTCCCGGGCACTCTTCAGGGCAGTGTCCCCGACTGGGGACCTCAGGCTCTGTGAAGACCTGCTGATCAGGACGAGTTGAGTGAGGTGGGTGCTGGCAGACCGGGGTTGGGGGAAGGTGGGCCGGCCTGGAGACAGCCTGCTGATTCACCCTCTGACCTCAGCCAAGGGCTCCACCGTCTTCCAACTCATGTTCCCGGCTGCAAATGGATGGGGCTGCGTGAAGAGGTTAACGAAAGTTCTGGATTGCATGGAAGGAATTTTCTCAACCCTCTGAGACTGAGCATAGGGTCAGTGAACATGGACCAGACACCCGTACGCACAGACGAAAGCTGACGTGCTTGATTACCGCAGAGCCTTGATGGGACATAACGATAAAGTCTGACTGTCTTTGGGGTCAACATGACCCCAGCCAGCGTGGCGGGGTCAGAACGGCAGGGTCAAACCCACCCACATCTCTAGGCCAGGGGATGCCGCAGCTTTAGGTTAATATGTTTAAAGCTTTGGTGGCAGAGCAGTGAGGGAGTAAAGCATGGATTTCTGAGTGTCACTGAGGAAGGAGACAGACCCGCGGGATGCTGTGCTTTGGCACCAGGCCAACACAGGTATGAATCCTGCTCCAACCCAGGTGTGAGAATTGAGCAAGTCAGTCGACCTGTTGGGCCTCATTCCCCTCTGGGGTCAGAGGTAGGGACGGTTTTATGATCAGGACGAGCATGTACACCATGTCAGCCTGCCTCCTTGTAATTGTCCCCCAAAACCATCTATTTGTAGTGCCAAGGCCTGCCCTGTCTACACACAGTGTCCACTTCCGGGTCTAGAGCATGCCAGGGAGTCAGAAACCATTCCCCTCCTTCTGTCTCTTCCGCTCTTGCTGTAAAGCTCTGGTCACCCCTGACCTGCGTGTGGCTCCTCTTCCTCGCCCCTCTGCTGCCTTGTTCACGTGGGTCTCCGCCCATCCCCTTCCTCCCTGCCCTCTGTCCTAGATCTTGGCTAATCATGACTCTTCATTACATCTTGGGTTTCTCTTAAAAGCCTTATTTGTGCCCTTGTCCCCACCGGCCCCCATGGCAGGCTGGTCTCACTGTGTTCACTGCCTTAGAGTCTTACGGCACCGCAGGAGTTCCCCACAGACCCTCGGAGAGCCCTGAGGCCGAGACAGCACCACTCATCTATCTCCTTTACCTACTACAGTGCTTGGCACACAGCAGGTGCTCAATAAATGTTTGTCAAATGAAAGTGACTAATGAACACTCGGATTCCTCCCTACTTTTTAAAAAATGTTCTAATGAACACAGAATGTCCTGCCAAGTGTCCCAGAAAACAGGACTTCGATGGGGGCAGGGCGGCTAGGTGCTATGTTGCAACTTGACACTCACTGCTCACTAGCCCAGTCTGCCCGTCCCTCAATTACCAGGATGCTTATCTTGTTCCCTAATTAGCCTGTGTCTTCCCCAGATGGAACTGGGTGGAAAGCATGGCCGAGCTCCACGGGCCCTGGAACGGAGGTGGAAAGCAGTAACTCCCGCTGGGATGACTGTGGGTGGATGGCAGGTTGGGCTTAAGGACCTGGGCGTAAGCGAGGCGTGCTGTCCGTGTTTTCGCATTGCCTGTCGCTGCCGAAGACAGCCCTGTCCCAGCTTTGAGTCACCACTGCCTCCCCAGGGCTCCAGGCATGGACACGGTTTTGTAATCTTCCAATAAGAATGCCAGTCCGCCCCCATTTCCACATGCCCGGATCTTGCTTGTTCTTCAGGGCACAGCTCCCTGTGCAAGGCTGCACGTGACGTTCTGAGCGTAGTCGCTGGCATCTAATGGGCATTTGATAAAAAGTAGTCGTGACTACAATGCCAGTGCCTCCAGAAGTGTTGCTGCTCCAGCCGGTCCTCCATGGCTGGAGCTGGAACTCTCTTCGAGAGCCACGTGTGGCTCTGTGGAGTAGCATGGCGTAGAAGTCAGGGACAGCAGGGGTCATGGTGGGGTCCTGCTACTGATCTCCGGGGGCTCTTTAGGTGCCCTTTGAGACTCCGTGTGCCATGGAACTCCAGTTAGCCCTCTTTGGAGTTGTAGGGGAAAAAACGTTGACCTACAATTGGCTTCAAAGAAAAGAAAACTACCTGGTTTGCACGACCAACAGGTGTAAGAACAGCACTGGTTTCAGGCCTGGCTGGGGCAGGAGTCATGCGACGTCATTGGAACTGGCTTCCATCCACCCGTTCGTTGTCCCTGCCTTCTACTGTGGGGACTCCAGACCAGGATGCCCCACGGGGTGATTGCAGCAGGTCCCGTTCTAAATCCCTCCAGGGCAGGTCCGATGGGAGTCTGTGTTAGTCCACGGTAGGAGAAATCAAAGTCACGGTTTGAATCGAATTGGTCTAGGTCATTTGGTTATCTACCCACCCCTGAACCAATGCCTATAGCAAAGTATGAAATATGCTGATTGACTCAGACTTAGACTCAGAAATGGGGTGGGCAGGAAGCTGGGGAATTCTCTGAGCCTCTCTGAGTGTGATGGAGAAGCTGTCCCCCATGGCGACAGCATGGAGCCTGCCATCAAATAATGACATTACTCATAGCCAACACATTCTTGCTACTCAGTTTTAACTCACCACATCATCACAACAGCCCTGTAAGAGACGCGCTGCTGTGATTTCCTTTTGACCAAGGAGCAAGCTAAGGGAGCTTGTCCAAGGTGAGTGTACAAGGATTCATATCCAGGTATGGCTGCCAAGTTCACACTCCTGACCATTTCCCTTTACTATCTCTTATCAGAGGGAGACAGACAAGAAAAAAAATAGACAAAGAAAGATATACTATACAGAATGCAGTTTAATATCATGTAATATAGAATAGTACTGCATATCATCATATCATATTCTATCATACCATTTCATGCCATATCATAGCAGGTACTGCTAAGCAGTCCATCCTGGTGTCCACCCTGAGAACATCTATTGCCAGCAGGGAGCCTTGCTGGACGGTGCTGACCAGGTGACCAAATAAACCACTTTTTGCATAGAGTGTGAATCCTTTGATCCAAGAACACTGTTCTTTGCCACAGCAACATTGTTACTACATGCCTATGTTTCTTTTGGTCACAGAAGAAGGACAAATGATTAAAAGGAAGAAACTTGAGCAAAGATGAGGCGATTTACAATCTCTAGACCTATAGCTCTTTGGCTCCCAGTGTGGTAGGTGTTTAAAGATATCGGACTGATCGTGTGTCCCTAAGAATCATGGGATACTGTGTGGAAAAGAGCCAAAATTCTGTCCTATAGATCGGTGGAAGAGGAGTTAAGTAGCAAATGTAAATGATACAGAGCTTTGTTTGGCTTTTAATCTTTCCCCCTTTCTAAAACAATGCCTTTGACATTTCTGAAATTTCCATAACTATCTTTAAATTGGTGTTTGCTACACAGACATAAGCAATGGCCTGTTTGCAGGGGCTTGTTTTTGAGTGTTAAAGTGCACAAGGCGGGCTTTAAAGTGAAGATTTTGTGTTTTATTTAATGACGAAGCATACCCCCTCCCCCGGCCTTCTCGAAGCACGAATATGGAGGCAAATAAATAACCTTGGGCCTCCTCACTTCACTCTTACCTCCCACCTTGGAGCCTAGGCTTATGTGATGCATTTAATCAAAACATAAAAGCAATTATAAAAATACCCCTGAAATTGCATTCATATCTGCAATCAGAATTGCTAATGTCTTGCCTCCCTGCACTATCCTGGTGTCATTTAATTTCAGTTCCCTGGAGGTGACTAAGAGTCTAGTCATTAATATAACGCCCACCAACTGTATTGTAATTTACTGTCAGAAAGGTCTGTTTCCAGAAACTCCCAGAGATAAATGCAGCTGCAGTGCTGGTCCTTCTTGGCCATTGCACAAGTCCATGCATTTTCTTTGTGTTGGAATCACTTCCCAAACTTGAGCACCGCCATGAGATTCCTGTTCATTTTCTACATCATAGGGAAGAAAGGACTGGCTGAAAGGTATATGATGGTGGAATTACATTTCTAAAAGCTAGCACTCCTACATCCTTACTCTTCAACAACATCGGCATGATGTCACATGATGATGATGGCAGAGTAACAACAACAGTTACTACTACTGCCACTTTACAGGAAAGACAGAGGATAGAAGAGGTATGCATGCTGCAAAATGAAGCATGGACACCAGACTTTTTTGGGGGGGTGTCTTAATTTGGTTCTTTTTGCATCATCTTTCTATGAATAAAGGGCTTCTATAGTTAAAGAACTTGAAAACAATGGACTCATCACCATCACTAGTTTTTCTCCTATGAGATCACATCTGAATGGGGGTTCAGCCATGGGGGTGGTGATTCAGGCTATGGGGTGGTGATTCAGGCCATGGAGGCATATCAGGCTTGATGGAAAGAGTAACTTGGGCAAGGAATTGAGGGTACTCATTGAAAGTCTTGGCATTTCTTTGCTTTAGACTATCTCATGATAGACTGGAAGAAGGAGAGTTTTCTTTCATTGTTCCCCAGCACCACTCTTGGGTATCATCCTACTAAGGATAAAATCTTCAGAGAATGTCTTGGAGTAGTAGCGATCTTCAAATTACCCCATGTATCTAGACATGTGCTTTACTGATGCATGAAGACTCCCATTAGACCCCTGGATCCCTGGGTTTTGATGAATAAACAAATATCAAAGTAGGTCAGATGACTTTGAGTTCCCTCCAAGCCTGAGTCTTGAAGGGCAGTGACCAGTTGATTCATTACTAAGATCACTAAGCGTCAGGTCTGCACTTACTGAAAGCTTGTTGTATGTCAGGCTTTGTGCTAGTTGGGTGGTTAAAGGAATAAAAAATCTTGTTACTCATCCATGTATCATCCCACATGCCTGTCCATCCAACCATCCATCCATCCATCCATCCGTCCGTCCATCTATCAGTCTCTGTCCGACCATCCATCCATCCAACCATTTTTGTATACAGAACCCATCATTTTTAGTAGCCCCAGGGGACATGTGAAAGGACATTTGAGGCAAAAGTAGCTTTTTGAACTTCTTCGTAATACCTTCTAGGCACAAACATGTCTCTGCTAACTAGACAGAGCAAGAACACCAGCCTCTTAGAACACGTGTGGAACAGCTTATTAGTGACGAGAAAGAACCTATGTTATTTTCCTACTGCTTTAAGTAAGAAGCAAACTTGAGAATCTGAACAGAAAAGTAATCTCTTGTTGTGGATATACCCCCCACTCCCAGCACTTAATATATTTTGTGGGTTTTTTTCCCCAGAATTGAAAATCTCGTGAAGTATTATTTTTTCCCTCACTGGTATCTACTCAGATCTCTAGGGGAAAATACCACATATGGAATCACCGTGATTATTCAGTTTCGGCTCATGGAGGAAAAATCTCCTACTACCATCATCACTGGGCTTCACTAGGCTTCATGCTGACAAGGGCCTCACATATAGAAGCCCATGTCAGTAGGCCCAATTCTTACCGGTCTCCCTGTTTTCTGTGAGAAACAACCAATCTGAATGGAGTTGAATATCCTCTGGAAGGTTTAAAGGTGTGTCTACAGGAACCCAGTTTAAGGACCAGTGAGTTCACCCAAAACAGTGCAGTGTGCCATAGGATGAACGCTCCCATCTTCCGCGATGTGCTGGTTTCCTCCAGCTATTAGAAATCAAAATCTAACCGGCCGGCCACCTAATACCTTCAAATACCGTGCTGTATTCTCACAGAAGTGCTGATTGCAAACTCTCGCCTGTGTAGATTTTGCCCAAATCCCTATGTTGTGTAGTACGAAGTGAGGAAGAGGAAAGGTCTTTCTGAAGCAATGAATGTGCAGGAGGAGAGCTACAGGGAAGAACACAGGCTGGGCTTCCAGTGGTTGTCAAGTTGGCGTCGCATAGGAACACAGAACAGAGGCACCACAGAGGAAGCAGAAGAAGGGGTCAGGGTGCTGTGCTGTGCTTTCAAGTTCAAGTTCAGTGATATGACGTTCTTGCAGCCACATAGCCTTGCATAACTTAACAAATAATTACTGATGGCATGCTCAGAGATGGGGCTTTCCTCACAGTTGGAAGGGTTGGGTGCTTACACCTTGTCTTAGTGAACTCTTGAGGATGGGATGTTCACGGGAGTTTGGGGGAGCTGTTTTGGTCCTCTTGGCTTCTGTTTCTCCTATCAACCTGGACATCTATAATTCTATATTGTATACCTGTATCTGTATTATTCAAAGCTATTTCCATCACAAAGCATGTGGCAACAGCCCACACAGTACCCACGTGGTACGTGGTCACCAAAAGTGACACTTAGTTTTCTTAGTTCCATCTTGGGAGGCCCTGGGTGGTCCATATACCGGCCAGAGGCTCATCTCTACTGCAGAAACACTGAGATTCAATGAAATCATCCACCAATGTATAATTTATCATTATAGCTAATAAACTCTTCTGTACAAGGGCTTTGAAATTTGCAGTGGGAAAAGACTTGGCCAAGCCACGATGGCTGGATCCTGGCTCTCCTGACTTCTGGCTTATGTTTTCTGAGAAGACATCTCCTCTCATCCTTATCCTCACTCAGATGTGGTTTCCTTAGATATGAACTGGTCTGCCCGAGTCTCTGGGAGCCTCCATGACAGGCGAGATCCGTGGAGAGTGTCGAACCTCCACTCAGTCAAGGGGCAGGGCCACAGATATTATTACGAATCATCAGGTTCCTGAGAGAATTCATAGAAATGTGTGACTTGGCTTATTTTGCTTCTGAGAACCGGAGGTTAATGCTTGTTCCTTGGAGGAAGTTCTGTGGCTTAGAAAGAGAGAGAAAGAAAATCATACACCAAAGTGACCTTTTCCCCCGACTATCGTGCAGTGCACAAAACTAATTAGCCAAGTCCTAACTGGGTTGAAGTCTGAGAGTAACGGTAAAAGTCACTCGGTGAGGACAACACAGTCCGCGGGCTTCCCCGTTCATCCTGTCTCGGTGACTTCTGCGTTAAGCTTGTTCTGTTTTCTGCTCCCAAACTGGTTCTTCACATGGGATGGCTTGGCAGCTCCTTCCCGGCCTCGAAGCCACCAACCAGGAAGTCGGGAGGGGCCCCGGGGATAGCGAGGGGGACCACAGACCAGGCTCTCCCTTGCCGCGCCGGTCCTGGCTTCAATCACAGATCCACTGTCGGTCAACCGTGCCGGGCCACCTGCCAAGGAGGTGGTGGCAGCAGCGCCTGGGAAAGGAGGGCGTAGGTGAGACAGAGGCAGGGCCTCCGGGCCTCCGAGGGGCTGTGAGGGCGGGCTGTGGGGGCCGGGAGCCCGCTCAGACCAGCATGCGGCGAACATCCTCCCACACCGGGAGCCAAGATGACTGAGCCCTGCGGAGGCGGGCGCGGAGTGTGGGGAGCAGGCGCAGGCTTGGGAAACAAAACCCACCTCCCCGCTGCCTCCCCTGATGGGAAGCCAGGGTCAGCCGAGGGGTCTGGTGGAGGGCGCGGAGCCATGCAAACCACTTGGCTTTGGAACGAACAGACTTGAGGTCTAACCTAAGCCTTGTGAAACCCCAAGAGAATGACCCCAGGTCCTCAAATTCTGGGACAGACTTTAGACGATGTTTGAATTATAAGAAAAGGAAACCAGGTCACTTCCTTCAGTTTGCAACACTCCCAGTGCCTGGCTGATGCGGCACCTGGTAAAAGGCCACTTGCATCTCCGTAACTGCCTCCCCCTCCCACAGAACTGATGTCTCCTGTACTTTGAATACTTCTTTTACAGTTCATCATTGACTCTACGTCTTTTCCACGTACTTACGAGCTTTCTGAGGGCAGGGACGGGATCTTAGGTTCACATCTCCAAATGCCTAGGGTAGCAAATGCTTTACTGCATGAAGAGAGGGATGGATGAACGAAAAGTCAGTAACTATGGAAATCAGATGTTGCTGTGAAAATGAATGTGCTTCTTGGGTGGCCCCTCAGGCCAGAGGGAAGTTCCTTGTCTCGGGACCCACTGAGGACACTCAGCTTCAACTCTGACCTTGAACACACCTGTGAGGTCCGAAGCATTTTTATTACTTGTTAGTGTAGTTAAAACCAGCTTCAAACGTGTTCTCCTGCAAAATGCCATGACAGTGCGATATCTAACGTTAATGAATTTTGTGTTCCTGGGTCTTTTTCTTTTTTTCCTATCTTCTTTTCTAATCAGCACAAAAGAATGTTCTTTTTGTTTTTGACTTTACCAGAAATCATACTTACATGTGTGCAAAAACGCTAAGATAAATTTCTAAGTAAAGGAAGCACCATGAATTTCTCTCTCTGTACATTGACTACCCGCTGGGGAAGCTGCATTAAAACATACCACATCCTCTCCATGCAAAACCTGAGGCATTTTCAACGTTTTGTTCACCTAAGCCTACTCCCCCAGCATCCATGGGGTCCAAGTTCAAAGTCTTCTGGCAATGAAGACTGAGAAGTTGCCAAATAAATAAATAAATAAAAATAAAAAATTAAAAAAAAATAAAATAAAATGTCTCTAACAAAAGCAGCTCTCCTTCCCCAAAGTATTTCCCCCCTCACACTCCAACGAGAAGAAAAGAGGTGGATTTTGAGAAAACCATCCCATCGTTATTGAATGTGGCATCGGGAAGGGATGGTCAAGAGCTGCAGCAGCAACTGAGAAATCTTTCTCTTTCCCTCTCCCACATGCCGTCGGTCTCCAAGCCTGGGGATCCCATGCGTTTCTACCTTCACCATCCATCCGTGCGCCTTCATCACATATAAACCGTGTAAAGTGTACAGTTCAGTGCTTCCGAAAATATTTTCACAAGGGTGTGCAGTCTGTCTACATCTAGATCATTTGCATCACCTCCTCAAAACACCCAAACCCATTAACACGCAGTCCCTAAATCCCCTTCTCCCCAACCCCAGCAACCACCAGTCTGCTCTCTGTCCATAGAGATTTGTCAATTCTGGACAATTCATATAAATGGAATTAGACAAAATGTGGTCCTTTGTGTCTGGCTTCCTTCACTTGGCATTGTGACTTCAAAGTTCATCCCCATTGTAGTGAATATTGGTAGTTCCTTCCTTTTCAGGGCTGTGTAATAGTCCATTGTATGAATGCACCACATTTGCTTTATCCATTCACCTGTTGATGGACATCTGGCTTGTTTCCACTTTTGGCCATCATCAATAATGGTGCTATGAAGAGATGTATATTTCCATTTCTCTTGGGCATAAATACCTAAGAGCAGAATTGCTGGGTCCATCTGATCATACAATGTGTAACTGTTTGAGAAATTGCCTGGCTATTTTCGATCTTCTTTTCCCAGGACCACACAGTGGCCTCTTGAGTTTTCTCCTTGCCCCTTAGTGTTTTTCCCTCTCTCTGGTCAGGTCTCCCCACCACAGCAGGAGGGAGCAAAGTCTCTCCTCCAACAGGCACCTTTAGAGCCTGTGTGGTTAACAAGAAGGACAAGATACTATCTAGTAAGGGGGCATTAAAGCATAACCTGGGTCATGTTACTCATCACGCCTAGAACAAAGGCACAGCTCCATAATGTCTAGAAAGTCCAGAAGGGGCTGCTCTGAGCCTCCATCTTGTTGATTATCATCTAGTCACTCAGGTCTTCCCCGGACAATTGCTCTTTCCTGATTGAGCCTTTGCACCTGTCATTTAGTTTATGTCCTCCGCCTTAATTAGAACACGCCACTCTTTACAAAGCTGGCCGAATGAACGAGTACATTAACTGAATTCAGTGTATTCAATATATTGCTCAAGGCTGCACAGCTGATTGGCAGCAGAGTCTCTACCAAATCCTCATATCAAAGATTGTGCTTGTTTATTTTTAATTCCTCCTTCTAGTCGGTCTCCTAATATATTAACCTGTAGGGCAGACTCTCTCTTATCTTTGTATCAGGGTTTCTGAGCCTCAGCACTATTGACATTTGGGGTATATCCTTCTCTCCGCTGGAGGCTATCCTATGAGTTGTAGGACATTGATGCATCCCTGGCCTCCACCACTGGATCCCTGTAGCAACTCCAATTTCCTACGTTGTGACAACCAGAATTATCTCCAGACATTACCAAAGTCCCTTGGTGGGGGCAGGGTACACAATGGTCCATTTGAGAACCACTGCCCCATAGCTATTGTCCTGTTCACTGAATGTGGTTGCTGAGAACAGCCAAGGGCATTTTGCAATCCCTATTCATTAATAAAGACTTTTACACAATTCCTTGTTAATAAGGCAGGAAGTGAGATCTATGGGAATTCAGAATACATTTTAACAATAAAATTGGAATCCAAAAGAGTTGGTGAGTTAAGGAGAATATTTGATTTACCAGATTCTGCATTATTCCAAAGATGTAGTCCATACAAATTTAATGGGATTCCCAACCACCCTGGGCTGGGCAGGTGGTATGATTTTGCCACAGAGGAAGCCATGTCCTCAAGATATTTTTCTGGGCTGCTTGGCTCATCCTCCCCGAAGATCAGAACTTCAGATTAGTCATGGTAACAGGGAGGGGAGGCAGATGATCAGAGAAGGAGACCCTGTGACAAGAGAGGGGTCATTTGTAAGTGCTTCACGTGACTCTCCACAGCCAGCACTTTCTACATGTTCAGCCTTAGGATGGAGTGTGAGAAGCAGCAAGGAACAGAGTTGCTCTGAGCCATTGACTTTCCAATCCAGGATGTTCCTCTGCTCCTATAGTGCCATTCCTACTTGGCAGGGTGCGACCCGAGGCCCCATTAGTAAACCCCGTGGAAATACCAGTCATCTCAGCTGGAGATGTCCGAATACAAGCTTCATCATTTCCCCCCTGGCAGAATCAATAAATTTGCATGATGCACATTAAAAGTTTAATTAAAGCCCAATGCTAAAGCATTTTTCAGGAAGTTATAAAAACCCTTTGGAGGAGGTCTGGCAGCTTGGAAGTTTATCAGGCATGCATCCGTCTGTCAGAAAGCAGGTTCCATCTTTGTTCTGTTTCCTTCTAGTCCGTGGGTTGTTTTGGAGGTATTACAGCTGCTAATCATGATTTGGTGATGCTCAGACAACTACTAAGATTACTAGACATTTAAGCCCTTAAGGGCCTTACCACAAATCCCCTCCAGCCAGAACCCACATGGATGCCCATCCTTTAGCCCTCTCTCCCACCTCTCCGGTGGAAAGGGAGCTGGGTCCACGAGCACAGAACCCGTGTTGAAGGAACCTGAAGATCCCAAGAGCAATTTGAAGTTTAAAGGAAGAAGTGCTTGGAGACAGAGTTGTGTTCTTTTGGTTCTAATTGCTGGTCAGGTTTCCGGAGGCCTCAGAGCTGGATGTGTTCTAAGCAGAGAAGCCAAGCTCAGGCAACACACTCGAGGTGCCCCCACACTGCAGGATGATGATACCTCACTTAGTGGTCGAATTAACTGAATCTTCATTCTGTGTGGAATGATGGCATTCAAATCAGAATGTCCCCTTACGGTTCTCCTCGCTGATTTCTTATCCCCTCCAGAATAGGAACTTTTTTTTTTTTTAAGATTTTATTTATTTATTTGACACAGAGAAAGAGAGATCACAAGTAGGCAGAGCAGCAAGCAAAAGGAGAGAGAGAAGCAGGCTCTCCACTGGGCAGAGAGCCTGATGTGGGGCTCGATCCCAGGACCCTGGGATCATGACCTGAGCCAAAGGTAGCCGCTTAACCGACTGAGCCACCCAGGTGCCCCAAAACAGGAACTCTTAACTTCATTGCTGGTTTTTCCCATTTACTCACCCATTCTTGCTTTTGTCCACTCACTCATTTATTCTACCAAAGTCTATTTATTTAGAGCCTTGTATATATTGTGCACTGCATTTATCCCAAAAGATGGCCTTGATCAATCATCTACTGTTCCACCTGACTTCCATGCACCATCTTCTCAAACCTCCATGAGTCCTTTGAAAGAGGAATTTTCTTCAGGTGAAAGTTAGATTCAAAGCACAAGGGGGATTTGACCTCATATTACTGGTTTGAAGATGTAGGGGGCATGACAAGGAATGTGGGTGATCTCCAGGAGCTGAGTGGTCCCCACCGGACAGCCAGCAAGAAAATGAGCTCCTCAATCCTACAGTTCCAGGGAAATTAATTCTTCCAACAGTCTGAGTGAGTTGGAAGTAGATTCTTTTGCCCTGGGTCTCCAGTGAGGAGCTCAGCCTCATTGGTACCTCGGTTTTGGCCTTGTATGAGCGCTCCCCCCACCCCCCACCCCACATAGAACCCAGCTGAGCCCACTTGGACTTCTGACCGGCAAAACTATGATGCAACCGGTGGCCATTGTTTTAAGCCGCTAAATTTGTGGTGTTTGCTATGCAGCAATTGAAAACTACCACAGTTCCAAGAGACTGACTTTATTCTTATCGTCAGCCAGGAAGCTGCGTATTATTCTCTTTTGGTTATAGGTCAAAGAACTGAAATACAGAGAAGGTAAGATACATATTCAAGCTGACATAGCTTGCCAGGTGGGTAGAGAGAGATTCAAACTAAGGTCTTCTGATTACAATTCTGATGAGTTTTTACCTGTCTACCTGGTCTCTGTCTAGTGGGTCTCTGAAATCCCTATGGCAGGTGAAACTGTGCTCTTTCTCTCTAACTCTCTGGCATTGTGGGTGAGGGATGTGAGATGTTGGAAGGAGAGGGGCACAGTGGCTGTCTCATAGAGAACCCCAGCATGAACGAACAGCCCTTTGGGCCCAAAGCAAGATGAGTCAGCTGGACCACATGGGCATGGGGCCACAGGGAAGGGGGCGGGGTGAGGGAATGGAGGCACCATTATAAGAGAGAAAATGGAGAAGATATAACATCAGGATGTTGGGAGCTTCATAGTCAGAGCTGCACCCCCAAAGGGCCAAGGCGATAGCAGGCATGATGAAGTGCCACACCCCCTTCACATCTTTGCTAGAGTGACCAACCCTCCACTCTGTCCTCTGGCAGCTGTCATTCACCACATTTGCACATCCCCTCCTGCTCTATCCACCTGGCTGCCCTGCTCACCCATCTGTCCTTGGGGTCAGAGGCCACACACCAAGGCACTTCTCCTTGATCCTCATGGCTCCACTCTTGCCAGACCCTAACCTTTTGGAAGCAGAAGCCACCGCATTTTTAAAGAAAGATTTTGCTAAAGAAAAATGACCACGATTCCAAAGTTTGACTTCTTTCACATTTTTGTACATCATATTTACTGCTTATGACAGAAGGTTATGTTCATTACAGAAGTTTTGGAGAATATAAATAAGGAGAGAGAAGAAAATGAAGACAAGTGCTTAGTAACAGTGGTTGTCAATAGTATTAAAGTTATTTTTTGTAATGAATATATGAAAATGCATACACAGATATACAAATGTATAACTAAGGAATATTTTTTAAAGAATTGGGATCAGATTGAATCTACATTTTGTATCGAACTTTCCAGCTCATTATCTAGTGCCCCTTTCTTCCTACCTAGGTCACTGAGCACAGCTTTGTCGGCCACATAACAATTTAATCCTGTGATTATAAAAAAAATTTGATTATTTTGCTTATTTGGGACATTACAACCCTTTCCAATTTTTCAGTCATGTCCATACCTTTTGATCTCTATCCTTGTACATAATTGCTGAATATCTGATAACTTACTTAAGATAAATATAAAAAAATTAGAGTCAGTAACCTGTAGTGGTTAATTTTATGTGTCAGACTCAATGGCCTATGGAGTGCCAGGACTAAACATCATTTCTGGGTGTGCCCTGAGGATGTTTCCAGATGAGATTAGCATTTGAATCTATGGATTCAGGACAGCCGTGGACAGTCCTCCCCAGTCTGGGTGGGCATCATGCAACCCATGGAGGGTCTGAATAGCACAAAAGGCAGAGGAAGGAGGAATTCATCCCCCCCACCCTTTTTTTTCCTCTGTCTCACTGTGTGAGCTGGGACATCCCATCTCATCTTCTGCCCTCAGACTGGGATTTACACAACCAGCGGCCTGGGTTCTCAGGCCTTTGGACTCAGACCAAATTATGTCACCAGTTTTCCTGCATCTCCAGCTTACAGAGATCAGACTGAGACTTCCTAACCTCCATAATCGTATGACCAATTCCTTAGAGTGAATCCTCTTTCAGAGATACATATATCTGCCACACACACACACACACACACACGTGCACACATATGTATATATACTGACACACATGTGTATATCTGACACGCACTTACGTATATATACTGATATACATATCAGTATTATCACTAAATACATATGTGTGTGTCAATATATATGTGCTTCATATATATGTAACGTTACCTAATAGGGTATATACAGGATATATAGAGCAGAAATATATAGGATATGATATATAATATGCATATATATTTTGCCAGTTCTGTTTCTTTGGTGAATACCAGCTTATACATAGACTAAAAGGTGTAAATATTTTAGGGCTCTGATATGACAAAGTTTTTTTTTTTTTAAGATTTTACTTACTTATTTCTTAGAGAGAGAGAGAGTGCATGACTGAGGGTGGGCAGAGAAGGGGCAGGGCAGGGGGAGAGGGAGAAAGAGAGAATCTTAAGCAGGTTCCACACCCAGAGTGGAACCTGACTGAGGGCTGGATATCAGGACCCTGAGATCATGACCTGAGCCAAAACCAAGAGTCAGACTCTCAACCGACTGAGCCACCCAGGATCCCCATGAGAGAAAAAGTATTTTCTAGAAAAGTTGTATCTGTTGTTTGACACTGTTGCTAATATAATGGGTTATACAGTTTTTAAAAATCGACATCCATTTTAAGGACAGCCTGTCTCCTGAACAGCACTCTAACAGCCTGTCCTGGTTTTCCCCTTGACATACAACTGACCTCGCCCCCCTTTCAGTGGCATCCCTCAAATGTCTCCAAGGAGCAAAAGGGAACTAATCAGGCAACCGTTTATGTGTCTACCTTCGCTTATCTATAAAAATACCCACATGCATGTCTATGTAGTTGAAAATACATGTTTCAGATGAAGGTCAAATGTTAAATACTGTCTAGTTCAAAAGAAAAAAAAAATAGAGGGATTTTTTCTTTTAAGGGCTATGTTTGAATCTTTATCAATTTTTTTAAAAATGAACTATTTGTCCATAAGCTCCTATCCCTGATTCACAGAACAACCATCTCATTTAGCTGCATGTCTTTGGTGAAGCCCAAGGAGAGAACACAGATGCCCTCCAGAGATACCGTATACTGACCCTGTGTGAGGCCCCATGCTGCGTGGTCTTTCTTTGAAGCCACACGAGCTATCCCTTTCCACACTTCTCTCGACACAGAGAAATCAGCATCAGTGTCAAGAAACTCGCCAAGGGACTGCAGCGACCATGAAGGGATCTGAACCCGAGTCTATCCATACTCTCACCATGGTGTCCCGTCCCCAGGCCTCCAGGGCAGCTCCTAAAGCAGATCCCTGCCCCAGGCAGCCACCTGCGGTGACAGTGCACACTGCTCTAAGCTAGCGGCTTTCTCTGCTAGCTGCCTCCGAATCCCATGTGTGCTTCCCAGGTTCAGCTCCTGGGTGCCTGTCACAGCCTCTGTTCTTAGGGATCTGCAAACAGAGACGCTGCCTGGAAAGACCCCCAGCTCTGGCACCACCCAGGGGAGCAGGGCATGGCTGGGGGCGGTTTCTGTGTCTCCTCCCGTCTCCAGGTTCCCCAGAGGCAATTTCAATGTGTCTTGCTGTGCAAAACCTCTCCAGGGAGGGACACCTGCCCACAGAGGTTTACAGCTGGGCCTACGCATGACCACGAGTGAGTCACAAGCGACAAATGGAGACATCTCTCCCGGCTGGCGGGCTCTGGATCCCCTAACCACATTTATGTTTTTATATACGTGTTGGGATGATTCAGCGGAAACTTCTGGTCAAACGGATCACCATAGCAACTTTCAGTAGACATCCAGCATGCAAATTAGAGAGTGCAAATGGGCCACTTTCTCAATGGTCCCAAACCATCACCCTCTGAACCCTCCCAGGGTCGAGCAATAGGCACTTTGAAGGTTTCATGCAGAGTTCGTTTACATGCAGCTGGGCACCTGGCTGGCTTGACTGGCACGTTCAGGTGCTAAAGTGAGAAAAACAAAGTCCTAGGGGTGATAGTCTGGATTCTTCTCACAGGGAAGACATCCGTAGCGGAGCTGGGGGATGGGTCCACATTTTCATGTCTTTCATAAGCCGCGGGATCTTGGCTGAATTATGAAAACTCTCTGAGCTTCACGGTTTTCACCACTAACTTGGGGATTAAAAAAATGCTTGCTTCATAAAGATGTGATGTGGTTGATGTAGTGATTAGAAAGTGCTTTGCATATGGCAGGCTTCTCAGTAAATGGTAGTTATTGGTGATGTTCTCTTTGGACCTTCTAAAGCTATTTTATCTCTTTAGGCCTCAGTCTCTAATTGAAGGCCTGTTAGGTAAAAAAATGTATGTTGATATCTAAGAATATAAATGCCAACACGGCATCTGCTCTCTAGGAGCTCCAGGAGTTGCTGAGAGGAAGCTGGGAGGGGCGGTAGGCATCAGTCAGGGCCGGGGTGAATCCGGTTCAGATTAATCCTAACGGAGCTTTCTCACTTAAAAAAAAAAGTCTTACAGTACACAGATTTCAACTTACAAAGCCAATGAGGTTTTAGAGAAGAGTAGGTTATTTTTTTGACACTATTCACTGTGTCATTCGCTACAGCAACAGAATAACCCATTAACTATGGCTTTAACAAAGAAGGGTTAATATTCCCCTCCCTTCCGCCCCAAAACCACACAGGGTTCTGGAGGCAGTTGTTTGCTTAAATTAGTTTTGTGGCCTAATAATATCAAGGTCAACATCTCTGCAATTCTCATGTGTTTTCCTTGTTTCGGTTACCTCATCTTCCCAGGGTAGCTGCTGAAGTTTCAGCCATCACGTCTGCATCCCAAGATGAGGGAAAAATGAAAAATTGATGGTACCATTGAAATATTTATGTCTTGGGGGCCTGGGTGGCTCAGTGGGTTAGGCCTCTGCCTTCAGCTTGAGTCATGATCTCAGGGTCCTGGGATCGAGCCCCACATCGGGCTCTCTGCTCGGCAGGGAGCCTGCTTCCCCCCCACCTCTCTCTGCCTGCCTCTCTGCCTACTTGTGATCTCTGTCTGTCAAATAAATAAATAAAATCTTTTTTTTAAAAAAAGAAAAGCTTAAAAAAAAAAAAAAAGAAATATTTATGTCTTACTAGTGAGAACTGAGTCACATGGCCATTCCTAGCTGCCTAGCTACCAAAGGATTTAGGAAAATGTTTTTTTTTTTTTTTTAGCTTTATCAACTTCTACAGTAGACACAGACAAGGACAAAGTAGTTAAGACAGTCAACTTCCAGTATTTGACACTTCCTCCTTAGATTCATTTATTTTAGGACTATCCACTTAAGTATGACCTGAGTTTGCACGATTGTTACATGACTCCACAATTTGGCGCAGTAAGTCTGCCGCTAAGTTTCAGTAAATGTGAGCGGGCACATTTTGCCGGCCTCTTAGAAGCCCTAGAACACTGGCTTTGTTTTCCTTCAAAAATCACAAGGGAAATAGTAGCTGCAGGTCAGCCACGGTTTTATAAGTTCTCAGGTGCCTGGCACTGGGGTAGATTCTGCAGAGAAATAAAAAATTATGCACAAGCCTCCATTTCAGACCCAAAAACTCCAAGTGAGCACATGCACTGGCTTACAGCAAGGTGACTTTTTTTTTTTTTTTTTTTTTTTTTTTGGAGAGAAAGAGCACAAGTGACGGGGAGAAGCAGAGGGAGAGGGAAGATCTTAAGCAGGCTGCATACCTAGCATGGAGCCTGATGTGGGGCTCGATCTCACAATCCTGAGATCACGACCTGAGCTGAAATCGAGAGTTGGACGCTTAACTGACCGAGCCACCCAGGTGGCCCTACAAGGTGAATTTTAAATTGTCTTCATACATCTTTCTAATCCCTCAAGGGTCTGATGAGGACTAGACTCAGGATGTCATCTTAATTGACAGATGACCCCAAGGAGGAAGCACGTGGGTGACCCAAAGTCACAGGGTAAGAAAAGAGCTGTGGTCCAGTGCTGGACTCTTGGTCCGATGCTCTGCCTTTTTGCACAGCTGGGCTCCGACTCAGGGGTCTGCAGTGGGTGAGTGGGCTGGGGGAGGGGAGCAAGGCCTGAGGAGGTGCTTATCTCCCCAGCTTAGTCTCTCTCAGGAAAGGTAAAGGTCAATCAACTGGGTCCAAGGGAGAAGTAAAAAGTGACCCAAGAAGGAAGGCTCTAGTCCCTGTAGATCTTGGGGCACCACAGGGGAAGCACCTTCCTGTGATTTCACTTGGTCCACAAACTCGTATCCCTCGGGTCTCAACAGGAAGGAGCTGACATAGCTAAGGCCAAAGGAGGTTTAATAGAGAGAATGTTTACAGAGCACAGGGGCACAGGGCTTAGAAGTCCTAGTGGGAAATTATGGCTTCCTGGGGCGACTTTCCTGGGGGGAATACCACCTCCTGCTGCTGGAAGGCATAAGGAGAGGGAGTGGATCCAAACTCATAGAGAAAGTGAGATGAGAGAGAGAGCGAGCTGGTTGTGTGGACCGTGCAAACTGAGTCTAGCTGTAACGTCTAGTCAAGGGACACAACTAGCTCACAGTGATGGCACAGGGAGGGAGGCAACAGATGGTTCTCTCCCTCCCTCTCAGCTGTCTCCAGTGCTACTCAGAGACCTGACCCAAGTAGAAGCCTAGGGAGTCCATTCATGCATCTGTGTAGATCTGTCTTCTAGAGCACCGAGCCACATAGGGAAAGGTGGAGAATGGATCTGGGAAGGGGAGGTAGGGCACATCAAAGACACCTAGCACAAAACTGAATGAGAGAAAAGAAGCTGCTAACACACCCCCAGTCCTTTACACTGTCAAAATTATTTCCATCAGGGAATGTTCTAGAAGTTTCCATGGAGCACTTGAAGCTGGGGCTCACACCTGGGACAAAGTCCCTTTGCCCTAGTGAGCTCTGCCTTTATACACAGTGCCTCATTGCCCACCTGTCTTCACAATCCTGCCCATGTTCTGAATTTCACAACAGAGGATTAGAAATACCCTCACAGTTACAGGCGCCTGGGTGCGTCAGCTGGTTAAGAGTCTGACTCTTGATCTTGGCTCAGGCCTTGATCTCAGGGCTGCGAGTTCAGGCCCTGCGTTGGACTCCATACTGGGCACGGTGCCTGTAAAAGGAAAGAAGGAAGGAAGGAAGGAAGGAAGGAAGGAAGGAAGGAAGGAAGGAAGGCAGGCAGGCAGGCTGGCCCTCAGTTGTGTTTCCTCTTAAATTTCCTCCAGAGAGTTACACTTCAGTGATGAACGCTTTGTACTGGTTTTATCATTGTACCCTTTTCATCAATAAATTATACGACCTAAATTTTAAGAATATGAATTTCCTTAAGAGACTTGGGTGGGATGAAAGAGGGGAGGTGGTGTCTATAAATGTCTTTAAAGTTGTCCAAATTCTAAATGGGATTGCAGTAAGAACCCACATGGTTTGCAAACAGCCAGTAGGTACTTAAAACATGGCTGATAACAAAAGGGAAGGGAGAGCATTTATACATATCAATTATATATGGATATCTTACGTGCACATTCGTTTAATGATGCGTTTGCTCACTTGACCTCCGTCCAAACAGAGGTTCCGGTCGCCATATCCATAGGTTAATTTGTTTCTTTCAAGATAAGAATGAGTGATACTAGAAGATTCTGTGCCATTCTCCGGAGCTGTTCCTACCCGGAGGACGAGGTGTCCTTTCTGGCGGCTTAGGAAATGTGTCGCTGGGAGTGGTCCAGCATATTCTGGTGCCACTTGAGGCTCTGCTTTTCAGAAGATCATTAACAATCCCGGCACCAAGTTTCATGTTTGGCAAGAGGCACATAAAAATATTCTCAAGGTGTAGTGTTAAAAAAAAAAAAGAAAGAAAGAAAGAAAAAAAAGCAAACATAAAACACCCAGGCTTCAAGGAAGATCAGCCTTGCCTCTCCCAACTTGCTTTCACAGACATTAAAGGGGTGGGACATGGCTTGGGATTCTCTGGGAGCAGGCGTTGTCTCTGGCATGAGATGTGGGCCACCAGATAGCATCACCTGAGGTATTACCATGGCGGCAGGGAGCTTCATGGGGTGTTCACATGGGGCCTGAGAGAAAGATGGAAACAAGTCAAGTAATTTTGACAAATCAGGTTTCAATCCTCCCTCCCTCTCTCTGAGTGAGAGAGACAGAAAGACAGAGAGCCAGAGAGATAGAGAAAAAAGAGATCGGTCAGGAAAAGACAGACACAGAGGGACGGAGATAGACAGTGAGACAGAGAGAGAGAGTGCCCTGTTTATGAGAAGTCATTTTCAGATTGGGACACACCAGCACACTGAGAGAGGACGTTCAATGGGAAGTAGTTCATGCATTCTGCAGACATTTACTGAGCACTTCCTTCATGTCAGACCCACAGGAATGCCAGTGCCCGCCCTCTGGGAGGTTTCAAGTCAGATGCATAGACAGATAAGCAAACCCAGAATCACAATGGGCAGTAAGATGGCTTGGGATGGACAGAATCACAGGATGCCCGGGGACCGGCCCCAAGCTGCATTCTAGGGAGTGTGGGCTCAAGGGATCAGCAAAGTAGCCATTTCCTTCTCTCTACTCCCTAGATATTTCTGTGGACTGCCATTTAAAACACAAATTGAAGTCATTAATACAGGAAAAGCTGAACTTTCTTCTACTTCCCTGATTCTCTTCCAGTCTAGTAAGGTTTCTAACTTTTAATTGCATGTAGGGGGGCCACCTGGGTGGGTCAGTGGGTTAAGCCTCTGCCTTCGGCTTGGGTCATGATCTCAGGGTTCTGGGATCAGAGCCCGCATCGGGCTCTCTGCTCAGCAGGGAGCCTGCTTCCCACCCCCCGCCGCCTGCCTACTTGTGATCTCTCTTTCTGCCAAATAAATATCAAATAAATAAGTAAAAGCTTTAATTGCTTGTAGGGTACTCATCTTTCATCTCCCAGTTCTTGGAGATTCTAAAAGGCCAAATCCAGCCATATTTGGGAGCAAAGCCCAAACCTAGGGCTTGGGGGATGTTTCTAAGTGAGGGCCATACCTGAAATGAGCTCCTCATACTTCAAAACCAAACAGAGAAGGGGCATGCCAAGTGAAAGAACCAGCAAATGGCGGTGTTGGATGTTGGTGTCCTTGAATGACAGTCCTAGGGGGTCCAAGCCATCCCTTCTGTTCCACATCCAAGTCCCTGCCGGGATAGGAGGTGAGAACTGACAGCTGTGGTCCCTGTGAGTGTCGGACTTAGACAGCATCATGGAGCACTCAGCACAAAGTCTGGCCTGGAGTGAAGACCCCACAAATGTCATGAGAATTTCTGCTGCTCTTGTCTTCTTATTAAAGATGCTTATATCTTGGAACACAGATCTTTGGTGCTCCTGTCCCACATCCTAGGAGGAGGCAGCGTGGGGCTCATAGTTTTCCTAAGCTCAAACACCAATTCACTAATCAGGCCTTCAGGGATATGCTTACTTCTGTGCAGGGTGCTGGGTCCTGGACCAGAGCCACACTGTGGGCCTCAACTGACCTTGGACCTCCCGCCTCCAGAGTCAGCCACTCAGGTGGAAGAACTGTCTGGGGTCTGCTTCTGACACACGGCAAGGCCTCAGAGAATTTTGGGAGAATTTTACTGGAGACCCAGAGCTCACACAGAGAATGAATCCCGTGGCCGTCTAGCTACCCCAAAATAAAATGTCTGCACTGATAGTCTCTCAAATGAATCTTCATCCTGAAGCCGGGACATCCTATTTTTCCATTTGCAAAAGTTGTCATCGGGAGCCTAAGTGCTGCTGCTGCGGGCATACCGGGGGTGCCGGGGAGACAGGGCAGGACAAGTCCTATTTATTGAGTGTCTACTATGAGCCAAGTCTTGGGATTTTACATGCATAATCAACTCTGGTCTCCTTAATTCTGAGTAATTGGTGGGATTACTGCTCTGCATTACGGACGACAAAACTGATGCCAGAAGAGGTTAACTTTCTGCCTGGACATCATGGAGCAGAGAAGTGCCCCTCTTAGAACTGAGCTCTCCTTGGTTTTATCCAGACCTTTCCTTTTCACTCTATTTAATGCAAAATTGAGCGAGGAAAATGCCCTGGACTTCAGCCAAAGGACCTCTAAGAAACTAGAGTCACAGAAGGGGACCAGTGCTGCTCTCACACACTCACTGCTCTCCATGGGTTTTCAACGGACTCTCTGTCATCCTGGGTCTCAGACGTCACCCTTGTGGGCCTGGGGTTTGTAGAAAGCTGAAGTTCTTGAGGACACAGGGAGTGGGTTCCAACAGCTCGGTGGGTGTGGCCAGAGCCCAGCTGGAGCCCAGGAAATATGTGCTAGGCAAACGGTATTGTGAGGTCTACTTAGAAGTTTCCAGAGTATGGCAGCAGTGAGATATAGGCCTAGAACATCATTACCTCTTTCCGGACCCTGTAGACCCAGCCAGATAGCCTGAGAAGGAAACCAGCCTGCGTTCAGAGTAAACAGTTAACTCTTCTGAGCTGGAAGAAATGATTATTCAAAAGTTGGTCCCCGCATACAAATGCAAATGACATCCCGAGAGACATGAATGCTAATTTCTCCAACGAAGTCTGTAGACAAATGCTAGTCATTAGAAACATTTCCGCGCATTTATATTAGGCCATCCTCTGAAAGACTTTTCAGACAAATATGTCATCAAGATATTCAAAACCATGTAATCTTACCCAAAGTTTCATCTATCAACGTACAGTTTTCATCTCTCGCAGCTGTGTGTCGATGCTTGGGGAGATTACTCAGCTGATACCGCGGAGCCGGGGAGGGGCCCAAGAAGGCTCGGGGTCCACAGAGCACCCGGGCAGGACACTCTGGGCTTTGAGGGCAGGCTAGGTCTAGGAGCCACAAGTGGGAGATCCAAGGCGGGCGAGGGGTGACCTCTAACAGGTTACAGAAGAGGCGTTCCGGGGCATCTCCTTCTGCGCATCTCTCCACCAGCCCTTCAGACACAAGTGCTTCCGGGATGGCAGATGGAGTGAAACGCAGAGGGGCGGCCAGTCAGGATTTCCTCCTCCCGGGAGGCAAAGCCTCAGAGCAGCACACTGCTCCTCGGGAGGAGGCCAGGGGTGAGGGGAGAGACTTCTGTGAAGTGATGGGATTTCCAAATACCCCAAAGGAGGGCCAACTTTAAGCTCTGCTCTCTCTCCTCCTTTGCCCTTCCCTTTTTTCCCTGGGAAGGGGATGTGCTGAAGACAGTGCCCAGAGGGAGCCTTTACGCTATCCCTAGGGCTGCGAAAGTTACAGCTGTTTGATTGTTTCCTGAAGGACCATTTGTATTTGGACCACTTTTTTTTTTTTTTAATTGTGTGAATGGATGGTGGCTTTTGGCACTGATGGAAGAACATTTTTCTTAATTAATTATGTAATAAAGTAGCTATTAAATTCCTCATCTATCTACTAATCCATTCATTCATCAATAGGCACATCCATCCATCCATCCACCCATCCATCAGCTACCCATTGATAACAAGGTCTGAAGAACCCAAGAATATGGCACTGCTATTATTCCGGTTCGGTGGTTGGAGACAAAGAGCCATAGGGAGGTTAAATAATTGGGCCAACACCGCCCAACTAATGAGGGATGGTGGTGTGGCTGAGTTGTCTCTTCTCTGGTTCACTCCATCTGATCCAAAGACAACCATTTCTTGAATGCATGCCTTGTCCAGGCTCCCATCCCAGGTACAACAGGACGGCGAAGCTGTCTCTGACTTACCCTGCCCTCAAGGAGCTCACACTTAGATCAGATCCACGTGTCAGGGAGTGGCTGTGAGCTGTGTGCCCTGGAAAGGTGTGCCCAGAATGCAGTGGCGGCTACCAGCTGGTACAAAAATCCACCAGCTTAGGTGCCAGGGGTGCAACTGACATTGTGAGGGGGTGTCTGAGGGTCAAAGGTCTCACCTTCCGGCCTCCAGGGGATGCTGCCTGCAGGACACCTTTGTTTATGGATGTATTAACTGTAAATCTCATTCTAATTGCTGCTGCTTTGAAGAGGACTCAGGAAAGGATGGGCTGAGGGTAAGACCTAATGTCTCTGCAGATGGGCTTGTGAGGGCTACACTGGGTCCTTTGTTTAGAGCTGAGCACACCGTCTGCAACTGTTGACTTGTGGATGTCTCTATAAAGGATCACTAAATTACGGTGGACATATTAATGGAAGAAACAGCTTGTACGAAGGTCCATGGGTGTGAATGATGATGGGATAATAGAGCAAGGCCGTTGTACTCTTGAGGCACAGGGAAGGTGAGGGAGTGGCTAATGGAGGAGCATAGAGATAAGTGGACAGTTAAATGAGGCCTCATGGCAAAGGGTCCTCTGTGTCATCTGAAGAGTTTGACCTGAGGGGAGCTGCAAGGGTATTTGAGCAAAGGAAATATATATCCAGATTTGTGCTTTAGAAAGAATACGTGGCTTAGAGGGACAAGTCTGGAGGCAGGAGCAGAGCACTCGTTAGTGGATCGTTGCAAGAGTTTCAGTGAGGGCCTAGTCTGCAGTGGGAATTGGACAGAGGCAGAAGATTCTCAAAATGTTTGAAGAGCAGAATGGAAAAGATGTGTGATTAATGGAGTATTGAATGAAGGAGAGAGAAAAGCTAAGCTCAGCTGTCAGGTCCAGCTTGGAGCCTGGGTGGGTAATTATTATTATTATTTTTTTAAAGCCAGATTAGGGACCATGAGAAAAGAGGCCAGCTTGGAGGAGGGCGAGGTACCAATGGGCTACCCTGATAGAGAGTTCTAGTAGGTGGCTGCAAATCTGGCTCTGGAATTCAGAAGACAAAGTACTGTTAAGTGATGGAAATTGGACAGTCATCAGCGTAAGGACAGAGGGAGGCACTTGGGTCATATGTGCCACTAAACACCACTTCTGCACCCACAGCAGGCATCACTAATCAATCATGGGATTCTTTTTCCTTTGAGCCTAGCTGCTTATGGAGCATAATTCAGGCAGCTGTGGCCCATAGGCTGGAGCTGGCATGGAAGTGGACATCTTGCGGCTATCATAGAGGTGACGACGGAAGCCAGGAGGACTCAGGACTGGCCGTGAGGACCGTGAAGCGAGAGACGCGTGCAGGCTTCACGTCTGGCCGTAGTTTAAACAATGTTGGCTTTGATGAAAGATGACCTGGATTCGAATCCCAGTGTCACCACTGACTGGCTGTGTTAACTTTAGAGATTTACCTAAACTCCCTAAACTTTAGAGACTTACCTAAACTCCCTAGGTCTTAGTTTTCAGTAAGATGTAGGTTAACAATAGTATTACATAGAACTTGGGATATCATTACGGTCATGCAGAGTGTTTAGAAACACAGGACACATACAGAATGATCAACAAATATTCTTTGGGGGGTAATAAAACAAACAAACAAAAAAACAAACAAAAAAACAAAGGAACCTGCGAAGAGGTCAGGAAGGGTTCTGGAGACACGATCCCGAGGACATCTTAATGCTTCCAACCAAAGAGCAGCTGGCATTTGGGAAGACTTCTAAACCCTGTTTATTTCTCAGATGCAAAGCCTTATGTAATATGGTCTGTGGTTTCATGGAAGTTCTGGACCCCGCTTCAACTCAGTAAGGTTTGGGGTCTGACTCTATGTACTCAGGAAACTGGCTAGTTTCCTTCCCAGACTTGTAATTTGTAACATCTCCTCTACGCGGAGTTTGGCAGAAGCGGTGGGTGCTTTGATTTAGCCCAGGGGCCACTGGGTCTGAACATCCCCTGCTTCACCAAGAATGGCAGATGGACAGGTGTTCAGCCGCGGCCCGGGAGGAAGATGAATAGCAGTGCAATTCTTTCCGATCAAGAGGTCACTTTTTATTTTAGGTCGCCAAGTGTGTGCTGCCCGAGAGAAACCTTGCGGCATGTCTGGAAAAGCAGTTAAAAATAAATACATACAATTTATTTGCCTGGTTTGCTATTTCTCAATCATTGTCCTCAATCTAAAGGCAGTTATGGTCTTTTGGGTGTAGTACAGCATATAAAGTGTTTAACAGAGTGCCCTCAAATTTATGTAGCAAATATCATATTTATCTGGGTAAATAAAAGATTATGTTTTCCGAACTGCGTCTCTGCCGGCTCTGCCAGCCTGTAATAATCTTTGCCAAGAGACTGGAACCACTTTATATGGGCTCCATAACCACAGAGTGTGTGTGTGTATGTGTGTGTGTACGTGTGTGTGCATGCGCACATGTGTGTGCATGTGTGTGTGTGTGTGTTTGGTGGGGTTGGTGGGAGTGGTCTTTTAATGTTCTTTTTCTTTTTTTAAAAGATTTTATTTATTTATTTGACAGACAGAGATCACAAGTAGGCAGAGAGGCAGGCAGAGAGAGAGAGGAAGAGAAGCAAGTCCCCTGCTGAGCAGAGAGCCAGATGCGGGGCTCGATCCCAGGACCCTGGGATCATGACCTGAGCCGAAAGCAGAGGCCTTAACCCACTGAGCCACTCAGGTGCCCCTAATGTTCTTTTTCACTACAAATGTGACAGTAAAATATATTACCCTGCAAACAAAGGATCGCAGAGTTTCTTGGCATGAACACAGAAGTTCTGGTGACCTTGTGGTGAGGCCATCAAGCCCTCAAGTTGTGACAAATCGACAAATACCAAGGGGCTCAAAGGCTGGTTGATATTTCCGGTAGAGTCTGGGTCCCAGCAATCTGCTATTGGGTTTGGTTTGTTTTCTCAGAACACTGAGTCAAAGACATGTTTCTGGTGTTTACTTCTCATTTCCTGCTGGTGTGTTGGTGAGTACGTGTGTCTGTTGCTGGGAGTGTTAGCCTGTTTACTCTTGTGCTTGACGGTGTGTATGTTTGGGTACCGGTGGGAGAAGAGATGAGGTCAGAAAGGCAAAGAGGGAGAAATAAAGGAGGGTAAGGAAAAGAGGAAGGAAGGTCACAGCGTTCTTGGGAGAAGGTGACTCTCTGGATTTATTCCTTCTTGCATTTAAGGTCTAGGACTTTGTGGCGGGCACTGTTTTAGGTTCTGGAACTATGACAGTCACCTGGAGGGACAGTCCCTGATCTCACAGACCTCACCGTCCAGGGGGAACACTGATAATAATGAGTGATTACATAAGGTAATTTCAGGTAAATTTGCCAGCCCAATTATGGATTAAAGTACTGCCTTCCTTCTCAGCGGGGTTGACTTTGTCATACCCCAGGGGCATCTCTCATCCCTGGACAGTCCTTCCCAATGGAGGTCATCTCTGGAATACATTCCTTTTTCTCTGGACAGACAGGGTTCTATGGCTCCTTCGACCACACCATCTCATTTGAAGGTGGTGTGCTGGATTTCCCTCTCTGTCGGTGGTCCTCAACAGGGCATAATTTTGCCCCTGAGGGCACATGTGGCAATGTCTGGAGGCATCTTTGGTCGTCAGGACTGGGGGATGCTCTTAGAATCTAGTAGAGGCCAAGGAGGCTCTTAAACCTCGTACAGTGCCCAGGACAGCCCCCACCAAAGCAGGATTAAGCCCCAGATGCCAGTGGGGCCCAGAAACCGCTTTGCGTGTTTATTTTCTGTCTCCTCCACTCTTGCCATCTCTCTGGCATCCATAATATTCAGTATCGTGTGGATGTTCAATAAGTGTCTGCTGGCCAGCCTGCCTGTAGTTGTGCTCAATACACAGCGGACGGGCTAAAATGTTTGCTGAGTGAACACCTGATAAGCTCTGTGACTTAACGGCACGCCACTGCGGCGAGCCATCCCACCTCTGTGAGCGTCAACAATGACTTCGCTCAATGAAGAAGGATCAGACCCCGATGTCTGCAATGTCCAGGCTGACAGACCCCGATTCAAGGAAAGTTGGAGGCTGAGCTGACACACCCATAGGACTGGAGCCTGTGAGGGTGTAATTATGTGTGTACGGGTGTGGGATTTGCCAGGAAGCCTGGCACCGACCCTTCGGGAAGATTCCTCGCTACGACCGCTGGTCTCTTTCCCCAGGAAAACTGCCTCCCAGACAGTGAGTTTGGAACCCACGCAGCCTTCACTGGGGACTGCAGAATGGCTTGCCGAGCCCAGGGCCTGGGACCCTCAGGATGCCAACATCCTCGGAACTCGAGGCTCACCCTGCTGCCATGTGTCCCCAGAAAACCCCAGCCATCCAATCCCTTCCTGTCCAAGAACGTTTGTTCACAACCCGCTTCCTAAAACCATCCGGGATCTGCCTAGAATTGCTCTGCCTGTAAATCCTGCCCCAGCCGCCGCTCCTGGGTGGGAATTCACGCATCCATCCCCTGAGAACAGGACAGAGGCTCACCACCTGAATGAGCTTCCTACCACTGCTGTCTGAGGCAAGGGTTTGGGGGAAGGAAAATAGAAATGAAATATATGGGAAATCTGAGACATTGTTTTAAAACAACGGTTTTTTTAGGGTGTTTGATTTACTATTCAACTGCGCACAGCTGCTGTTTGGAAAATAGGACGCATGCCAAGCTGAGATAGCTGGTGGAGAGGGCTGGGGAGAGCAGGGACAAAAGAGCCGACAGTAGTGTTTGCACACTTCACGTGTTAACTCGACTTTAAAACAAACCCGGTGGCTGACCCTTCCCAAGAAGCCACTGACTGGTACCTCGCTCTGCTGCTATTCATAATGCTGAACTGCAGCCGCCCCATAGCCCTTGTCCTCTTTGTCTTAATTAAAGAGATTTAGGGGACGGCCCTGCCCTCAAAGTGCACATTTTTTATCGGTGCTTCGACAAGCACTGCCTCCTTTTCTCCTCCTCTCTTCACCTGTGGCATCGAGATACTCACACGTGGACTTGCGAGGGTTTTGCTTATTAAGTTGAGGTAAAATGGACATCACCTGAAAGTATCCATTTTAAAGTGCACAGTTCAAGGCCATTTGGTACATTCACCGTGTTGTGCAACCATCAGCTCTGTCTAGTTCCAGAACATTGCCATCACCCCAAAAGAAACCCTGCTCCCATGAAGCGGGAGCCCCTCCTTGCCCTCACTCCTCAGCCGCCTGCAGTCACGAACCTGCTTTCTAACTTTATGGGTTCACCCATTCTGGAGATTTCCCCTAAATGGAACCGCGTAGCATGTGACCTTCTGGGTCTGGCCTCTTTCACGGAATGTCAAGTTTTTGAGGTATGCCCACACTGTAGCACGCAGCAGAAATCCATTTCCTTTTTATGGCCGTATACTATGCCATTGGATGGATGTACCATGTTTACTTTGCTTAGCCATGCATCCGTGGGTGGAAACCAGATTGCTTCTACCTCTGGGGTATTGTAAAGAGCTTTACGGATAGTCATGTACAAGTATTTACTCAAAGACCTCTCTTCAGTTTTTTGGGGGATACACCTAGAAATGGAATTGCTGGCTCATATTGTAATTCTGCATTTAACTTTTTGAAGAATCGATAATTTTTTAGAACCCTCATTTCACAACCATTCTAATCAGCTAATATGTCTTCCACCCAAGACAAGCTAGGGGCCACCTCCTGAGCTAGTGTTGGCTTTCTGCCCAGGACTGAGAAGGCTGTAGACGGGGAGATAACCCCACGGAGCCCTCTTTTTCTCCATCACCAGGATAGTTAACTTGCACTCAAAAATGACACTAGGCATTCAATCCCATGAAAACCCTGTAAGGCAGGCATTATTCTCCCAATGTTTTAAAACAAAGAAATAGAGATTCAGAGAGATGACTCTTCTTACCCAAGGATACCCCAATAAGAAATAATGAGCCTCACTGGGTCTGAAGACCTACTGAAGTCATTTCGCCAGATGTAAAAGGTTGTCCATTCCCTGCCTAAGAGAGCAAAGCCCTTCATAAAGAACCATTCCCAGCTCAAGGAGAAAGCTGCTTTCCATTTTTGGGAGAGCTTGATCCAAAGACAGACTGCAGGAAAAAGGGGATTTCCTTCAGCCCAGGTGACACAAGAAATAGAGATTCGCTTTTTCCGAAAGATCACTGGGTGGCCTGTGTTTTCGGGAATGAATCCTTCCCTAACAGTCTCCTGTCTCGAGCATCCCCTGAAGGAGGAAATAGTTGCCTTCAGCCGTCCTTCCTATGGGATATTCCTTTCGGAGAAGAAGGGGAAAAAAAAATTCTTCCTAGGTGTGCTGAGTTCTCATGATTCACAAACACAATTCTTCCAACAGCTCTGTGAGTTCGGTGGGGGCATTATTTTTTTTCTGACGAGAAACCTGATATTCAGAAAAGTTAAGAAACTTGCACAAAACATCCCAACCAATAGGTGGAGAAGCTAAGATTCAAACCAAGAACTTTTTGAATCTGAAGCCTATGGTACACACACACTCTGCCAGGCCAATCACAGATCGATCACCTCTTTTTACTGAGGGACTAGGTACTTTCGTACAGGAAGCCAACTTCATACATGAACATGTACATGTACGACTTCATACATGGTGTCATTCAAAAAGAACCTGAGACTTAGGAATGTGATGGCGAATAACTCACCCAAGCTCATACAGCCAGTGGTAGCCAAAGACACATATTGTGAGGCCCCACAATTCCTAAGTCTTCCCGATGCACCACACTCCTCTATTTCTTTGTCCAGGATGGTGCTGAGCTTCTCCCAGCATCAGGACCTGGGAGAAATGGATGCCAAGAAATCCTTCCTGGTTGCATCACAAACTTCTGACAATCTCATCATACTCTGACTCAGGTCAACCATGTGTTGTGGACTTAGCTGATTCCCACATTAGGACGGAGCTCTTAGAGGAACATGGTTTCCAGAATAGCTTGTGGTTAGTGATTTTCCTACAACGCATTATAAAGAAAAATATTTTGAAGGAAGGTTAGTTTGGCTCATCGTGAGCTGAGGCATAGCATCCCTGTGTTGGAACATGTGGGCAAGCAGATATGGAGTCGTACAAATAGGCACAGCAGCTTCTTATTCACAAGGGATATGTTTCAAGACCCCCAGGGGATGCCTGAAACCGTGGATGGTACCAAACCCAACAGAGAGTGTTTTTTCCCTATCCGTAGGTATTATGATAAAGTTTAATTTTTAAATTATACACAATAGGGGTGCCTGGGTGGCTCAGTGGGTTAAAGCCTCTGTCTTCGGCTCAGGTCATGATCCTAGGGTCCTGGAATCGAGCCCCACATTGGGCTCTCTGCTCAGCAGGGAGCCTGCCTCCCCTTCTCTGCCTGCCTCTCTGCCTACTTGTGATCTCTGTCTATAAAATAAATAAATAAAATCTAAATTAGGCACAGTAAGAGATTAATGGTGGGGACTTGTCATCTGCTGTCTTCCACTAAGTCCTCTCCGGTCGGCCCACCCTCTATGCGAGTGCTCAGAAATACATATGCACAAACACTCAAATGAGTTCATTTCCACTTATGCAGACCAGCAGACCCACTCTTGCAAACAGACATCTGCGTGCATATGATTTGTGTGTATACTACTGCACGCGCACACCTAAGCACGTCGAGAAGACTGCCCCACCCCACCTTATCTGAGGTTTCGCTTTGTGTGGTTTCAGTGACTTGTGGTCAACTGCAGTCTGAAAGCAGATGATCTTCTGACATATCAAAAGATCCGTGGTAGCCTAAATGGTAGCCTAACTGTAGATCACAATGCCTACATCATTGGCCTCCTGTCATTCCATCACATAGGCATTTTATCATCTCATATCATCCAATAAGATACTTTGAGAGAGAGAGAGACCACCTTTGTGTAACTTCTATCACAGCATATTGCTATAATTGTTCTATACTACTATTAATTATTATTATTAATCTCTTACTGTGCCTAATTTAGGGCTCTTCTGGCTGGATGAAAACAAGTTTCCTGGCACTGGTGACATGGTTCCCTGGGAAGGGTCTCCATCTGCTCTTGGTTACTCTATGACTTGATTGTCACCTGGAACCTCCAGCACAGCTTTGTGTGGAGTTCTGTTCGGACCTCCCTAATAGCTCTGGAGGGGATCTCCAAGTTCAGGCTGGTAGGCCTTATCTGGGAGCTCTTTAGCATGTAAAACCCCGGTTATCACTTCTGCATTCTGACTCAGAAGTTTTGGGACAGGGTTTGAGAATCTGCATTTTAACAAAGTCTTGGTGGTTCAGTTGCACGTGACACGGACCAGTCCTGGTGATGCCCCGGCATGGAAGGCATGTGGGGATTCACTGATATGTGTCCATCCTGAGCCTCCATCTCCAAAAAGGTTCCTCTGACATCTGCCATGACAGTGCTGAGGGAGCTCACCGTCTTGAACCAGCAGTCCAATTTTGAGTCCGATATTCAATACTAAAATCAGATTCTATTTCCTCTTTTTACTGAGCAGCTCCAGACACATTGCCAATTATCTACTTATTTTGTGACAAATCCTCAATTGCCGATAAGGAGATGGGCCAGGGGTCTAACACAGCAAGGACCAAGAAAACATGTATTGTAGATTATCAAGGAGTTTTTTTTCTTGAAGTCCATATAATCTACTGACTTTAAGTATGTTTTCAAAGTTAAAATTCCATCTTGCTAAATGCATACTCTAGTCTTTTGAGTAAGAATTTATAAACAACAGCAATGATCTTTTTATCCACTGAAAGTGATTTTTTCCACCTCCCATACAGAATCCTACCTTGGCTAGAAGGAGGGTTGTTTTTGTTTTTTGGGTTTTTTTCCCCTTTTAACCTCTCCAGATGGGTAAAGGTAGGTTGGCTTACAAAAACTACTTGACAATCCATTTCTTCATCCCTATCAACCAAATTCTGATTTCATATGACGTTGGAATGCAGCCTACAGCCCCCCAAAGAGGTGTGAGTGGTTGGGGGAGGGGAGACTTATTTGACAGTGTTACAAGAAGACAAGTTCGAAGCAAACATTTGACACTCCAGCCCTGGAATGTTGTAAAATTTTAATTAGGTGGATCCATTAGTCATGCCCACATGGAGGTTTCATACGGGACTTACAAAAATGCAGGCTACTGAGGGAAAGTTTCAGACCTTCCTGTAAATACCATTTCCCTCATTATTGGGAAATGTGGTCTCGGTGGGACCATTGAACCAGGCTTTGTATTTACAAAATATGGTTAGGACCAGATTAACAGCAGGGACTGAAGGGCTTTTCAAATCCAAATAAGGGATGACTTTTTTTTATAAGGGAGTTTACCCAGCCCAACTGCTTCTGAGTCAGTTGGGCTAGAGATGATTTGGGTGCCCACTGCCTTTCCTCACTTCCTGGCTTGAAATTTTAGATTTTAAAGGTACCCGGGATGATGCTATATGGTAGACTTTAATGAGATGAGCATGTGCGTTTTTCAAGTTGAAAATACATAGGGAGCCTCCCTAGTTCCAAAATGGGGCATGGTTAATGGGGGTGTGGGGGGTTGTGTTTCATTCAGAAAGCCAACTTTGAGATTTCAGGGCCTAGGATACTTATAGCTTGGTTGGCAAGCAGGCATTTTCAATGTACACACACTGTTATTTTGATTTTAAGTCTCTGATTGGTCACTGTGGTTGGAAGGAGGAAGATGAGGACGATACTTAGTATAATTAATCATATGGTGATATTTGAAAGACACTGAAAATTAAGACTCTTAGCTCTTCATCAATTTGAATCATATGCGGATGTTCATGTTGGCCATGGGCACTGTTTCTTCAGCAACATTTCAAGTGATTCAGTCTAATAAGGTCTCATCATTCAGCTGAAAATGAAGGAGTTTGATATGGTATAATATTATTGTTCAAGGGCCACAGTCCCCTAGAGATAGGCTGTGGACTAACTTTTCTGGCTTCCTCTTTATGTGTTCATTCATTTATTATGTTATTATTTCAACAAATATGTGTGTCTATGGGGAAGATTGAGACATAAAGTATTTTTTTTTTTTTTTGAGACATAAAATTTACTAAGACACAGTTCCTGCCCTCCAGGAGATCAGAATCTAATGGGAAAAGTCTAGTGACTTTGAAACGGGTAGCCACAGTACAGTACCGTGTTACCATATTGAGGCCTATGCACCAAGGAACTTACGCACATTTCTTCATGTATCTAAAAAGCAACCCAGCAAGACAGGATTTTAATTTCTTATAGATGAAGAAACTGAGACCCAGACAAGTTTAAGAGTGTCCTAGATACAAGGTTAAGAAATGACAGAGCTGACACCAGGAAAGCACGGAGGCTCCTCAGAAAGTTAAAATAGAGCTATCCTACGACCTAACAATTGTATTACTTGGTATTTACCCAAAGGATACAAATATAGGGATCCACAGGAGTACCTGGGCCCCAGTGTTTATAGCAGCAATGTCCACAATAGCCAAACTATGGAAAGAGCCCCGATGTCCATCGGCAGATGCATGGATAAAGAAGATGTGGTATATACACACAGTGGAATATTACTCAGCCATCAAAAGTGAAATCTTACCATTTGCAATGATGTGGATGGAACTCAAGGGTATTATGCTAAGCAAAATAAGTCAATCAGAGAAAGATGATTATCACATGATTTCACTCATATGCAGAATTAAAGAAACAAAAATAAGATGAAATCAGAGAGGAAGGCAAACTATAAGAGACTCTTAACAATAGGAAACAAAATGATATTAGTGGGAAAGGTAGAATGAGTAACTAGCACAAACACAGAATGTCCATCAGTGAGAACTGTAGGTTTTCGGATGATATGTATATGATATGGATGATGTGTTCGTGTTTTGGATATCCAGGAATCAGAGGCAGTTAGACTTTGAGCCTTGCGAGATTTTCACATCTTTGACCCCAGAGACCTTTGGTGTGAGATCAGTCACTATTTTGGTTGAAAGTTCATTGTTTGGGAGTGGGAAGGAGAAGGACAGACTAACTTGGCTTAACCAAGTTTCGCTATTCCGAATTCTCTAGGAATGTGCAAATTTATTCTTTCACCTCTCCATGCCTCATTCTGATTTCAGTGTGTCGCCTAAATTCAACCACAGGACAGGGCCTCTTAAAGTAGATTGGTCAAAAGCACAGCGAGAGTCACAGAGGAGATTTCATACTCAAGATCAGTGTCTTAAATTGAGCTCCTCATCTATGAAATCCCAAGCTGTGCCTTCAGAGTAAAGAGAAACTGGACCCTTCTAAAAGGCAATTTTCATAAATCCAGGATAAAATGGCCATTGGTTTCTATCCTTAGTGCCCATCTCTGGGGGACACCTGATATTTGTGTCCCTCAAACACTTCCCTTTCCTCTGGGGATCCCACCCCCACCCCCATTCTTGTTTTCTCGGGGCTGACTCCCTGGAGTCCTGGCTCCAGAGGTGGGGGCACTGACCAAATACATTTCCACGGTACTGGATTCTGGGATGAACAATACACCACCAAGACAAGCCAAGAAAGCCTCCAATCCAGACTATTTAGAACTATTTGAAAAAAAGAAGCTCATTCTGTAGGGAATGTTTACTGTAAGGATGATTTAAGACTGGAGTTTCCAGTGGCCATATTTCTACCTCAGGGGGATCCAAGCAAAGGATGAAGGCAACAGGAGTGAGTGAATTGGGGAGCATCAGGAGCTAGTTCCTGATGACACTATTGATATATCTGGGTCCATCCATGCCAGAAGCCAACATCACCTCTGAACTTTTCAAAATGTAAGCCAATACATTGTTTTGGGATGTTCATTTAAAAAAAATTTTTTTTTTATTTCTTCTCAGTGTTCCAGAATTCATTGTTTATGCACCACACCCAGTGGTCTATGCAATACGTGGCCTCCATAATACCCACCACCTGGTTCACCCAACATCCACCCCCCACCCCTCCAAAACCCTTAGATTGTTTGCCAGAGTCCACAGTCTCTCATGGTTCGTCTCCCCCTCCAATAATCTAAGTTGCATTGAGTCTCCTGTCACTTATAAGCAAGAGTCCCAATACCATCTCTATTTATAGCTCTCCAGGCTGCCTCCAGACAACTTAAAGCATGTTATGCAATTCTCAAAACGTATAGAAAAACTTAGAATTAGTTCATTTAACTTAAAACAGGAATATATGAATGGGATACAAATGTCATTAAATCCAAAACACAATCACAGGGAAAAGAAACTGATTAAAATTAGCAAGTGTTCACTTCACCATGACCGATTTCGGCTCACAAGAGCTAAGCCATCCAGGGTGGGACCCCTAAGTCCCATAGGGTGAAGGAGGACGTCACCTCTGGCTCGTTCGAATGGAATGGAAACGATCTATATGTGCAAAGCGCACCGCAGATTTAGAACACGGGACAAGCGAAAGAATGGAAACTATCTCACGAAAAATGTTTATATCGATTACACGTCCAAGTAAAAATGCTTTGGAAATACTAGGTTAAATAAAAAAGTACTATTAAAATTAACTTCACCTACTTCTTTACTTTTTACTTTTTATATTACAGCTGCTAGACAATTTTAATTATATATATGGCTCACATTATATTTCTACTGGCCAGTGCTGTACTAGAGCTATCATTGCTATAAGAATCCACTTCATGTTGAAGCCAAAGCTGTGTCCCGGACGCTCCCACCCTGGTTTGCCTTATCTTGAACTAATGTGGTTCACTGTGGGGTTTCAGAATGAATCAAATCCATTTTTATGGTACAGCCCCACACTATCAGAAGCAGCCCTCGGGTTCTTCCCGTAACTCCT
Organism: Enhydra lutris kenyoni; assembly: GCF_002288905.1. NCBI lineage: Eukaryota > Metazoa > Chordata > Mammalia > Carnivora > Mustelidae > Enhydra > Enhydra lutris. The sequence continues at coordinate 14,654,347 of NW_019154114.1, forward strand.
CTATCCTCGGCCAAACACCCCACGTTCTGCAATCACTTTTCATAATCTAGTTTTCTCGCTTTTCTCTGGACATCTTCCAACTTCCCAAAGATCTCCTGAAAATACAGTGCTCAGCATTCTTCCCGGGATCCCAGAGGTCGCTGGAGCTCTGAGGTTCTCACCTCCTCACATTAGACACCATGTTTCTACTAATTTGACCCCATTGCTATTAACATCTTTGGAAAGCAGGCTTCTACCAGTGGTTCCGCAGAGTTAATCCCCAGACCAGCAGCATTAGCATCATCTGAGAACTAGTTTGAAATGCAAATTCTCTGGTTCCACCCAGGACCCAAATCTTGAGTCACAAACTCTGGGGGGTGGGGCCCAGAAATCTGTGCTTTAACAAGCCTCCCCAGGGATTCTCATGCACCAATGAATGTGAGATGCGCTGGTTTATACCCAATAGCTTCTAAAATCCTCTGCTTTTTTCATTTTAATGGCTGGATATTTTGGATCCTAGTGCAGGAGTTTGGATTTGTTCCTGGTGGTGCATCATAATATTGGCCCATGGATCGAACTTGTTGAGACCTTCTAGAGTACAGATTCTGTCATTTCTCCCCACATCCTGTCAACTGCCCATTGAATAACACTGCCTTTCGTCTGTAATCCGAGCTCTGATGTGAATGTTGAACTACACAGGCCTCAAATCAGGATCACATTTCCCTCCCTGCCTAGGGGCATGCCGTCCCTCTGCTCCTGAAATATGTTTCCAAAGCCCATCTCCTTCACCTACCAATGGGCTCTTCCTGCTGGCTCCACTAAGGTCTGCCCACTTTTACTTAGCGATCACCTCTACCGAGAAAATCAGGTTCAGGGCTGGTCATTGAAGTCTCCTGCACTGACAGCCATCAGTGTTCAAGAATGACTTCTCTTGGGGAGCACTGATTCCCTATGGTCGTGGCTGTGCTCCCAGAAGCCATGTCTGGATACATTTTTGGTTGTCACAGTGGGGTTGGGGGTTGAGGTCAGGGATGCTGCTGAACATCATAGAATGCCCAGAGCAAGCCCCCCAACAAAGAATCATGTAGGTCCAAAGGTCAACAGTGCTGAGGTTAGCAAACCTGCCCTAGACTGTGAGTCCCATGTCCCTTTTGGTCACCAACTTTATCTTCAGCCTCAACAGAATGAGGGGCCCAAAAGAAGCGCTGTGTCAAGACTTGTCAAATGAAGAAGTGACACCTCCCTTGCTGGGAAGAAAGAGGAGAAAAGCCAACCAAGGTTACTTGGAAGTGGATAACTCTCTATTTTAGGAAATAACTTGCCGGGGGCCAATATGGTTAAAGAAATATTGAAGTTGTTTTTAGTCGAGAGACAAACTTGCTTTCTAATGAGCATACCCATTGCTACTTAATACATGGGCTTCTTAGGTGCTTAAAAACCCTAAAATATTTCGGGGTCTCTAAGTTACCTGAGCACTCTCCTTCTGCTACCTTATTGCCTGACTCACGTGTTGAGTGATCTGATATTAGCTGTGTGAGCTTGGGCAGCTTAATCTCTGTAGGCCTTACGTTTTCTCAAAATGGGTATAAAGATACCAACACTTCCCAGAGTCCTGTGTTGGAGCTATGGGGTGAGGCCAGATGCTGTCTGAATGTGCTGACTGTGCACATTGCTTGGACTGGAGTAAGCTCCTTGTCTTGATCGTGACCACACAGCAATCATCTGGGGCCAGGAGCAAGTGAGGTAGGGTCCTAATGTAATAGACGATGACTCTGAAGCAGAATCGGCCCAGCTGGTTGGATTTTATCCAGTCTTCCAGCAGTGAAAATATCTTGCTGTTGTCTCTAACTGATCTTGACTGATGTGAAGAGAGAAATTTTTGTCATCAACAAAGCGTTTCTGAAAGTGTCTCAAATATTAAAAAGGAGGTTTTTCAAACCATCCAGCATGAGGAGTCATGCTTTTGCCTCCAAGGTTGGCCGTTACTTCCAGAGATCTCTAGTGGAGTGGGCTCACAGACTCATGTTTTTTTTTTTTTTTTTAATATATATTTTTTAAGATTTTATTTATTTGTCAGAGAGAGAGAGAGAGAGACAGACAGAGAGAGAGAGAGAGAGCACAGGCAGGCAGAGTGGCAGCAGAGGCAGAGGGAGAAGCAGGCTCCCTGCTGAGCAAGGAGCCCAATGCGGGACTTGATCCCAGGATGCTGGGATCATGACCCTCTGAGCTGAAGGCAGCCGTTTAACCGACTGAGCCACCCAGGCATCCCATCACAGACTCATGTTCAACCTGATGATATCTGAACCCTCGAAGGGAGCCAGCAAGCAGGGATGGGGAATCCCGCACTAGCACTGAGGCCTCAAGGCCTCACCTGGAACCTTCCCTGGGTGGCAGTTCTCACCAAGCTCACTCTGTAGAGTCCATATCAACGCGGAACCAGATGGAGGCTCTCTCCTGCTCTGTTGGGAGGAGAGCCCTGGTTGACTGTCTCCCCGAGGGAGGCAAGGCCTGGGAGCCAGTGAGTCATTCTGTCTTGGCAGAGAGTCCCCAGGGCTCTTGGGGGAAACAAACAGACTTTGTTGAAAGGAAGCCCTCCTGCGGATGAATGGCCACCAGTCAGCTCTTCGGAGGAGGCCTTGTAACCTGCTCCTGCCCCTTCTTCCCCCTCTTGGCCCGGAGAAACCACAATGACTTGGGGCAGGGCGGGGGGGCGGTGGGTGTTTGAAGGTCAGGCCTTTGTTGTCAGCCTGGAACAAAGCCTCAGACCCTAGCTGGAGGGAAATTTCCTGGGCCCCGATAAGGGGCGCCTCTCACCATTGCTTGGATAAACGAAGAGTCAGGCTGGGCATGTAATTCCCAGAATCTCTCTTCATTGAGCTGAATAGGCCTCTCCCTAATACTGAAGGCGCTCTCACTCTGGGAGCTTCCTTTTGGGACGTTCCTTCACCTTTGTTGGGGGACTTTCTTTGCCAAACACACAGCTTGATTATGGAATGTCATGGGAAGTATTTTATTTTCTTGGCAGCAGTGCTGAAAATTTCTTATGATCCGACACCCACTTTTAGGAGTTAAGAATATTCGACCAGGTCTGTCTGGGGATGGGTGATGGAACCCATCTTGGCCCTGAATGTGAGCAGGCCAAGGGCGATGCGGATAGACTTGTGGGTCCCTCCAGAAAGGAAAGGGAAGGAAGGAGCAGAATGGGCCTGATGCTGGGGCTGTCTGCAGACACGCCATATGTCCCGGAGACGCCTCCCTTTCATGCTCATCAAACTTCCGGTCGGGCCCGGGCACTCAGAGTGTTTCAGATGAGTGGATTTATTTCAGAAATCCCTTTAAAATATGGGCTTCTTGTTCAGCTTGATGAGGGTGGAGAGCTCAGAAGCTGGCAGAAAGCTGAGGAGATAACTGTTGGGGGGAATTCACAGTAATTGTGGGGACGACTCTGGGCTTTGAAAATCTGTGGAATTAGGGTTTGGACTAATTTTAGCTAAATCTGATAGGCACGGGGGCTGTGGGTAACATCTGAGTCGCACTGTCAATGTCCCTGGGCTAGCCTACACCGGTGCTGACGTTTCTCTCCTTCTCTCACAAAGAGGAGGGGCTCAGGCTCCATCCGCTGAGGCTTGCTCCGATTGAGGGCATGAAATGGTCTCCGAGGAGGAGGCCATGCACCCAATATGAGGCGTGACCCTGTTTATTAGCTCCTTGGAGCAGGGCAAGCGAACTGGGACAGTGCGGTAGGTGCGTGGCAAACCTTCCACTCATTAACCCAGATGGAGGTCACAGCCCCATCCCGACAACTGCCAGGGAACAACAACTTGTCAAAACTTCAGGCGAAACACAAGGTTCCAGCTCATTGGAACCCAATTCCTAGATGAGTGCAGGCAGAAGAGGAAGCTCTGCTTGACTAGTCCCAGAGAGGCCAAGCAGATGTTGTGCGGGACTCCTCTCCGCAAAGCCCGAGTGCTGGCTGGGCTCATCATCCAAACAGGGCCCCGGGGAGAGCAGCTGATGAGGGCCCCCCAGTGCTGGGAGCCACCGAGCACTTGGCTCTGCCCCCTCCCCCACGGTGGCCTGGCTGCCGGCCAACTCAGTTTGGAAAAGAGGCTGGGCAGTGAGTCGTACATGGGGAACTCTTGCAAAAGACCCAGCAATGCTCTTGGACAACATCCAACTGTCACAGGCTAGGGAGATGGAGAGGGGTTGGGCTGGTTGAGAGACAGAAATGGGGTGCCCGGGGAACACTAAGGCGCTCCTTGTCCCCACTGCCCTCACTCACGGGGGGAGAGGTGGACATAAACCGTGATGCCCAAAGCACGTCTTCGAGCTGCTCTGCCTGATGCGGCTGGAGAGTACTCACAGGCTGCCTCAGGCCAGACAACTGCCCGCCTTCGAACCCAGACACATTCCAGAAAGAAACGAGGCATCTGCGTGTGCATGGTCAACGTGTGTGCACATGTGTGTGTTTGATTAATTGGTGTGAGTCCTTGTTCCATAGGGATGTGTGTTTGAGTGAGTGTGTGGGGAGCTCTGTAGGGTCCGTTTCTGCACGTACACGTGGGTAGTGTGAGCCTGTCCTTTGTTCATGGGCCTGTGCTTAGTTCGGCGGGTGTGTGCTGCCTGGCCACAAGTGTGACTGTACGCATGTCCGTGCATGTTAGCATGCTTCCGTGCGCGTCCCTGCGTGCGCGTGCATGTTTGGCTACACGGCTGGTGAGGTATCTAGTCCATGTCCTCTGTTCACAGTTTTGTGGACTATGGTGTGTGCATATACAGGGTTTAGGCCCTCAACGCGTGTGTCATTCTAGAAGGTAAACTGTGTGCATTCAGTGGGTGTGCATGTTCCCCGTGTGTGTCATTTTTTAAAAACTACCGTATGTGTGTGTGGTGTGTGTGTCAGTGGTGTGAATGGGTGAGAGCCAAAAAGAGTTGGGGACAGCGGGTCTGGGCTAACCATCTGTGGCAGATCCAGCTTCTCAGCAGCCATCTTTAGACATCAAATCCCCTTCATATGGCACGTGGAGTCTGCCCCCACAGCCCACTCATCCCTCCTCCACTCCAGCCGCATTGACGGCCCTGCCTGGTACCCTCACGATTCCTTTTGCTCCACTCCCATAAACCTGCTTCCAGCTCCATGCCCTAGGGCCTCTGCTCATGCTGGTCCCTGTCCTGGAATGTCCCCTCCCCTTCTCCCATCTTTCTGACACTTACTCATTGTTTCAGATTCAGTTCAAGTGTTGACACATCTATGAAGCCTCCTTGAGGCTGAAACTGAGCATTTCCTACTCTGTCTCCCTACGACGGATGCAAAGACATTTCCCCCTAAGCACCTGTAACGTTTGAGGCCCTCGTTTGTCTGCATGTCTGCTTTCTGTCGGAGATGGTAAACACTAGGGCAAGGGAGACCACAGTGGCATCTGCTCTCTCAGAATTAGGGCATCCCAGGCCATCCGCTGGGCACACTCTCATCTAGACAGCAGGCCTGGGAGGCAGGAGACTTGATCCTCTCTCTAGAGGTGGTGGTCACTGAGGTTCCCTAAGAGAGTTCTAGAACTCTTAAGTAGAAATGAACAAGAATGAACACAAGAAATGAACTTGGTGTCTGACTCCAGGACCCAGGTATTACATTGCTATGCCATTCTTGTTGTGGAACTTATTCTTCTGATTGATTGATTGACCCCAGAAATATTTATTGAGTGTTTGCAATAGACCAGTTGCTGTTCTAAGCTCTTAGACTACAACCCCAATTTGCCTCCTGGGGCTTGGATTCTGGTTCTGGTCCACCTCAGGAGACTGGGAAGGATGGTATGTGTGTGTGTGTGTGTGTGTGTGCATGTATGCATGCAAAGGTGTATTCTATCTTTGGGCAGGAGTGTCCCAGGATCCATCTGGAAGGATGTCCCCTGAATGATTAGCTGTGCAACTGCCCAGTGGAGAGGATGAGATACAGATCTTCAGAAGAGGAACTAAAGTAGGCCTATGCCCCCGAGATGCCCACCTTCTACTGCCCAGAGTCAAAGACAAAGGTTCCAAGACAAAGAGGAATTTGGGTGGTGCATGGAATTCAGGTTGCCAAGCAGCTGACTTTAAGATAGGGAGATTATCCTGGATTATAAGGGTGGGGTCAGTGAAATCACACACGTTCTTTAAAGTGCAAGGGAAAGCAAAAGAGGAAGGAGTTGGGGTGATGTGACACCGGAAGGACAGGATTGACCACTGCTTGACTTTGAAGGTGGAGGAAGGGGCCAGGAGCCAAAGCATGTGGGCAACTTTAAAAACTGGGAAAGACAAGGAAACAGATCTGCCCCTGGAGCCTCCAGAAGGAAGACAGCCCTGCCCACACCTTGACGGCAGCCCAGTGAGACCCATGTTGGAATTCTGACCTCCAGAACTGTAAGAGGATAAATGTGTGTTGTCTTAAGGCTGTTCGAGGCGAAGTGTTACGGGAGCCACGAGAGATACAGAAGCCAAGATCTCAGCACAGGAGAGATCGGCTCTTGCATCAGAATGGGATCTGGATGGAAGCTTCTTGAGCTAAAGGCGTAATAAAGGTGAAGGATGTTGAATGAGCAAGTTCCAACTGAAAAGAGGTTGGTGGCCACAGTACATGTACACTGAGTGTCCGGTTGCCTTGACTTTCATGCAGTGACAGACGCATTTCACTAAGCTATGGAGAGCTACCTAAAGGAAAAGCATAGGCTGTTATTATTGCTGCTGATTTTAGGGTAGAAGGGAGACCCACCAGGGAATGAGGCGACAGTTCTTAGGACAATGTGAACTCAACCCCAAACCCAAACTCCTAGAAGCTCTGCAAGCAAGGTTCCGATGATAGTGAACCTCAGGCCTTGTCCCCAAAAAAGATCATTTTGACTCCAGACACGGCGGCTTCACCTGGACAGCGTCCCTGCTCTCCAAAAGCCCAGGGGAACCCATGGCCATTGGCATTGGCGGCATCAATAGCGACAAAGTGAATAATTGCGTATTTCCCACTATGCTCACTGTTGGGGGCTGAGAGAAAGGTCCACAAACAGGGCTCCACTAAGGAAGCTCATGAGGGAAAACTGGACCAAAGCTCGGCAGTGACTGGGGGGCTCTATTACGGCAATTAGCTCACTGTATAAACAGCACTTACGGGCTCTAGCAGGGAGCTTGGGGTAATCCATCTGAAATAGACAACTATTTTATCCAGGGAGGAAAGAGGGGAACTATTTCCAAGTCAATTTAATAGTCTAGTCTGCAAACAATCCTCTTCCTTCTTGTTCATGCTCTCCCCTCCTCTCCCCTTCTTGGCTTGGAGCCGCGTCCCCTCCTCACAGCTGTGCTCACTTGAATGGTAAATCAAGCACCCAAAAACCTGGCATGTGGAAATCTTTCAGCATTGCTTGGACTGTCTTTATCCCATGGTGGGGTTTTGCTGGATTTCTCCTTTCTCCCTCACAGACCATCAGAACACCACTCGGCCTTCCTCTGCTACTCTCTGTCTTGCTCACACAAGGGGTGAGGGGTTGCTGTAGGAAAAGGAGAAGGGAAGAGGCCCCAGGAGATTCTGAGCGAGACCTTCCTGATTTCTCTCCTCCTTCTGAGGGTCTGCCAGGTTGTGTGGTTGTGTGTTTGTGTCCTGAACCTCTCTTTCTTTCGGGAAACCTGGTGGAAGGTATGAATTTGTCATTCAGCTGTACTCTGAGTAAAGCCATTCTGCTCAGAACCAGTGAAATTCCAACTACCAGCCTTTAGAAACAGAAATATCTTATACCTTTTCTAGTGACCTATTCTTCCTCTCTCCCTCCCTCTCTCTCTGTCACCTTCACTTCTTTCATCCCTCTCTCTTTCTCTTTTCCGTTTTGACTCTTTGGGAAGAAATGGTCAAATATTGTCATGAAGATATGTTAACAAACCAAATTAAAAAATATATATATATACATACACATATATATGTATATGACCTTGAGAATATGAATAGAACAGGAGCACGATTTCCCTGCTCTGTTCCCCAACTCTCTATGTAATTTGGGGTTATACACATTTTCTTTACAGAAATTTTTGAAACACTGAAAATGAATGCCTGAATTTTGACCCATTGTTAGAGATTCAAAGGACTTTTCTCTGGAGCACCAATACGCCACATAGATGGTGGTAACGACGGCAATTGTTGTGACAATCAAATCTGTCCCCAAACATGGCCAGATGTCTCCTGGGGGCACGGTGGCCCCTGGTTGAGAACCACCCTCTTCACGGAATGACTTTTGCAGCAATTCGACAAGTTCAAGATTTCACTTCAGGGAGGAGAACTGTCTTGCCTGAGACCACCCAGGTCTTAAGAGCATGGGTTTAAATTCACATCTCAGGCTCTTTCCATAGCTGTGCAGCTGCCCCATGGATTGTTTCAGAAAATTCCATGTGGCCTGAGTGGGGGTGGCCCACCCTGAGTTCCGTCTGATGGACACAGCACAGTAGAGCTTCCTTCTAGATTGGGCGGCAACAAGAACAACACAGTCTCTGTTACAAAGAAACCCACAGCTTAAAAAAAAAAAAAAAGCAGGGACACGTCTGATTCACAGGATGACTCATACCTGGGATCACTTCGCCTCTACTCAGCTTCCCGCGGCCTGTCCCAGCTTGTGAAGGACCACGGGGACTTGAAAAAAGCAAACTCCCTCTTGCGTGCCGGGGACGGACCCACCCGTCTCGGCGCAGAGAGAGCTCAGGGCAGCCATCAAGATAGCTTTATCAGGGATGGGGAATCAAATTACAGAGAATCCAGCATGCCCCGCTTGGAAGGTCCTCAGAAGTTTCCAAACCTGCCCTGGCCAGCTCTGTGTGCCTCTCCATGAATAGCTCACCAGCTTGGGAGCAGTGGCCAGCCACTGTGTATAGAGGAAGGCATTCAATAAATTGTTAGCAAGACCAGGGCTCGGGGGAAATGGATCTTCAGGTGCAGATACGGGTAGTAATTATCCTGGCGAGCGCGCCAAGCTGCCGAGTTCACCCCTTTACATATAAACCCTTGTCGCCACTGCGATTACATCAGGCCTCTGGGAAGCCATGTGCGCGGCCCTCTATTATCTGTTGATAGATTACTTTGTAATCACACTCATGTCGTTTTCTTCAGGACAAGAGGGTGTAATCTTCCAGCTTCGTGGGTCTCACATTTCTCGGTGAACAGTTAATCCCCATCCGGCTCGCTGAGTGACTGGGTTGACAGAGGAGCCGGTGAATTTCCACCAACCCCATTAGGGGTCTTTGTGCCCCTCCAGCAGACAGTTGCCCAAATTCCACCCATTAAAAAAAAGAATGGGCTAATTAAGCCTGCCAGCCTAATTTTGTGCTTTCTAATTTTGCCCTTTTAAATGCATCATAATTATCAGATGCAAAATACATTTTCAAATGCAGAGCCACTGACGGGTGTATTTTTAAATGTGCAGGGCTAAGATGGGAGTTAGCAAAGAAGCAGGCAATATTTTTAACTTGTGTCGGGGCAGGAAAAGGCCAATGCCGCACTGATTCCTCCCAGTGTATTTGGAATGAAAACAGCATTTATTCCATGTGTTACCAAAATGGATGTTATTATGTTGCTGTCCCCACAGTGCTGCTGGGTGACATGTCCTTTGGGGTGCACTTGGACGAGTGGGGGGTGTGGTCACAGCCCTGGGACTCTTGGCTTCACTTCAGGGCATGGGATACATGCCTCCTCCAAGGCCGCAAGAAGTCAAGGTTGGTATAGGGGTGAACTTGGAAGAGTTCATAGTGATGCAAGCCCCTTCTTCTTGCTATCATCTTAAAAGTTTTCAGTTGCCTTTGTTATTGACAAAGGCATGTACCTATACAACCTTTGGTTACTGGAGCTTTTGGACAGGAAAATTTTTTCCTTCTCCCCAAACTACCCTAAGAGGCATTCTATAATTCTATTTGAAGTAAACATTGAAAACAAAAAGTGTCATCAATAACTCTGTACCGTAGTGCATTAAAAGATACGGGTGTTCTATTCAGTGTACGCAACCCATATGAATTACATAATATAAGCCCAGGTAACATACTGCATTTCAGTGGGCCTAGCAAAGCAAAACAGCTTGGGACTCAGTGCCATGGAGTTGTCCCCTCTTTGAGTTTCAAGTCCCCCATGTTTTGAAGCCCTTCCTTTTACAGATGAGGAAACTGAGGCCCAGATTGGGAAAGGGCATGCTCAAGGTCGCATGGCACATAAGAGACAAGCAGGGTGGGAACAATGTGCTCTTGGACCTTCTCCCGCTCCTCTTCAGGACAAGGAGTGTCACAACTCTTCCAGGTGGACCCACTATTCCCTGGTTCCTGAGGTATGTTCCCAGGGTGGGCTGGCATCTCACGGCAGGGTCATGGACTACAAGAGTTGTGTCTTCCCGTAAGGCTCTGTCAACAGGGCTCTGTATGCTACAGGGCTCCATCTGGAAGTCCCTCCGATTAGGCATGATAAAATTGATTGCATGAATGTCCACAGCAGCATTATTCATAATTACCAAAAGGTTTAAACAACTGAAATGTCAATCAGTTGGTGAACAGGTAAACACATTTGTGTTGTATCCACATAGTGAGCATTATTCAGACACAGGAAAGACTGAAGTGATCATACGTGTGACAATGTGGAACAACCTTGAAAACATGCTAAGTGAAGGAAGCCAGAGGAAAAGTCACACTTTGCCTGATTCCAGTTATATAAAGTGTCCAGAATAGGCAAATTCAGAGAGAAAGGAAGTGTATTAGTGCCAGGTCTGGGGGTAGGGAAATGAGGAGTTACTGTTTGCAAATATGGAATTTTTTGGGGGGGAATGATGAAAATTTTCTGAAATTAATTAGTGGTTATAGTGTCTCAACCTTGTGAATATACTAACCAGCATGAATTGTATATTTTAAAGAGTAAATTTTATGATATGTGAATAATGTTTCTATTATTTATTTCTGTTATTATGTCTCTGTATTTCCCATAGAAATGGACACCAAGCGTTAGTTTAGATACTGATTTGGTGGTTTCTGAGGTCCTCTCTGAGCAACGTCCACAGGTCTACAGCGCGGGGGGAAGGTCCCCTTGAGGTAAGAGGGCCGAAGAGCAGAGATGATCAGCTAGGCTCGAGAAAGGCAACAGTCATGCTGAGGCCACAAAGGCTAATGTGAGAAATCCAATCAGAGAAGAAATCTAGCCTCAACCTAGATGGCTTGGATTCAAATCCTGACCATTACACCCAGAGCTGTGTGACCCCAGACAGATTGCGGAAGTCTTCTGTGCTTGGATTACCTCATCTAGAAACCGAAGACACTGATAGGACCTGCTCTAAGGAATTCTTAAGGGGATTAAATAATAAATTGTTATTTGTAAAGGGCTAGGACAGGGTCTGAGCTACCTAAGACTAGGTCTGCCTTTATGGAGTAAGATAATTTTGCAACCGTATTAATTTCTTTTTGCCACAGTAATGACTTGCCACAAACTTAGCAGCTTAAAACATACACATTTGTTACCTTGAAGATCTGGAGGTCAGAAGTTCCAGAAGTCTTGGAAGTTTGAAAGGGGTCTATGGGGCTAAAGTCAAGGTGTCCACAGGGCTGTACCCTGAAGGCCCTCAGGAAGAATCAGTCCCTTTCCTCCTCCAGCTTCTAGATGCTGCCTGCCTGCCTTTGCTTGTTGCTTTGTGTCACTCTGACCTCTGCCTCCTTTGTCACATCTTTGACTCTGACCCTCTTGCCTACCTCTGATAAAGACCCTTGTGATTACATTGGATCCACATGGATAATTGAGAAACAATATCTGCAAAGTCCCTTCTGCCATGTAAGATGACATATTCACAGGTTCTGGGTTTAGGAGTGGACATCACTGGAGAGGATATCTGTCTGCTACAAGAATATATTAATTTTTTGTACAGGTGGTTAGAGCTATGTACACTTAGGCAGGGGTTAGGGGTTACTAGAGACACTCTTGAGATCCCTATTTAATTTGAATCCACCAGTGGGTCAGGGATCAGGGGGAAGCTGGGCTGGGCTGGCACCCTAAGGCTTATACCGCATCATTCTAGTCACCTCCACATCAGTGCAGGGATGAGGGAGGCATCAGCCTTCATGCAGGCACCTTCTGACCAAGGGTCCTGGTGCTCTCTGTTCCCTCTACCTAAATATAGTTCCTCACAGTTTTCCTTCACCTGTTGACCCAGATGTCACCTTCTCATGCTCACCCTGTCCATCTTATTTAAAATCACTACCCATATGATCTCAGTCCATATGTGGAATTTAAGAAACAAAACAAATGAGCAATGGGGGTTAAAAAAAAAGGAGAGAGAGAGACACAAACTAAAAAACAGACACTTAACTCTAGATAACAAACCAATGGCTGCTAGAGGGGAGGTGGGTGGGGGGATGGGGGGAATGGGTGATGGGGATTAATAGGGTCACTTGTCAAAATCAGCACTGGGTGACATATGGAAGTGTTGAATCACTATATTGTACACCTGAAACTAAGGTAACACCATATGTTAACTATACTGGAGTAAAAAACTTAAAAATAATAAAAAATAAAAATACCTTGGAAGAATTAAAAAAAAAAAAAATTGCAACCCACTCTAACCCAGCCTTCTACAGTTTACCCCATGATCCCTACCTCTTAGCATTCGAAACTTCTTGTAATTCTCTCCCCCTCGAGGATGGGCTGGGCTTAGATTTTAATGAACAGAATCTAACAAAAGTGATTGGCTGTCACTTAGGAGATTAGAGAAGACCACAGTTTCCATCTGGCACTCTCTCTCTCTTGCTCTGTCATTCACTTGACCTAATGAAACCAGCTGCCATGTAGTGAGCCGTCCCATGGAGAGGCCCACATGGCAAGGAACTGAGGGTGGCTTCTGGCCAACAACCCACAAGGAACTGAGTCCTGCCAAAAGCCATATAAGTGAGTTGGAAGTGACTCCAGCCCTAGCTGTGTGTTGGGAGGACTACAGCCCCAGCTGACATCTTGATTAATAGCCTTCTGAGAGATCCTGAACTAGAGGACCCAGTGAAGCCATGTTGGATTCCTGAGAAACTGGTGTTGTTGTTTGCAGTTGGAATGTTTAGGGGTAATTTCTTTTGCAGTAAGAGATAACCAATGTAATAGCCTAAGATCAGCTGCAGGCCAGCGGGCGCTGTACTTGATATATTTTGCATGTAAACTTCTTTGATCCTTTGAGATTGGTACTATTATTCTCCCAATTTAAAGATGGGAAAGCTGAGGCTCTGTAAAATTGCGTCTTGACCAGCATCCCAGAGCTGGTAAGGAGAAGAGCCAGGATTCAGCCCAAATATGGTGGAAGTGACTCACATTGCTTGGGATGAGCCGCATGGACAAAGTCCAGCCCCTACTTGGGGAATAGTGCCACTTCCTGTGGATTAATGTGGGAAGCAGAGTATTTGGCTGAAGTCCCCATATGGAGAACTCTTTCCTTGGGGTAGCCCACAGCCTCCTCTCATATGAAACTCTCCCTGGACTAGTAATGTGTCCATGGAAGAAGTAGCCAAGGAAGACTGAGTTTTCTGGACATTTCCCTTGGAAGTTTATGTCAGGCCTTCAATGTAGCCATCAAGGCATTGGAAAGGGGTGATTTGGACTCCCATCTTCTCTCCCTGAAGCCATCTAGAGGGTGAGTGGGAAAGTCTACTCTAATTTAGGGGTCTACAGGAGGTGTTCTTTTCTCAGAAGAGATCTTTAAGAGTCCCTGGAAGCAAGCTAAAGAGGAAGAGAACCAAGGGAGTTCTTTTCTGCCTAAATTTATGCAGATCAGTGGTTTGTCCTCTAAACATGATTGTTCATCTCAGTTTCCCTTTGCAGCTGATTGAGCGATTGGAAGAAAGCACTGAGGTTGTGACCTCCATATGAACTCTGCCCCTCTGAACCCATTTGTTTCTCTGAAACCTTGATACCTTGACCTCACCATTTTCCAATGGAGGAGGTTGCAGGCCCCAATCTACTTGGCTCCTGGGCCAGTCATGAGATTACCCTCCCACCCTCTTCCAAGACTCCTACTTGTCTTTTACTGAAACTGACTTCCATTCACTAACAGACATTCTTGGAGGTAAAGAGCAGAGGCCATGCTCCCTAGCCCTCTAGAAAACAAAGCACATTGCTAATCATGTCGGTGCTCCTCTCCACAGAGTCAGGGTGTTAACATCTGTAAGCTTTGGGTGAACACCAAGTCCAACATTTTCATGTTACAGACAATAAACTGAGGCCAAAGGAAGGGATTTGCCTAAGATGACCTAGTCGACTGCTAAAGGGGCATATCTGGAGTGCTGTGGACACATAAGGGATAAGGACATCCTAGTACAAAGCTCAGAAGGCTCACTCCACCAAGTCAGAGACTGTACAGAAGCTAAAAGGGATTCTTATATTCTCAGGTACTTTATAAATGTTATCTCCATCTTCACAAAGAAGTCTAAGGCCACAGTAGTTTCTTTTCTTTTTTTTTTTTAAGACGTTACTGACCTACTTAAAGAATCTGATAAAATATAAAATTCTTTCTTTCATAAAAATATGCATATACCAAAAATTATATCCAGTTTTTTAAAAACAGATTTATTTATCTACTTTAGAGAGAAAGAGGGGGGGTGTGTGGGGGGGCGCAGTGTAGAGGGAGATGGAGAGTCTGAAGCAGACTCTGCCATGAGCACAGAGCCATATGTGAGGTCTGATCCCATGACTGTGAGATCATGACCCAAGCCAAAACCAAGAGTCAGACACTCAACCAACTGTGCTACCCAGGCACCCCCAGAAATTATATTCAGTTTTAAAGCCTCCTTAAGGGTTTATGGACTCTAGGCTAAAAGTACCTACTGTTAAATTGAGTGTTATTATTTTCCCTATATAGGAAATGAGCAAACTGAGACACAGAGAAGTTGTGTGCTATGCCCATGGACAGCATGGTGATTTATACCGTTAAATACAGACCGTTGGAACTCCAAAGCTCAAGTGGGTTTCTTCCCCCAGAATACACATGTTCACTCATTCTTTAACCAATCAGTATGTTTTTTTTTTTTTTAAAGCCCCTACTAAGTGACTGGCATTGAAATAAGAAATGGTGCCTTGGAGCTTACAAAAAGTTTTGCATAGCTGGCTTTCCTCTCCTCAGGAGAGAACTTTCAACTGGGAACTCACGGCCAGCCTTCCCATGATGTGATCTTTCGGTAAAAGTGGACGTACAGAAATTCTCGTTGAAGGAGATGGGGTGGATACCCTACAGAGGGCTTTACTGGCTGTACAAAGCAGCAGTTGAGGAACAAAATCAGCCAGCAACCAAATGCATTCCATCTAAGTTGATATGCAAAGTGTCCAGATCCTACAGTGAGAATTCCATCATGTTATTTTTATAATGAAGAAGTTGGGTTTCAGCTCAGAGTAATGCTATGGTTTAACAGGGTCCTTCTCCTGCCTTCTTTAGAGGTGCTGGAGCTGGAAACCACGTGTCACCTGGTTGATCCTTTCCACTGCTCTCACGGGGATCTAAGTGATATTTGGTTAAAGGAAAGGGAAAAGAGTCAGCAGTGGCAATGGAGGTCACCAGGAGGAACATCAGTCTGATAAGTGAAAGAGACAGTTTACCTATCTACCTACAATTTATTTATTTTTAAAGATCATTTATTTGAGAGAAAAAGAGAGAGAGAGAGAAGGTGAGTCATGACCTGAGCCGAGATCAGGAGGTGAATACTCAAACGACTGAGTCACCCAGGCCCCGAAAGAGAGAGTTTAGAACAGAGCAAATTAGCTGGCCTCGTTTGTATAGGTGATATGAGATAATTCTCCATATTTCAGTTTTTGCCTGACTCAGTGACCTCTCCCTAGTCTTGGTAGCAGCTTGAGTTTCTCCTCTGTCTGGTCCTGGGATGTCTCCTGATTTCTCACTACTAGGGTTTCCGCTTCATACCTTCTAAGCTGTGGAATCTCTTTTAGACACTCTCTAGTAGACTAAAGATGACCTGAAAACCAGAGTGTCTGTACCCAGAGATAATGCAATGTTAGTTCCTTCTAGCTAGCCTGGCTCTGCACTGGTCTTCATAGGGTTGATGCTTGGGAAATCATCTCCCTTGGAGAAGTAGCAACAAAAGGGATGGTAGAGAGTGGCATGGGGCAGGGTGTGGAGGTGCAGAAGGTCACAGGAGGCTGACAAAAGTCCAGTGGTTAATTGATGATATTAAAGCAAGTAGCGTTCCTGGTAGAATACCTTCTCAGCATTCCCCTTGGCTGTGGTCACTCAGAGAGGCTCCCAACCCTCCTGTATGTTAAGGGCCTTGAATTCTATTCCTGCCTTGGCCCCCAAGTCTGTGTGATTTTGAACTATGTGATTTTGAACAGATCACTTCTCTTTTTCTCCTTCTCCCAGTTTTTCCAACTACGCCGTGAGTAGGAACACATGATTCTTCCCAGTCTTTTTGCGCACACCACCCCCCCCAATCCTAGACTTTTCTTTATTTGAGATTTGAGAAAACATCCAAAATGGTTTTCTTAAATTGAAGTATAATTTACATACAGTGAAATCCTTTTCACTGTACTGTTGACTGGGTTTTGACAAATACATATACTGGGTAATGTCACTGCCCCCAACCAGGACATAGAATGTTTCCATCCCCACAAGAAGTTCCCTCGTGCTATTTTCCAGTCAATTCTCTACCCCAGAGGCAACGCTGATCTGATTTCTATCACTGTAGGTTAGTTTTGCATGTTCTAGGATTTCCTGTAAATGGAATGGTACACTATGTGTTTCTGTGTCCAACTTCTTTCACACCACACATTACTTTTGAGATTCACCCACATTGTTGGGTGTATGTAGTTTATCACCCCTTTCTGTTTTTTTGGCTGAGTAATAATCTATTATATGAATATACTACAGTTTATAAATCCATGTTCCGATGGGTGGACATTTGGTCTTTTTCCAGCATTTGACTGTTACGAGTGAAGGTGCTACGAATGTTCATACAAGAGGCTTTTTGAGGATTTACATGTTAATTTCTCTTGGATAAATATCTAAGAGTAGAATTGCTGTGTCATTAGATAGATATGAGTTTAACTTTGTAGGAAACTGTTAGACAGTTTTCCGAAGTGTTTTTTTTTACCTTTTTATCCTCCCACCAACCCTGTAGGAGAGTTCTGGTGGCCCCACCTCCTCTCCAACACTCGATGTTGACCTTCTCAGCCATTCTAGGGAGTATATCAGAGCTTGCAATGATTTTTAATACTTTTTTTTTTTTTGCTTCCTTTTACTCTGAGCCAAAAGCAAATTATTATCAGGACCATGTTGAAGAATCAAAGATACTGCAAAAATGATTGTTAAATGTCCACATTCTTTTGTAGCTGGCTGGTATGCCAAAGCATATGCGTCACTCACTGACTGTTTCCATTCCATTTCTTTTCATAAATATGTATCAATTGCCAAATATGTATAAGCCTCTGGTCCTAGACTCCTATCAAGATGGTAAAGAAAAGTATGTGCACCCCAATGTTTATAGCAGCAATGTCCGTAATAGCCAGACTATGGAAAGAGCCTACACGTCCATCAACAGGTGAATGGATAAAGAAGCTGTCACACACACACACACACACACACACACACACACACTGGAATATTATGCAGCCATCAAAACCCCAAAATCTTGCCATTTGCAACGACGTGGTTGGAACTAGAGGGTATTATGCTAAGCAAAATAAGTCAATCAGAGAAAGACAATTATCATATGATCTCACTGATATGAGGAATTTGAGAAACAAGACAGAGGATCCTAGGGGAAGGGAGGGAAAAATGAAATGACGCAACCAGAGAGGGAGATAAACCATAAGAGACTCTTATGGAAAGAGTCTTATGGAAAGAGTTTGTTTCCTCAGGAAATGAACTGAGGGTTGCAGGAGGGGAGTAGGGTAGGAGGGGTGGGATGGCTGGGTGATGGACACTGGGGAGGGTATGTGCTACGGTGAGTGTTGTGAATTGTGTAAGACTGATGAATCACAGACCTATACCCCTGAAACAAATAATACATTATATGCTAATTAAAACAAAAAAGAAAAAAAAAGATGGAAAAGTAGGACTGAATTCGTGCCCTCAAGGGCATTACAGAAGAGGCAGAACCTAATACCAA
Source organism: Enhydra lutris kenyoni (assembly GCF_002288905.1). Classification (NCBI taxonomy): domain Eukaryota; kingdom Metazoa; phylum Chordata; class Mammalia; order Carnivora; family Mustelidae; genus Enhydra; species Enhydra lutris. Next base: position 14,672,437 of record NW_019154114.1, read on the forward strand.
AAATATTATATGGTTGTGGCAATGTCACCTAGGAGGCTGTGCCCCAATGGAAGAGACAAGTGTTTTGAGGGGCCTACCTAGGAAAAAGTAATTCCCGCCATATCGATGAGGGAGGGAGAGAGAGAGAGAGACATTTTTGAAAATCTGTATGTAAAACAATACTAGAAGCAACAGGAAAGAAGCAAGCGGGAGGTGGAAACGTGGCTCTGCTTCCCTAACTTCCCAACTTGGCAGGTACTGGGCACCCATGAGACGGGGCGCATGTGCAGTGATGAGTGGAGATTAGGACGCCAGACCCATGGGTAGAAGGATCGTGGTGACAAGCTGGTATCCGTGAGACTACACTGGGCAGAGGCATCACCGTTGTTGAGTGTAGAGTATCAAGAGGAGGAGGTGGTGGCTGGAATATTCTCTCCAAGGTCTCTACCCAGAAAGTATTATCCAGTGTCTGAAGGAGAGATGCTTGGGTCTTCCTTGAGGGATAGCCCACCAATATCCAAAGCTGAGTTTCAACTTCTCTGGGAAGCCAGTGTCCTCTTAGGCCCTTGGATGGCGGTAGTTCTTGAAACACAGTGATGAGCCCACCCTGGCTGAGGAAGTGCAGGATAAGGTCAGTTACGGTTTCTTTCTCTGCTCTGGCTGGAGCCACCTCATTAGAAAAATCCCACAGAATGGGGCCTGCCAGAGAGGAGGTCATATTCTCTTCCTGGTTTCATACTGATTGAGAAGTGAGGGGGTGGGCTGAACCACCCTCCCATCCTTCAAAACAATATCCAACACTGACTGAGTATATTCTGTAGGTAGTAGACTGTAAAAACTGCCAGGGGCACAGAGGTGAACACTGTGACTCCTAGGCATGGAGCTGAGGCATACCGAAGGGTAAAATGATCATTATAAAACAGGACAAGTGCTAACACAGAGCCATGCAGTGGAAACTCAGGTAGGAGCACCTCATTCAATCTGGAGGTCTCAGGGAGTACTCCTAAGCTTCCATGAAAAGGATGGGAAGGTTTCGCCCCCAAAGGAGGCAGTGTTTGCACAGGTCTGGGGGAGAAGGAGAACTTGGAGTCCTTAGGTAGTGAAGTGGCAGTCATCCCCAGGGGATGGTGCCTAGAGGTCTGCAGAAGTTTGTAAGTCCTCACACCTGCGGACCACTAAGCGGGACAGCCATAATAATACCAATTTGCCCAAGTTTCTTTCCGAATGGTTGTGTATGTGCTCTGTGTGTGGGGGGTGATTTTCTACATTCTGTAGCTGCAGGCTGTAGCCGTTCTGGGTGAGAGCAGTCCATTAGATTTTGCTCCCACAGCTCATGATAATGGTCTATTTTCTGCTGCTGGACATCACAGAGTGGATTTTCTTTTGTAAAGTTTGGACTTGCTTCTGAGGAGGAGGGGAAAAGCAGAGAATGAGAGATCACATACAGAGTCCAGCAAAATCATGTGAGCTGCCGCTGGGCTAGAGGACGGGAGTGAGGATGTTCTGATCAGACTTCTGGGCCACCTGTGTCAGACATGATCCCAAGGCAGTTCTCCATTCCTGGGAACAACTGGACAGGACCCTGTGGATTGAAAAGCTGAGGGTCCTCCAAGTCTATGAAGAGAAAGGACTGAAGCCATAAAATCTCCCAAGTCCCCCTCCAAATCCCATGCTGAGGAAGGCTTCTCTTTGGCTAACCAGGAGTCAACTAGTGAGTCTGTTATGGGTAAGGAAGGGTAAACAAGCCCAAAATGAAAGCTGTGCATGTTGTTATGAATGGCAAGGCAGAATCAACACACGCAGATCAAAATAGCCAATTAAAACCGAAGTGTTCATTGCAATCTCCCGTACTAGGAAAATATGACTCAACTATCCATAGATCATGACACCTGGAAGATGTGAGCAGCCAGGGGGCTCTGCAGGAGATAGATTCTGTGGCTTCCCAGCCCTGATTCGCCAGAGGATGAGGTTGTGGTTTGGCTCTAGAGCTGGACCAGGATCTAAACACTGATTAGTCTGACCATCTCTTGTGGACCAGCCACAAACATTGAGAGAGAAGTCTCTATTTCAATCCATGAAGTTCTGGACGTGTATGGGATGGGGGTCATGAGGAAGTAGGACTTTGGGAGTGATCCAGAAATCAAGGTACTTGCAGAGAACAAGGCATTCCTTTCCAGTGACTGCTTCTCAGTGGGATGGTCTCAGGATAAGCCCATGTCCCGCAAATGGTGTAGCCAGACTCACCCAAGATCCTTCCTCTCCTTCTCCTTCCACATTGAACCCATCCCCAGTGAGTCCCCAAGTTCTGCTGGCTGACCTCACAAACACCTAATGAATTCACTCAGTCTTAATTATAACGGTTACAGCTCAAGCCCTCATCCTCTCTGGCCTGGACTGTTCCAGTCCTTCCCTAAATAGGTTTCCTGTCTCCAATCCTGCCCTTCCTCTCCAGACTAACCTATGCTCTGGGGTCAGCAAGACAGTTTTAGAACTAAAATCCTACTCTGCAACACTGTGACTCAACCTCCTGACAGGTGCGGAGGACAGCAGGCTAACTTCCATAGCTGAGGTCACAAGATCCTCCCTGATCTAACCTGGCCCACCCTTTCAGTGTTCCCACCCACCTCGTGCTACCTCCTTGCCTCCCTCACCACACAGCTGCTGACCGCCGCTCATAAGTACCTCACTCACTCCTTCTTGCCTCTGTGGTTTTACTCACCAGGTTCTTCTCCCTGCAATGTGTTTCCACTCAAGCCAGGAAAGAATCCAGGGCATCCAGGACCCAAACCTTTCATTTCAATCACCACACAGGGCACAGAGACTCGTTCATACTGGGACCTCCCTCCCTCACTTCTTGAGGGAGCACCATTGAGCTCAACACATCTTCGTCTTTCCCAGTTGGCCACACATCAACAGGCAAAAATGATGCTTGACCGAGTGAATGGCCATGGGTACAGCTAGTTTACACAGTTTATCCTTAACCTCAGCTCATGAAGTGGGTAATGGATTTCATGGAGACGGGTTCAAATCCCTCCACCATCAACCTCCAGCTGTGGGCCTGGTGGCAAGTTATTTGATCTTCTGTAGCCTCATCCTCTTCATGTGGAAAATGGTGAAAACAGTTGGGTTATGCTGAGAAAAACCGGAGAGAACGTATGCCAAACTGTCACCCATGGGGCTTCACGTGCGCCCCGGGAATAGTTCAACTCCTGTCATTCTTACCATCATCACCGCTGCTACTATTAGCAGGACTCCCTCTTCAGACTTCCTCTTGACATTTTTCACTCCTGTTTTTCCCTTGATTTTCTGGATGCCATCTCCTCCTCTTGATATCATGGGGGTGGTGGGAGACAGACGGCCTCCCGCGTCATATTTTCCTTCTCGTCATTGGCTAACAGAAATGCCAGCCTCCCTGAGATCCCATCTGGGTCCATCACCAATTACAAGGGTGTTGGTGGCAGGCATTTTGAGGGTGTGCACAGAGAGAGGAAGAAACTAAGCACAGAAGTCTCACTCACTCTAATAAATGCATAGTATAGATTATGCACTAATGGTTTTTTTTTTTCCCCCTTCTTCTTCTTCTTCTGAATGTGTTAGATCTAAGCTGAAAGTCTGACTTTGGTCTCCAGCCCAAAGCAGCTACCGAAAAGGGGCTATGACCTCATTCTCTAGTCTTGCAGTCTCAATAAGGAACCTCATTTTTCAATTTAGTGAAATCCAAGAAGTGATTATGTGTAAGAATCCAGGGAAGGGCTCATTCTATCCACACTTGTTACTGCATCCAAAACAAACACAGGGATGCCTATTGACATCCAGGGTGTCAACCCGTGTGGGGGTCCTTGGAAACCCAGAAGTCTCCACTGGCAGCTTCTGTCAAGGCTGACTACACTTAACTTGTCAGAAAAGGTTGAAAGATTTACCGATTTTAAGCCCTCCCATGGACTTCTGGTCTACTCTTGTTCTCTGACCTACCACAGACCAAAACAATCATTCTGTTTGTCAAATTCATGGTTGGCCATTGTGCAAGAGCTCTGTGTTACTCAGGAAGGATCTTCAGAAACGATTATGACAAATCCTGTGATTGGTGTTTGTCTCTTCGTTCAGAACTTTTCTCAACCTCTGTCCTGTCTGTCTTTCCCTTCAAGATTGCACAGTGTCTTGTTTAAAATAAGGGAAACTGTTCTGGACACATAAAATGATATCTGGGCTTGGCCTCCCATTGTTTTTTAAAAGAGAGAATAATTGCGGGATTTAATTTGTTGCCAAGTACTGTACAAGATTCTTACTATATCGGAGTAAGTACCATTTTTATCATCATGACCACCTGAAAAGAGATGTTACCTCCATGAAGAAACTGAGGTTTGGAGAAGTAACTGAGCTTGTCTAAGGTCACACAAATAGTCATCAGTGGAGATGGAATTAAAAACCTTTTAGAGCCTAATCCAAATTCCACACATTGCATTACCTTGTCCTTTTTCTTTTTTAAATACCATTTTTTTTAAATACCTCCATGATTTTGTTTCCTAGCTACAACTCTGTGTGCATTTTTCCATGGTAGAGAATATAGTCAGGGAAGAGTCATAGTGGTAGTCCAGAAGGAAGACCAAAGCTTCCTGTCTCTCTATAGGTTGAGATGACATTTGTTGGGCCAGAAATGAAATAATATCTAATCCTCCTCAAAGAGGGAGGGGAGGATTCTGACAGAGATGTGGGGAAAATGGCCTACAGAGATTTTCTTTTGAGTTGTGAAAGCTAATGTTCTGTATTTGAAAAATATAGTATCGATTCAATTACAGCACAGAACGTAAAATTTCTTTCCAGGTGCACCCAAAGATGAGTGACTGCATCTCTGAGAGGGAGGGATTCTCTAAAAATAATCATACATTGGCATTCTGAGAGCCCCCGAACTTCCAGACTGGTTCTGCTCACCACAGAGACAGTCCCCAAGTCTTCTGTTGGTAACATGAAGAGTCTCTCTTGGGTCTTAAAGCAAGCTGCGGCCAAATCTGGGTTGCTCCTACCCAGAAGAGACCATGCCCAGTTGGGATCGGTGTGGTTGCTTCTCTGCCAACAGTAGTTGCTGAGAGACTAGTTAGTTCCAGGATCTGGAATAGCTCCCTATTAATTGCATTTCATTATGCAAGACGAAGTCATCAAATACCTTCTAGGTACTTTGTAATTCATTTTAGCAACCAGTGCATGATCTGAAGTATAAGTAATGTAATTTGCCCTTTTGGAAATCCTAGCCATTCCACTGGTGCAGCTCATGGAGGCTACTAGTGCTTTGCTGCTTGTGAGATAAGTTGTCCTATCTGCCCTGGAGTTGTAGGGAACCAAAGAATCATTCATGCCCCAGCAGACAGCGTTTGGCCCTAAGCAATCTGCGAATAATTAAGCAACAAGCACAGCTGCAAGTTCTAAAATGTTCAACATTTAATACATGTTAAGTAACATTTCTTCCTCCCATTGGAGAAGGCAGGGGCTAGACAAAATAATTAACTAGATTTAGTTCCTCTTTCCTCAAACTCATTTTGATGATTACTCTGTTCACAGACCAGTGTTTAAGAACTGCCCCCTCCACCGAGCTGGGCCACGGACTCTGCACAACTCTGTCATTGCAAAGTCCCAAATCTGTAAAGAGAGTGGATGGGCTGCACGCGCAGCATGGGTTACTACAAGACTAGGGGGTCCGTATCTCCCTTGCACATAATTTGCTGGGGGACCACGGCTGGACCCCCAGTGTGTCTGTCTCATGTTTTTCCCCTGTCAAGTAAGAGGATTCACTTGTCAGATTTCGAAGACCCCTTTAGAACTAATGTTCTATGTATTTATGCTGAAGCACAGAAAAACCTGATGTTGTTCCCAAATAGAATGGGGATGGGGGACAGGGGAAGGAGGCGGTGAGGAGCCAGCACTGCATTAGAGAGTCCCGGGGCCACGTTCTGCCTCATACACACAGTGTGACCTTGAGTAGGCTACTCTACCTCTCTAAACCTCCAAGTCTCTTTTTGTAAGAAAATATTTAAGACACTACCTGCCTTGTAGATAGAAGCGAGAATTACCTGGGATAGGTATAAAGCACTTGGTACAGTTCTGAGGCAGAATGAGCTCTCAGTCACAGATTCTGAATCAAAATTTAAAAATAAGTGCCTGGCACTTAGGTGTTTGCCTCCTGAGGCTTCTTGTTTGATCTGTCCATCCTCATGTCCTCTTCTTGGCTGGCTCCTTAACTCCTCCTAAACCTCCCACACATCTGCCCTTTGTCTGCAAAGCAGTTCCAGTGTATTTGCTAACTGTTCAAGGTAGGGCTAAATCACCTCTATAGTTCGCAGAATTCAGAGCATGCCTTTCACTGGAAATTAATAGGGACACTTGCTTAATATGTTTGTGTGCTAGCCTCCAGCTGGTCTCCCCACAGCTTGGACACATGCTTCCAGTCCACTCGACACGGAGTAGCTGGATGATGATACCCCATCGGAAGTACACATGTCTTTTAGCAGCTTCTGCTGATTTTAGTAATCGATAGAACGAAAATTCTCAATAGGGCCCTGGTTATTTCCGACGTTGCCAGTTTTACCAGTTTTACTTTGTATCTCTAGTTTCTGCAAAGATTAGCTTTCTCCCATATCTTAAAAACAGCACGCCCCTTTGTGTATCAGGACCATTGACACAATGCTTTTGCTGCCTGAAATTTAGCCCCCTCCAAGTATAGTCCCGCTCCCCATTCAAAGCCCAGCTCAAAGGAAGCCCAGCTTCCTCCAGGAAGCCCTCCTTGATATTTATTCCCACTCACTCCATTCAAGATAAGATCAGGACTTCTTGGTAAATGTATTCATAAGAAGCCTGCACTTCGCCATGTCTTTTTTTTTTTTTAAAGCAATAGTTACCATTAAAATTTAACAACTATCAGCGTAACTCACATACTGATGTCTACCCTCTCTTCCCTTCCATGTAAATTCCAGGCTCAGACGGTCACTGCCCTCTCCACCACTACATTCATACTGCACAGTACAATGCCCGGCACACAGTAGGTGTTCAATAACATTTAGCAAATGAATGACGGGCTATTTGAATGAAGACATACACATGCGAAATGAAAACAGTTCATCCTAGATCACAAGATGTGGAGTTGGATCCTCATAAATTATTTAAAAAGTGAGATAGTTGACAGGAACAAAACGATCCTGAGACCCTGGAAGGCTCCAGGATGTACAGTTGTTGAAATGTCACCTTTAAGACGTAGGTATTGATTTCCAGTTTGCATTCTTGAGTACACAGGATTCTGTACTAGCAAGGGAAAAAATCCGATTTCTGAATCTCAGTGAAGGAGACTAAGTCAGGTTTGGTATCATCTGTCGGAAGGGAAGGTTGTGTGTGTGCGTGTGTGCGTGTGTGTGTGCGCGTGCGCGCGCGTGTGTGTGCGTGCGCGCGTGTGCGCGTGCGTGTCTGCGTGTGTGTGTGCGCGTGTGTGTGCGTGCGTGCGTGTGTGTGCGTGCGTGCGTGCGCACGCACATGCTCGTTTAAGTTTTTACACTGGCTGGTATTCTTTGGTGGTAAGAAGAAAAACCTTTAAGACATTTTATTTTCATCAGAGATAAGTTTTGCTTCTTTGGATACTTCGGTTGAGCGTTATCACACGGTAGTGCTTACTCTTGTACCTGGCTTCTTCTGCTCACAACAGTTCTGGAGGGTCACCCATGCTGTGGTGTGTATTAGTAATTTGCTACTTTTTATTGCTGTGTAGTACTCCATCATATGGGTATATCACAAATTGTTAATACATTTCATTTGATAGACATCTGGGCTCACTGTAGTTACTTATATTATTAATGAATTTTTAACAAATATTCCTGTATAGGTCTTCCTGTGTATATACGCATTCATTTCCTCTGGGTAAACATCTAGAGGTGGTACCGCTGGGTCATGGGGTAGGAGTGCACTGACTTTTATGCCATCACCAAACTGATTCTCAAAGTGATTTTGCCATTTTTCATTCCAGTTCCACATCAACATCTGGTGTTGTCAATCTCTTTTTTTAGCTGTCCTGGTGGGTGTATAATATTATCTCATGGTTTTAATTTGTATTTTCCCGATGACTAATGTTGGACATTTTTTCATGTGATTATTGGCCATTTGATGTTTTTCTTTCTAAAGTTCCTATTTGAGTCTTTTGTCCAGCTCATTTTAAATGATACCATTCATCTTTTAAATTGAGTTTTAGAGGTTGCATATATATTTTTATATTTTGAATATGAGTCCTAACCAGAATAATGCATTGTGATGGTTTTCTCTAACTCTGTGACTCACTTATTCACTTTTTAAAGGTGTCTTTTGAAGGACATGTGCTTAATTTTGATGAAGTCCATTTTTCTTAATTTTTTCCTTCATGGTTAGTACATTTTGCATTCTAAGAAACCTTTCCTTACTTAAATGTTGTGAAGATTTTCTCCCAGTTTCATTATAGAACCTTTGTAGTTTTATCCTTTACCTTCAGGCCTATGAGCCTTCTCAAATTGATTTTTGTATATGGTACAAGATAGGAGTCAAGGTTCATTTTTTTGTTCCATATAGATATATTCCTTTCTTCCAGTGAATTGCTTTGGTCCCTTTGTCAAAAATTAATTGATCATTTCTAATTATTTGACATTTAACTATGTTCTTTCATTTATTTGCACCTGTATGGCAGAAACATTATTTCATGATTCACGACTGTACATTTCTTTCCAAACTCAGTGTCCACGGACATCAGGTTGGCAGCCAGAAATCAGCCATGAGGGGAATATTTATACCATGGAAATAGGCAGCACAGCAAATCAGAGCTTAATGTGTTATTACTTTGATTCTCCAGAGTTAAGAATGTATTGGGAACAATGTTAACAATGCAGATTAACCTTAAAATTGTGTTGTGTCCGCCACTGTGACACTGGAAACAGCACACATGTTTGAAGAAAACTTCTCTCAGTATTTGAGAATTATCCAAATCAGCAAAGTCGCACACATCATTAACAAAGAGATGCTTCCTTTCGCTTTCATCTCACCCATTAATGTAAACACAAATATCAACAAACATTCACATGGGAACTATCTTCACTCTCTATCACAACCATAGATGAAGCTCAGATATAAGTGTGTAACAAAAATATCAACAAAAGCATTTTGTGAGAATTAATGGGCTGTATGGAATTTATTAAAAAAAGAGGACTGAATAGTTCCTTATTATTTTAAATGCTAGGCTTTATATTCCTTATATCAGCAACATTTGTAACAAGTGTATATTTATGTATAGATATCCCCACTTTCTCTCTACCCTGAACACCGGTTGTTAAACACTGCTTGAACGTCGCTGGATTTCCATTAGCTCATATTCAAGGTCTTGGCCTTGAATTTGGAGAAAATGAAGGGAAAGCTTTGTGGGGGAGCAGCTCTGATGGCTTTGCAGGAGGAGGTGAGGCCACGGGCTCCATGAGGATAACCCAGGCTAAGGGCTCAGCCTGTGGAAAATCATGAAGACGGGAAACCAATCTTGGGAGTGATCCTCCCTCTAGATAGGACCACATGACACTCGGTCAAGGCTGGTGGTGGGGAAAGGCAGGGAAAGTTGGATTGACTTCATTTTGTGAATACCCTTGAATTCCAAATTGTGGAGTTTGTACTTGCAAGAGCAGGCCGTACAGAGCCGGCAAAGATCTTTGAGTCAGGGAGTCGCACACCTAGAGCTGTGTTTTCTTACAATTGAGCTAGCAGCATGGGTAGGACTGGAGAAGAAAGATTGAAGTTAGAAGTCAGAATGTTGCTTTAAGAATCCAGATGAAAACAGGTAACATGAGCCCAAACTAAGGCAATGGCCATTGGAACAGAAAGGATATGAGTAATGGAAGAAATAGATCCAGAAGAAGTGACAGCACTTGCAAAAGGAATTATACTTTAGATAACTCTTTATTTTTAAAATCCTATAATTTGTAAGTTTTGTTTTTCATGGAGGTTGGAGAATGTGGGGAGGTGTCAATGAATGAGAAAAGTGTGAAACAAAGAGACAGCGGTGCTAAGAGCACTCAGGAATTCTTATACCAAGCCCTCATCTATCTTCATTCAGAGGATTTGGGGTGACTGAGAGTTTTTACTCCCATGAATACATATATATTTTTAAATTAATGTACATTTTAACACTTATTTACTATTTCCTTCCTAGGGGCTACTTAATAAAAGGAATGAAATAAAGTCTTGCTTTTTTTTTTTTTTTAACCAGAAATATTTAAAGAATCCTCTCTGTTTGCCTTCGAGTGCATTCTGGCGAGGTGACTTTAGGCCATAAAGACTTGAGTGTTTGGGTCATGTCCTGTCACAGAGTTTTCTGGCTTTGTCTTGTTTATTTGGAATATAGAGGAGACATTGTAGAGACCACTTAATTCTCAGGAGCCATCTGAAACCAGCCAAGCATAATTCTTAAGAAAGAAATACATTCTTTGAAAAATGATTTTTTTTAGAAACCCTAATGTATTAGAATATTCCAGAAGCATTTAAAGTTTGTTTAGGGTAAAGTAATTCTAAAGAGAACGTTCTCAGAGACCGTACATATCCCATGGACCCAAGACAACTTGCAAACTGATACTGCAGCTAAACTTGCCAAAGAGAGGGTAGGTCTGCTCTTTTGCAAATCAGATTGCATTATTTTATTGTATTTTTATTTTGAGGGAGAGAGAGCATGAACCAGAGGGGAGGGGTAGAGGGAGAGGAAAATCTTAACCAGGCTTCACACCTGGCCCAGAGGCTGACCACAGGCTTCGATCTCAGAACACTGAGATCATGACCTGAGATGAAATCAAGAGTCAGATGCTTGCCAGACTGAGCCACCCAGGCACCCTAGGGATTCTATTTTTTCTAAGCCATCTTTTTCCCTTTGCAACTGCAAAAGATAGTACTTATTTTGTCAAATAATTCATATAACAAACAGTATAATTCAGGGGTTCAGGGAGCTTGTTGTAGTGTCAGAGTACCTGAGTTTACATCTCTGTACTTTTCTTATTCTGTGGCCCTGGGCACACAGCTTCTTCTAGCCTCTGTTAACTTACCATAATATACAAACAACAGAAATTAACTAATGTTGTGATAACTAAGTGAGAGAGAGGATATCTATCTATCTATCTATGTATAGCATTTAAATATAGTACCTGACTATATGAGAGCCAGTAAACTCAGCAATCAGGATCATTATATCATCACTCTTTTATTACAATAGCACCTTAATTAATTGTAAAATGCTGAATAGCACCTGTCACATAATAAATGTTCAACAAACTAGCTATAATCTTGAGTATATAAGGTGAAAATATTCCAATCACAACCTCCAGAGATAACCACTAAGTAATACTAAAATAATCATAATAAATAATTACATCACTATGAATATGTATGGCTCTGTGGAAATATATATGTTTATGTTCTTAAATAAAAATGGGATCATACTATACATATTGATCTCAAACTTGCTATTGTACTTCAACTTTAGGAATTATTTACCCACACAAATATACCCAACTGATTTTTGCCGAAGATGCAAAAGTAATTCGGTGGAGGAAGGAGAGCATTTTCAATAAATGATCCTAAAGCAATTGGACATCCCAACAAAAAATAGAAATCTCAGCATAAAGTTCATACCTTATTCAAAAATAAACTTAAAATGGATCATGGTTGCAAAGGGAAAATACAAAATTATAAAACTTCTAGAAAAATCACATGAGAAAATCTTAAGGATCTAGGTCTAGTCAAAGGGATCTCCAATCTAGACTTGAGACCAAAATATCCACAAAAGGAAAAAAATCGATCAACTGGACTTCATCAAAATTAAAACCTTTTGTTCTGTGAAAGGTCCCATTAAGATAAAAAGGCAAGCGATCGATTGAGAGAAAAAAAACTTTTGCCATGTATCTGAGAAAGGATTAGTATCTAGAATATACAAAGAACTCAAAACTCAACAATAATATAAAAAAAAACAAGCAATGGAATAAAAACTAGACAGAAAGCATGAATGGGCATAAATACTGATGAGGACATATAGATGGCAAAGAAACACAAGGAAAGATGTTCCATACTATTAACCATTCGCTAAGTGCAACTTAAAACCACAATGAGATATTACCACACACCTATCAGAATGACTTAAGTAATAAGTAGTGAGGTCCCCAAATGCCAGTGAGGAGGCAGAGAAATGGATCACTCATACGTTGCAGGTGGGAATATAAAACAACAAACAGTACAACCACTTTGGAAAACAGTTTGCAAGCTCTTATACCACTAAATATGCAATGGTCGTGTGATCTATTCATTATACTCACTCTAGGACATTGATCCCCCCCAAAATGAAAATGTACAAAACCTGTCCATGAATATTCAGAGCAGCTTTATTCGTAATAGCCCCAAACTGGAAGCAACCCAGATGTCCTTCAGCGGGTGAAGAGTCAAACCGAATCCATACCATGCAATACTGCTCGGCAATAAAAGGGAATGAGCTATTGATTCATGCAACAACTTGGATGAATCCAGATGGTTTTACGCTGAGTGAAAGAAGCCAACCTCGAAAGGTCACATACCATAGGATTCCATCTATACAGCACTCTTAAAGTGAAGAAATTATGGAAATGGAGGACAGATTAGTCGCTGCCCGGGGCTATGGACAAGGACACAGGGGAGGTTTTAAAAAGGCAGTAGGAGGGCTCTTCATCCTGATGGAACTGCTCTGAGTCGTGAGTGTGGTGCTGGGCCTAGGCACTCATGATAACACTGCATAGAACTGAAGCATAAAACGGGGATACCTGAGAACGAGTGGACCGTATCCATGTCAATATCCTGGCTGTGATATTCTACTAAAATTTTGCAAGACATTATCCCTGGGGGGAAAGGGGTGGCGTCTACATGAGATGTCTGCATTATTTCTTGCAACTGCCTGTGAACCTACTGTTTCCTCAAAACAAAAAGTTTAATCTAAATAGCATAACATTGTTAAGTTGCCCGCAAAACAAGAAAAACTAAAGTTTTGACCCATTGCAACTGTTTGCACTTTTTTTTTTCTTTTAGGCATTCATTGGTCAAACATTGATTGACCAAGTTTACTCTCGTTTGTTACAAATGATTCCAACAAGTTGTTCAGGAGCAATGCAGTCCGAAGGCAGTAGATGGAAATGCTATGTGAGGAAACTGGGTTAAAGATCTGGAAACACAGCTGTGCACTTAACGAGTTCATTTATTAGGGACCTCATGGCACATCAGTTGGGAAGGGTAATTAAGCATGAAGATTAAGTTGGGTAGTACCTTCCTCAGGAAGGCCACTCTGGGTTGCAGATGGACTTTACCAGGAGAGTCAAGACTTGAGCAGCTCCCATCTAGTTGGGAAATTCGAGCCCATTATCTCTTACTGGGGAGGTGGTAATGACCGTCATGGAAGAAGGAGACCTCAATTTAAGCAAACAGCTGTTTTTCCTTGACAACAGAAGGGTAAACAGGGCTCAAGTTGGCCCTTAGTGAACCGCTCCATGGAAAGATAGTTTAAACAGATTCTCTCATTGAGCACAGTGAGGAAAACACTCAGCCTCACTCCCCAGCCCTGCACAGGTAATGCGCAGAGTCAAAGAAACTGGTTTTTCTGGGAGTCTGACAAAATAAAGGGACCCTATCCTCTGTTGGCCTGGTTTCCTGTGCTCTTCCGGCCTGCTGTCTGGGCCCTGTGCTTCCTTGTGGGAAGGTTATTTGGAACCCCAATCGGGGAGGCTCTGTGGCTTGTCCAGGGGGCAGTCCCTCTGTCCTATCCCAGTTATCCAACACTGAACCAACGGACCCTCCAGTCAATTTTCCTTGGGACTGTGAGGTGGCTCAGCATTAAAATTCTTCAGATTTGCTCCTGGCCTTTGCAGTGGGGAGTATTTGATTGTAGCGCTGGAGGGCTGGGCAAAACCCCACTCGCTGTTGATAGTCAGCTGTGATTTTCCATCAGCTGCATCTCATTATCCCGTCAGGGCTCCCTCATGCCTATCGATGAGAAACAATGTGTAATCACTTGCGACTGATTGCAAATCACTCTGCACGGCCTGTGCGAGCTTTGGCCCCGGACCACGTGGCCTAGACTGCCAAATGGTCCCAGGCTCTGTGGTCGCCACGCTGCCTTCTTTGTGGGGGCTCCAGGAGCTTGGGGGCACAATGGCCATCCCTTCTCCTTTGGGTGAAGTGGAAGAAAGGGAAGTGGGTCGAAGAGGAGTATTGGCTAATCACAGGCCCCACAAAACCACAGAGTCAGGTTCAGAATAGCTATTTTGTGGAACTCATTTCAGAGATAGAGAAACATCCCAGACTCTGCTCTTGGTGGAGAACTAGATGAATCTTAGGATTCTAGAACCAATAATTTGGTGGAAATATGGACCACCACATGTTCGTTCGTTTTTTCTTTCTTTCAGTTTTTATTTGAGGAAGAGTGAGCTAGAGAGAGCACAAAAGCAGTGGCAGGGGTGTAAAAGAGGGAGAAGCAGGCTTCCCATTGAGCAGGGAGCCCGATGTGGGGCTCGATCCAAGAACACTGGAATCATGACCTGGGCCAATGGCAGATACTTATTTGACTGAACCACCCAGATTCCCCAGTTCTGACTGGACCACATCTTTTCTAAGAGACAGTAGAGCACACTGGTTGTAGATCTCAGGCACTAAGTCCCTCAGATCTGATTCAAGCCCAGATTCTGTAGGACATTGGGCACGTCACTGTTTCTCTCTGACCCTCAGTTTTCTTATCTGTAAAATGGGAATAATAGCAGTACCAAGCATTTAGAGATGTTTTAATGATTAAATGATATAACAAATGCACAAGTTTTAGAATTCACCTAACACCAATGGTTGGTATTGATATAATTTGAAGTTGAAAAAGGAACTCATTTTTTAGTATTGGATGCTAGTACCCATACTGAGTCCTCTTTCCACTTAAAGGGAAAACATCTGTGATAGAAAAATCCCAAGTAGGGCGCCTGGGTGGCTCAGTGGGTTAAAGCCTCTGCCTTCGGCTCAGGTCATGATCTCAGGGTCCTGGGATGGAGCCCCACCTCAGGCTCTCTGCTCAGCGGGGAGCCTGCTTCCTTTCCTCTGTCTCTGCCTGTCTCTCTGCCTAGTTGTGATCTCCATCTGTCAAATGAATAAACAAAATCTTAAAAAAAAAATTAAAAAAAAAAAAAAGAAAAGAAAAACCCCAAGTTCCAAATGTGTTTTCTATTGAAAACTACACTAGTTCTACAAGGTACAAAAGATGCAGATAAATATAGTCAAATAAACATAGAAAAGGGGTTTATAGATCTAAGAGCACATTAGTACAAAGAAGTAATGAGGTTTGTCATAGCTGCACATTAGAATCACCTGAAGAATTGAAAATAAATATCCACAACCAGCCAGCCCCTATCTTAGACCAGTGAAATCTGCATCTCTTGGGGTGCGGGTTTGGCATCTTAATTTTTAATGGTCTGCTCCCCTCCCCCATTCCTGTCAGGTAATCCAAATGTATGGCCAAGGTCAGAGCTACAATTATGGAAGAGATCTAAGATACGCCAATAAAAAGTGTCCAACTTTATTTAAAAGCATCTCTTCCCACACTTCTTTGACAGGGCAAGACATCTGTTCCCATTTGTCTTCCTTCTCTCCTTCTTCCTCCTTTTCTCTTCCTCCTCCTCCTCCTTTGAAAGGTATGCCAAGAAACCATGCCGGATGCCTTCTCCAGCTTCCCACCAGGGCAATCCTGGGTGGAAAGCTTTCTGAATTTATCTTTCTCTGGTGCTAAAGAGCTCCCAAGAGTCAGGAAGACGAGGGAACAGTCTATAATTACCCTGATTATTGCCAGCAAGAATGCCAGAAAAAACGCAGAGTCACAGACATGCCCAGACTGTTCTGTAGGCCTCCAGCGAGCTCCCAGGAACCCAACCGGGCAAGGACTGGAAACTGGAGGGCTGGTAGGGAGGCAGAAGGAATGCACCTTGAAGGTCTGCATGCCCAGGTGATGGGCTCCTTGGTGTTAGCAAGACTTTCCAAGGGTCTTAGAAAAGGTGGAGGGCCTTTAATCTCCTGTAGAGGTTTCTTGTTTGTTTTTTAATTAATTAATTATTTTAAAAAAATGTTTTATTTATTTATTTGACAGAGAGAGAGAGAGATCACAAATAGGCAGAGACACAGGCAGAGAGAGAGGGGGAAGCAGGCTCCCTGCTGACCAGAGAGCCTGATGCAGGGCTCGATCCCAGGACCCTGAGATCACGACCTGAGCCGAAGGCAGAGGCTTAACCCACTGAGCCACCCGGATGCCCCTTGTTTGTTTTTTAATTTAAATGATTGTCTGTTGCCAGCTCCCTGAGTATCACCATACAACTTGTTGATAAGGCAAAGCCGAGTTTATTGCCTGCCATGGTAAGCGAGAATACCATCCTGACAGAGCTCTGGCAACATCTCAGAGAAAATGAGACAAGATCAGAATTCATTGAGAATTGGAAGTTTGGTTTCAGGTAGTTCCTTTAAAGTGGGGACTCGATGGGTAGCGATCACCCACGACAGTAAGGATTCAGAGACTCTTTGGTCATCACTCCTCTGTTGATGCATTCCATGGTGGGTCTTGGGGGAAACTCTTGCAACGAAGAATCATTGCATGGGCAACTGTCTCCTTGAAGAGGGAAGACATTAATGAAAATGATGGGATAATAATGTCATGATAACACAGTTTTGTTTTTCAGTGCCTAAGCTGTGGGGGGGTGGGGGAGGCTCCATTTTTTATGTATTTGTAGTATAATGCGGAAAGGTTTTCTTTTGGACCCCAAGCTCCTGAAATTGTGGTTCTTCTCCTGAAAACCTTTTTTGATTTTGCTTTTTGGATAGTGCAAAGCTTGGGATTGATTTTGTTTCCTTTCTTGTTTTGGTCTCCTGGAAGTTCAGAGCCAAATCACCTTTAGCAAATGTAAATCATACTGCTTTAGGGCACACCACGGCCTTCTCGTTTTGAAAGACCCAAGTTCCGTGTTTCTGTTTTGTGTTTACTGGTAGCAGCAAAGTGTGAAAAGTCCCACAGGTTCTGTGATAGCCCTCCCTGTTTTCAAGGAAATAGATGCCTGGGGGAAGAGGCCCGATTGCGATTCGATGTCCTCCGTAGGCCGCCATACTTGGTACAAATGACTAGCAATTTAGTAGGAGAAAATCCCCAGAGTGTATCAGTCAATCAAGAAAAAAAAAAAAAAAAAGAAAACCTCTCCTTTTTAATTTAGAGGTTCCCTCCTTGGGAATTTTTCCTCTCCCAGACCTTTATTTCCCTAACAATATGCCTTTCTCTGGACTTATTTGTGAATGATTGGGTTTTATTTCTTTAATTACAATTGTAATAGACATTTGTCATATGATTGAACATATACATACTTGCCAGATTATGAAATATTTCAAGTATAAAGACAAATACAGAGAATAATATAACTTAGCTAGTGCTGTCTTCACTCAACTTTGTGAAATCTTAACTTTTTATTTGATCATACTCACTTTTAATTTTTTCCCTAAATAATGCATTCTTACAAAAACAGTTAAAAGCCACTGTATCTACCCCATTTCATCCTTCTCTTGCCAGAAATAACTAATTATCCGGATTGTGGTGACTATCCTGTCTCATGGGTTTATACTTTTACTAAACATATAAGTGCCCATGAACAATATAATAGCAATATATTTATATTTTAAGTGTTATGTAATCAGCAACCTTCTGCAACTTTCTTTTTTCATTTCCTAGTATGTTTGGGAGATTGATTAATTCATTTTGATACACGCACTTTTTAAAATAAAAGATCTATTTATGAGAGAGAGAGAGAGAGGGCAAGCATGTGTGGGGAGGGGCAGAGGGAGAGAGAGAATCTCCAGGAGGACTCCCTGCTGAGCACATACTTCCCACTCAGGCTCAAGCTCATAACCCTGAGACCATGACCTGAGCTGAAATCAAGAGTCAGATACTTAACTGACTGAGCCACCCAGGCACCCCCAGGACTCTTGATTACATAGTCAACCCCCCCCCAACCAACTGATTTCTGTGCCCATTATATTCTATGTCAAGTTTCCACAAATGCTTGGCTCTGTTTTGGAGCTTTCTAATGGTTTGTTTTTCTCTCCATGTAACACTGCCATAGTTGCTAGAGATTTATAATAAAACCAGTAAGTCTCTTACTTTGTTCTATTTATTCAAAATGACCTTGACTCTACTTTCCTCTTTCATTTCCCATGTGAAATTTTGGTATTGTCTTCTCAGGTTCCCTGTTATGGTTTTGAATAGAATTACTTTGAATTTAAACATAGAGTCATTGGGAAGAATTCCCAGCTTATAATCTGCTCTATATGACCATGATCTATATACTGAGATATTCTTTAATGACTCAAATAACATTTTCTACTTTTTTTTTAATCATAGAGTACATGTATTTTTGTTAGATTTTTTTTTCTGTAAGTATTTATTATTTAGGTGCCATTGTAAATAATATTGATTTGATAATGCATTTAGTAATGAGGTAGTATTGATGAATAAGCTTGGGCTACTGTGGATG
Organism: Enhydra lutris kenyoni; assembly: GCF_002288905.1. Taxonomy (NCBI): domain Eukaryota; kingdom Metazoa; phylum Chordata; class Mammalia; order Carnivora; family Mustelidae; genus Enhydra; species Enhydra lutris. The sequence continues at coordinate 14,690,988 of NW_019154114.1, forward strand.
GATGGGGTTGAATCTAGCAACTTTGGTGAACTCTCTTACCAGTTTCAATATTCTGTATCTGAAATGCTTTTAAACATAAGTGAGGTAGGAGCATGTCCAAATGTCCAATTAGCTGCTTCTAGGTGAGGTGATTATGAGTGTGATTTCTTCTTGCTTCTTTATACTTTTCAATACTTCAAATTTTTGTATAATAAGTATCATCTCCTTAGTAATTGGGAGAAGAACAGAAAGTTAAATAACCGTAATGTCAATAAAAGCCTTCTTTTAAATTTTTTAAAAATTAAAAAAAAATTTTTAAGTAATCTCCACTTTCAATGTGGGGCTCGAACTCAGAACCCTGAGATCAAGAGTCACATGTTCTTCTGACTGAGCCAGCCAGTTCCCCCTAAAAGCCATCTTTTGATTAACCTCTATACTTGTCAAAACTGTGCTAAGTGTTTCAGACACATAATTTAATTTTAATCCTGACAACAACAATAGAAGATATTGCTTGTCACATTTTTATACTGAGGCACAGATCAACTTGCTTCAATAGTTACCCAACCACTAAATAGTCGAGCTGGGTTTCATGGTACTATACTGTTTTCTTAGGCAAACTCAGAAAGACGCTTTCTTGTAAATTTTGCTTTACTGGATTCTTCTGTAGAGGGTTGGTTCATCACTGACAGGGCTGTTTGCCCCTATCTCTGGGCAGAGCCTTGGTCAGCTTCAGAAAGACTACCCAGTGGGAATGTAGCTCCCTGGGTTCCCCATGGATGCCCACAAGCCAGGATGGCAACCAGTTAGCTGGATGCAGGATCCTGAAGATGAAAACCCAAGTTTCAAAGGATGAATGGTGCCCAGGAAGGTCGGGCTTTTCTAGGTTCCTGAGCTAGCAAGAATGAGACCCAGCAATTACACTGCTAGAAAAAGGAAGCCCATCTATCGAAGGTGAGAATTTGGCCTTTGTCTTCAGTCTTCCTAAAGTTTAATAATGATAAGTAGGACTTGAAAGGATGTAAGTGATCTGAAACCACACATGTGCTGCAGCAGAGACAAGGGAGGAAACCTGGGGTGAGACAAAGTAACTTATTGCCTTTGTAAATCTTCTAGTGCATTAATGATCACAGCAATGTTAAAATACAACTCGTCGTAATTGCACCCAAGTCACAAGCCAGGCGGTCTAGCCAGATAACACAGGTAGAAGCTACCTCCGGAAGAATCTTTATCAAAGCCTATCACCACCCACAAGGCCTCACAATTGTATCTGTATACCTCTGTCTCCCTTTCTTTGTCCCCTCCTCCTCTGCTCCGCCCCCCCCCCCCCCCCCCGACCCTATTCATTTTTTTCTTTTCCGGTGCCGTTTCCCCTTAAAAAAAAAAAAAAAAAAAAAAAAAAATCTAAATATTACATTTTATGACTGCATTGATGTAAAGATGAATATCATAGAGGCAGGATTCAGTATTATATGCTCATTATAATTAAATTCAGTTTTTTCTTCTGACTTTAAAAGAAATTAAAATTAAACCCTTTCTGTGAGTCCTGAAAAGTACTGTGGGTCCTGGATATTGGGTGTCCCATACCTGATAGAGAAATCAGCCCCCTTCTTCCCTTTCGTCCTTCCTTCTTTCTCTCTCTCTCTGTATCACTTTCTATTTTTTTCTCCTTTGCTGCCTAGACTTGGCATACTAAGGAAAACAAGTTTTTAGTTTCTCCTATATCTTGCTTATAATCATTTCTGTCCTAAGAAGAAACAAATAAGACATTTCCTTCATTTTCCTTACAAAAATGGAAATCGAACCGTGAATACACGTTTTTCCTGGAATCCTAACAGGCTTTTTTTTTTTTTTTTAAACTCATCATACATAGCTTGCTTCCTGCGGCAGGGGCTATTGTTCCAGAGCTGGTTTCCGTTGCTCTTGGAGCAGCAGACATGCATTCAGAAGTAGCCCTTAGGAGTTAAGGGGCCTTCTTCTTTGCTCTTCTAAAAGATAACTTTCCTGATATAGCACTGGAGTCAAAAGGAGGAATCACAGTCACACACTCAGCCCACGTAGTGGTGGGAGGCCCAAGTGTCCTGAATTGCAGGACTGTGAATCTTTGGGGGCAGGCAAGGGGCCAAGGTGGGTCCAGCTGGCTGTCCTTGTCCATGGGCTGGTGACTTACAAGCTCACAATGTGCTCCAGGTCTGAGTGGATGCACAATTCAATACCACATCTGCCAACGGCCTTCCCCCACACCACATCCTTCCAGCCTCATAATGAGGGGACAGTGGATCCCGGAAGGGGAGCTGCTTCTGAAGCAGGTTGGCCGCATGCCTGACACTAGACACCAAGTACCTGTGTTACAGGTGGACGTGAACTGTAGACAGAGATGTCAGAGCTTCTGTCATTGACACAGCACAGGGTCGCCCTACATGTCACATCGTTTCATGTCACGTAGGGGATCCTGGGAAGGAGGATCCAAATAGTCGGTGGTGTGAGGACTGGTGGACATAACTGCTCCGTGAATACTGGATAATTTAGGGGAAACCTGCACCGATTTTCTCCATCTACTCTTCTTTTCTTGGTCCATGTAGTAATAGAGACCTTTCACTGAGCGATGACAAAGAGCCGGCCAGCGTGCTGGGTCAGAGCTGTGCAGACATGGTGCCGTAGGGACCTGCAGCAACATCTGGAAGGAGGGATGGCTATCTTCTACCTTCGTTCCCTGTGAGGAAACTGGTTCCTCCTGGCGGTTGGGGAGGAGGTGGTGGAGATCTAGCCAGTTCTTAATCTGAAATCTGTGAGACAGCTTGATTTCTAAATGGAATGTTTAAAGATGAAAAATTAAACATATTTCCATTCCTGAAGGCACTTGACTAATCATCTTCCATATTCCAAGGAAAGAATCTTCTAGCAAACTGCTAACAAGTACATGCTTCTCCTCTGACTCCATGCAGAGTCCACCGGATTTGGAGTTAGACTCTCAGGCTTGGAACCATGAATCTGTCCATCACAGCCTGGTGGAAGTCAGGACAACAGGCAGAACATACTTCCCCATACTGTGCTGGGTGCCTTCTTTTGTCCACAGCTGCCCTGGAAGGCTGGTGTTAGTGTGGTTTTTGGCTTCAAGGAAGTGAGTTAAATGCCGCCCCCCACCCGCCCTGGTTTCACGTAGGTCATGAGGAAGAGGGCAGGACTTGAAAGAAGTCTTCCTTGTCCACGTCCAAAGCTCCCACACTATCCGATCTGCCACATTGTCTGGGGCCAGTTGCCTTCTGGGCTTCCATTTCTTTCTCTGTGCTCTTGTTCTGCTGTTGGGTATGTGAAATGCAGTGTTTAACACGATGACGCCTGATGAAGCTGCTGACACAGGGCCAGAGAGTGATACGGGCTCACTGTTTTGAAATCAAAGACTCATCTTGAAGGTGCTTTAAAATCCTCCGTCTCCAACACTGCTTCTTGGGTCAAATGCAGACTTAAATAAAACCTGAGTACATTTGATCAGATGTTTTTAAAAGAGAACTAGCCATAAAGAATAACATTTTGACCAAATCTGGCCAAATCTTGTGCTGGGTGACTCTAAAATCTAACACGTTTGGTCAAAGGACATATTACTTTTTAAAGGACATGGGTTTGGGGCACCTGGTGGTTCAGTGGGTTGAAGCCTCTGCCTTTGGCTTGGGTCGTGGTCCCAGGGTCTGGGGATTGAGCCCCGCATCGGGCTCTCTGCTCAGCGGGGAGCCTGCTTCCCTTCTTCCCCTCTCTCTGCCTGCCTCTCTGCCTACTTGTGATCTCTGTCTGTCAAATAAATAAATAAAGTCTCTTAAAAAAATTAAAGGACATGGGTTTGATTTCCTAAAAGGAACACTTAAATGATGTCTACATTTTGAAAACAGCAATGAGCTGTTCCTTGCCTCCCTTAACCAAACATCTTTTGATCTGAGCTAACATAGGTGCTGCTTATCTGTCTGCTTCCAGCAGCATCCAGGCAATCCCTAAATCCAGTCCTACCTGGAGATAACTTGAGAAATTTTAGGGAAAACAGACAAACAAAAAATTTGCCTGCCCAGCCGCGAGTATATTTTGGAATTATATTGGTTTACAATGGTTCTTAGAGAACAAGTAGCCTTTTAAGTTCTCCAGCTGATGCCTAGCCAGGGATGAGAACCACCATTCCACCAAACTGAGTATTTTCAGCCTCACAAAATCGCTGTCCCTTCTCAGGGCCTTCACATGCGTTGTTCCCTCTTCCTAGAAGTCTCTTCCCTGTAGGCTTCAACTAATTGAGTGGAACTCCTCTATCAAGTTTCAGTGAGACATCTCTTTCAATGAGAAGCCCACTCCTCCTACGAGCAGACCTGCGTGTGGTCCCTGGGAGTCTTGCCCCGTGTTCACATCCTCTGTGATCTGCTCCTTCTTGAGGCAGATGAAGCCTTGACTTGCCTCTGGCCAACTGAATATGGCAAAAGTGAAGGCATTTTGCAAATGTAATTAAGGCACCAAATCAGTTGATTTTGAGTTAATAAAAAGGAGATTATCTTACCCTTTGGGGCCCAGCTTAATCAGGTGAGGCCCTTAAAAGAGGGGAGGTTTTTCCTAAGATGGACTTTTCTTGTTGGGTTTGATAAAAGAGGTGGCCATAGCTGGGTGCAGAAGTCTTCATGGCAAGGATCTGTAGACTGACTCTAGGCCCTCAGGGTGACCTCCAGCCAATACCACCAAAAAGTCTAGACCCCTCCGTCATACAACCACAGGGAAATTAATTCTGCCAATAACTTGAATAAGCTTGAAAATGCGTGTTTCCCCATTTTAGCTTCCAGATGAGAACATGACCCGGCCAATGAATGCAGCCTTGTAAGACCTTGATCCAGGTGGATCCTACTGTGTTCCCATTCCAGTCTTCCCATGGAGCCCAGCGCACATTGTCCTCCTGGTCTTCCTTCTGGCCTTTCCCCTTGCCCTACAGCAGGGACTGACAAACTACAGGGTGTAGGCCAAATCCAGCCAGACACGTAGCATCTAAACACTTCATGTGACCCATGAATTGTTTTTATAGGTGGCTGGAAGAAAGTTTTTTGAAGAAAACTATTTTATGGCACTTGAAGAGTCTATGAAATTCAGAGTTTGGAGACTATAAATAAAGTTTTATTGGAGCACAACCACAGCCATTTGTTTACATAATGCCTCTGCCAGTTTTTGTTTGTTTGTTTTTTGCCACAGTGGCAGAGTTGCATGGTATGGACAACAGAGATGAAATTATGCACTGTCTGGCTCTTCATTCTAAAAGTTTGTCAACCTTTGACCTGGATCTTCAGAGCTATGAATGGAGATGATAAAATTAGAAGCAGGAGGAGCTTTTTGAATCTGTTCACCCAGATGGTCAAGCTTGGGAGATTCGGGGGGAAGGAGCACGGCCTCTCAGGATGACCTGCAGGGTTCTGATGCCAGGGTATCTGGAGGCAGGAGGATCGTGCATGAAACGTCATCTTCCAGTGGCATTTGGACGGTCACAAGCAGTCCCGAGGAAGGCAGTTTAAGATCCCATATGACCTTCCCTGAAACACCTCAGCAATGGTTGGGGCCAATTCTAGAGAGATCTGAGGGTTTGTATGATATGCCAATGGAGATGAGTCAGCAAAAGTTTGTATCAGTATTAACATGGCTCCATTTGAACCAACTGTTTGTGGAGGGTTGGGGAAAATCCCCTATGAGCTGAACTGCTAAGACGGCTAGCCATAGACCAGGCAGCTCAGAAACACGGCCCATGTCTAAGTGCCCAAGATGAACCCGAAAGCAGACACAATTTTCAGAAATGTGAAGTTGAAGAAAATGTGCTTTGTCCAAAATAGCCACCTAAATCAGTCAGAAACAGTGTTTATTCTTATGCATTTTCTGGGTGTTTTAAGTTGTTTTCCTGACATGCATTCCTTGGTTGTTGAAATAATGTTCAGTCCTTGTGGAAAATGCAGGACATTATAGCAAAATTGAAATGATTATGATCTCACCATTCAAAAGCAGCTGATTTAAACTTTTGGGCTATTTTCTTTGTATTTCTCTATTTTCTTCTTTCTTCCCATCTTTCTCTCTTCCCTCCCTTCTCTTCCTTCTTTTCCTTCTGCTATTGTTTTGCATAGATAAGATCATACTGTCTGTTTGATTTTTGACTTTTCTGTTTTTCTTGCTTAATACAGCATATGTGATTTCTAAGATTATTGAAAATTTGTTGTGAACCAAGACTTCTCAATGTGTGGAGTGAGTGGTTTGGTCCCGTAGGGAGCATTCAGCAATGTCTAGAGACATTTTTAGTTGTCTTAATTGGGTAAGGGTGGTGGGAGTTGGTCTTCAATATCCTACAACGAACAGGGCAGTTGCCCACAACAAAGTACCCAATTCCCAATCTCAACAAAGAATCAATGCTGAGAAATCCTGTTGTAGGTACATTTTTTTTTTTAATTGAAGCATCATTGACATATTATATTATACTAGTTTCAGGTGTATAACATAGTGATTCAACATTTATATACATTATGGAGTGATCACCATGGTAAATCTAGCTACCATCTGTCACCACACTAAGTTGTTACAATACTATTGACTGTATTCCCTATGGCATACATTGCATCCCTATGTCTTCCTTATTTTATAACTGGAAATTTATACCTTTAATCTCCCTTCCCCATTTCACCCCTGCCTCCCCCCATTTCCTCCCTTCTAGAAACCACCAGGTTGTTCTCTGTGTCTGAGTCTGTTTCTGTTTTGTTTGTTCACTTTTTTTTAAAGAGTCTACATGTAAGACTTTATAGTATTTGTCTTTCTCTGTCTGACTTATTTCACTTACTATGAGACTCTCTAGGTCCATTCATGTTGCTGCAAATGGCAAGCTTTTTTTTTTTTTTTTAAAGATTGTATTTATTCATTTGAGAGACAGTGAGCGAGTGGGAGGAGGAACAGAGGGAGACAGACAAGCCCAGCACAGAGCCTGATCCCATGACCCTGAGATCATGACCTGAACCGAAACCAACAGCTGGATGCTCAACCGACTGAGCCAGCCAAGTGCCCTGATTTTATTCTTTTTTATGGCTGAGTAGTATTTCAGTGTGTGTGTGTGTGTGTGTGTGTGTGTGTGCACATGTGCATGTGTGAGATAGATGAACACATTTGACATCTTCTTTATCCATTCATCTGTGGATAGACACTTGGGCTGCTTCCACAGTTTGGCTATTGTAAATAATGCTGCAAAAACATAGGGGTGCATGTAGTTTCCTGAGTTAGTGTTTTTCTCTTCTTTGGATAAATACCCAGAAGTGGAATTGCTGGATCATGAGGTAGTTCTATTTTGAACTTCTTAAGGAAAGTCCATAGTATTTTCCATAGTGGTGTCCTCATTTTGCATTCTCGCCAACAGTCCACACACGAGTTCTCTTCTCTGCACACCCCCGCCAACCCTGGTTATGTCTTGTCTTTTTGATATTAGCCAATCAGACAGGTGTAAGGTGATATCTCACTGCGGTTTTGATGGTATAGATAGAATATTTGATGTCGCATATTGCTTTATTTTTTGAGAGCCTTTTATTTAACACCAGTCCTCTGTTGTTGGATATTTATTTTGATTTTTTAACCTAATACAAATAGCGCTGAAACATGCTCATGTGTTTCAAATTAACATGATAATATTCCTCTCTTTTCCTATAAACACTGAACCAAATTAAAGCAGTGACTATGGTACATGCCAAAGGCCCGTGGCTCTGCAGTAGGTGTGGGTTCCTCAAAAGCAGGCCTGTATGGTTCTTTGCATCAGACAGCCCGGAGCATAGCAAGTTCTCCAGAAAAACAGCTACCGTACAGTGGTTAATGGTGTTCCTAAATGTCTGCTAGTAGGGGAGGATTCCCAGGTTTGTCTGCACAACACTCAGTCCGCTGCTTCCTCTTGTCTCTTTTTGTGAACTTTGTTGGCTATGAGGGCTGGTGCTTAGGAAGCAGATGTCAAGCCACTTCATTGCTTCCATGGTGTTCTGCCAACATCCTGGGGATTTCGGGGATGTTGGTGTTGATGTATCATTGCTATGGTCATCAGCAGTCATAGACCAGAAAGGCATCTGTGCAGACACAGAGACCTAATGGCTCATTTTACAGATAAGAACACTGAGACCCAGAAGGGAAATGACTCCGCTAGTTTTTATATCCCCTGACCTGTCAGGCACATGGCCAGTAAGAGAGGGCCGTTGCCTCTGTGGCCGCTGTGCTATCCCTACCGTAAACCAGGGAGAAATCCTACAGAGGCCTCATGGGACTTACTCTAGGACAGCTGGCGGAGCTCTGGGCCACAGTGACTTGTATGCAGAAGCCTGTAAGCTCTGCCCAGCAGAAGCCTAGACACGGGCCTGCTTCCCTGCCCCTGGTCACTGCAGCCCACAGAGTCAGCCCTGTCTTCCATGAGCTGGAGATTGATCAAAAGTCTCTTCAAGTGTGGTCTTGGGCCACCTGCATCAAGACCCCTGAGACTCTTCTAAGTTTTGGATTCCTGGACCCCACCCCGAATGGACCAACTATTTCATAAACATTCCCCAGCAGATTCTCAGGCATGCTGACATTGGAGCAGCAGTGGGCTGGACCAGGGTCAACAGATTATTTTCTTTAAAGGACCATATAATCTCTGTTTTAATGACTCCACTGGGCACTGTGATGTGAAAACAGCCATCAATATACATAAATGGGCATGGCTGGGTTTGGCCTGCGAGCCAGTTTGCTGACCTCAGAAGAGGTCAACTGAAAGAACATGAATCCGTCCTTGAGGAAGTTGGTTTCTATGCTCATTTGATAGAAGGAGACTGTCCATGACACACTCACTGGGCTACATGTTGGGAGAACTGGGTCTGATTGCGAGCTCTGCTCCCATCTCCCTGTGTGGCCTTGGCAAGTCCCTCCCTTCAGTAGGACTGAATGCCCCACCTTGTATCAGTTGGCCTCTCACGGGTCTGTCAGCTCAGTTGGCCTCTTACTTTCTCCTTCATCAGATGGCATCTGACAGCCCCAGCAGGGTGGGCCTGCTGCCTGTGTGGGGCTCAGCATGGGGAAGGGAGAGTGGGGGGCCCTTGCTTGGCCAGAGTTCACTTCCCAGCAGCTTCTGGGAGCAACTCCAGGCTTCTAGGCACAGCCTGGAGCTCCGAGGGTCAGGGATGAGTCACCAAACAGGGCCAGGACTTCCCCTGCTCACTCTTCCCTGCAGGCACTGACCTCCAGGGCTCCCAATGGAGACCCTGGCAGGGTGGAAGGGAGGGGCAGCCTCCTGGCCCCGCCTCCATGTCATCCTGCTGGCTCTGATAGGATGGCAGGGTCAGCCGGTGTCTACCTGCAGCTGTGGCATCTTCTCCTGGAGAGGATGTCCCTGTTCACTATATTCACACTGGCCCCAGCCACAGATAGATGTCCATGTGGACTGCCCTCCAGGGCCTCTCTTCTCTTTCCCATGGCCTGCCGGCTGCCTGGAATCCCTGGGACCTTCCTTGCCCATTTAGCAGGTTTCTACTGATTCCTCCTGTGCCACCACCTCTGAGAAGCGTTCCCTGGATCTCCAAGGAGGCTCATTCCTCTCCTCCTTGATGACCCAACAACCCTGCCCGAACCATCCTTGACCACTTCTCAGCACGTGCACTTCTATTGTTGTGAGTGTGTATGTTGTGTTTCCCTACCAGGGAAGACAGCAAGAACCTGCCTGTTTTTTAACCATCTGTGTCTTTGGGTTTGTAATGACAATGGAAAACCGCCAGAAAAATGATCACAATGTTTCTGCTTGATTGTGCTAGTATCTCCAGCCGGAATGATCTTTTAGAATGCAAATATGATAATATCACGCCTTTACTTCAATACCTTTAGTGGTTTCTTTTTTTTTTTTTTTAAAGATTTTATTTATTTATTTGACAGAAAGAGATCACAAGTAGATGGAGAGGCAGGCAGAGAGAGACAGAGAGGGAAGCAGGCTCCCCGCTGAGCAGAGAGCCTGCTGCGGGACTCGATCCCAGGACCCCGAGATCATGACCTGACCCGAAGGCAGCGGCTTAACCCACTGAGCCACCCAGGTGCCCCTAGTGGTTTCTTTTGAACCTATCAAGCCAAAATATGAACCTTCACATGATTCAGAGTGACCCTAGTGTCACCTTTATTCTCTCTCCTTTTAGAATCACCATTCTCTTCCTTGGCTCTCCGCATAGATGAGCCTTCTCGAGCCTGAGTCTTTGCACATGCTGTTCCCTTGACATAAAAAAGCTTTTCTCTGCTCTTCTATGTGTATAACCTCTGCTTATCTTCAGGTCTGCCTTAGAGTTCTTCCTTAGAGAAGTCTCTCCTAACCCCTCCAAACAAGCTCAGGTATTTTTACCCTACTTTTCCATAGTGTTCCTTCTCAGGGCCAATGGCAGTGGTAAACCCGTGCATACCACTGTATCTATACCAGTTCAAACACCAAAACACTCTCCTAACTGCTGATAGGTAGCTATTGCTCTGAGCCCCCAAAGCCAAGCCTGGAAGCCCTGGATCTCCCTGGGACACTGCTCCCCACTCCCCACTGCCCACTCCCCATGTCTACATAAGTGAGCAGCTGAATGTTTGTTGCGTCACACTGCAGAGGACTTCCAGAACTGTGAACTGGGTTCCCAGCCAGCTCTGCTTGGAATCAGTTAATTCTGATTGATCCATCTAGCCCATGCACATATTTCCCATTATGAGTATTTGTCTAATGATCATATCACTGCATGTGAACCTCCAGAAACGAAGGACAAGTGTTGGAATAGAGGGGCCTGGGACTACAAGGTGCCCAGCACCTGTGTTAACTACTTATGGCGTGTGATCCCCACAACTTCATGAGGAAGAGTTGCTTATTATACTTATTTTACAACCAGGCAAAATAAAGGAAGGGAGGAAGGAAGGACGGAAGGAAGGAAGGAAGGAAGGAAGGAAACAGAAAAGGAAAAAAGGAAAAAAAAAAAAAAGGAAATCCATGCTGAAAAGAAGGGAGAAAGAAAATCCCCAGACTTCAAGTCATAGGGCCATGTTATCTCACTGTCTCCTTGGGATACTACAGGAGCTCCCGATACCATGATGGCTCCCCTGCGAAGAGGCTTGCATGAAATGATGTGAGCAGAGGGTCACTGTGGCTAAGTCCCACTCAAGTCGCCCTGTAGATGAAGCAAAAGTTTCTCATGCAGACAGCCCCCAATGATCCCTGCCTCTTGACATCCATGTTCTTGTGACCCACTTGCCACGAGTGTGGGTGAACCTACTGGCTCACACCTAGCAAAGAGATTACTGCACAAGTGATTGGATGCCACTTCTAAGGTTAAGTCACAAAGATAATGAGGCTCTTGTCTTGCTCACTCTCTGTCATTCTATGACTTCCTCTCAGGGAAGTCAGCTGCCACTTCACATACTACCTTATGGAGAGGCCTACATGCCGATAAACAGCGGTCCTCAGTACAACAGCCCGCCTGCAAATGGCCGAATGGCGGCAGTAGTGATGTGATTGAAGTTGGAAGCTCTCCCTTCATTTGAGCCTTCAGGTTGAACCACAGCACAGGCCAACACCTTCACTGTGGTCTCAGGACTGACCTCAAAGCAAAGGCACCCAGCTAGGGTACCCTGGGTTCCTAACCCACAGAAACTGAGATGATAGGTGTGTATTGTTTCAAATCACTAGACATTGGGGCGCAACTTGTCACATGGCAAAAGGCATCTAACACAGTCTGTTAAGCAAATATTCCAACCTTTTTCTCAGCAGCAGGATAATATCAAATTCCTCACATAAACACTCAGATCTCAATTCTACAGGTGCGTTTGGCTTATATTTTGCTATTTATGAATCTACACTCAAATATTCAAATTTCCCTAACATTGAATGGAGACATACTGTGTGCCAGACCATGACCTGTGGATCGCTGGCAATGTTGCTCTCATCTCTGCACCCCAAGGCCTAGCACCAGGCCTTTCTCCCAAGAGTGATTCTGTAGCTATGTGTTGAATTAAATTCTCTCACCATTGGTCAGCTATTAAGACCCACATTTTACAGAGAGAGGGGCCTAGAGCCTAAATGATTCAGAGAGGGTCATATGAATGGCCTTAGGTCTTCCATGCAAAGTCTAACACTGCCATCTGTGTATTCCAGAACGTCTATAGTGGGTAAAATGGCCCACTGCAGTCTAAAATGGCAATGTTTCCCTTTCTCCCTAAAATACCAGCTCAAAATAAGCAGGCTTTTAAAAATATTTTTATTCAAGGATTTCATCCAAAAAGTCTCTGTTATCCTTCCCCCACTACCCGAGTACAGTGAAATGGCCTTTACCATACTTTAGACGGATTCCTGAGATACAGTTCTCCAATGATGACATGTTAGCTGTAAGTAACAATTGGGTTATTTTAGTCCTCACTAATAATGTTCATGGAGCAATTGGTGTTTTTTTTTTTTTCCTGAGTTAATAAGAAACATTTGCAGCAAAAGCATGAGAGTCTGCAGATAAAGCAATTGGCAGGAGATGGTATGTTTAAATACCACAAAACAGCCCATATCCAAACAGGTGTGCGATAAAGCAGTATAAATAAACTAGTCTCCAGGCAGTTCAGCCTGAGCAAAATTGTGTAAGAAACTTTCTTACCACTCTGATAAAAAAAAACATATATACATATGTATATATGTGTGTGTGTATATATACACACACACATATATATACACACACACACACATACACACATATTGAGAGAGAGAGAGAAAGCGAGAGAGAGATTGAGGGAGAGAGAACCAAATCAGCTTATTACCTCCTCTGACTACACAGCTGGAAAAACAGTTCTTATTCTGAGACCTGAAAGTAAAAGTTGTTTGACTTTTTCTTTTTCTTTTCCCCCCCCCCCCACTTTTTAATGGCCGGATAAACAAAACCTTGCTAGGGGAGCCATTCCACATTAGCAAATGTGGCCTTGAGCTAGAGTCCTGTGAAAGACTCACCTCCTTTCAGCCTTTCAAACACATGTCTGCCTCTTTGAATTAGTGATGGTCACTTCATGTTGTGCTCTGATATTTTTAAAAAATGTTTCTGTTGGTGCCATTTTCTTAACCACGTGGATACTTGACTCAAGGCGTTAAGAATATAGATGAGGAGAGAACTGTTTGGTTTCCATTAAGACCTGCTAAGTGCACAGGAAACATGCCTTAGAGCACAGAGGGGTTATGAAAACTGTCCTCTGCTTCGTGCCATTTCTTTCTGGCCAGGAACAAAGATGGGGCGAGGAGCTGGTCCATGCCAGAAAGTCTGGATGGAGGTAGGTAGGTTAAATACTTCCCACTGGGCTGTTTTTGGTGTTTGGGATTCTTTGTCCTTTGCCGACCTGTGTCTAGGTGGGGGTAACCTAACCAACGATGCCAATGCAGCCCAAAGCCCCAAGAGGTCCCTGACAGTTGACACGTCTCACAGGTGAGGAGGTGTCATGGCGCATGGAAACTGAGTCCCACTCAGCTCCCAGCAAGCTTGGTGCTTGCTTGCCGCTTCTGATTCGGGACAGCCTTGGCATGGCAGCTATGAAGACCCTGCGGGAACCCTACGCAGGGTCTGTCACAGAGTGGATAGGCAGTTTATGGCCACTTTGATCCCAACTTGTGTTCCTGCTTTCCTGAAGCAGTTTCCTCTTTGAATACATCTCTCCTCTTAACACACACACCCAGATCCTTCTCTTCCCCCTTGGAACAGCTCTCCCTACACACTGTGCCTACGGTGGAACCACGCCAAGCGGAACAGAAACAAAAACAGTTGTGTCGAAGTCATTTGGGGTGGTCATTAAGAGCACGAGATCTGAACTGAGGCCTGCTTCAGAGTCCATCCTGTTGCCATTCTAGCCAAGTGAAGTCTTTGGGCCTCAATTTCCTCACCTGACAAATGGGAGCAAGAACAGCGTACGCTTCGCTGAGTTGCCCTGCTCAAGTGCAGGGCACAGATGCGGAGAGGCACCCGCTACTTCCTTTGTGCATCCACAGGACGCCGGAGACTCACATGGTCTCTTCTGGGGCTCCTTCAACTGGCTTCTGCCCGGGGGTCTCATTCCTAATTCTAGTAACTGTTCCAGGTAGTTCCAGCCTGTGAATAACCACTTCAGAGCCAGAAATCACCGGTTAATATTTCAAATCCTATGAGCAAACATTTTGACTTGTGCCGAACTCAAGGGTTCAGAGCTCCAGCCACTTCATTCTGTAGCCTGAACGAGATGGAAAGCCGGTGTTCCTCTCTGAAACAGAATTTTCTCCAAGAAACCACGGGTGAACAGAGAATCAAAATAAAAGTTCTCCTTTCTGTTATTAATGAGGGTCAGAGAGCAAGAGTCAGCGGCATGGCTAGTGGTGCTTGAAGAACATTTGGTATTATTTTGTGCGGCACTCTCCCTGCCTCTTGTTTTTGCTTTTTCTCTTTCCCCCCCTGTGGCAAGTATTATAAATAGGCCTCCTTCTTATCTGATCCGCCCCTCAATGTTTTTCATTTGAAAACCACAGTTAATTTTAGATAATTGTTGCAGATAATCTCAAATTTGTGTGTAATATAGGCCCTAGTTCTAAGAAAAACATGACATTTCTGGAAGACCTGGTTTGGGTCCCTCTTCCTCTGGCGGTTCCACGGCCAACATCTCTGACTGGCTTCCTGCGCTTAACAGAGACAGGTTGTACCTTGAGCCTGCTGGATCCCTCTTCTAGAAGCAGAGACTGCCTTCTCCGTGGGACTTTGAAGGTGAAGCAGGGATTTGGGGAAGTGAGGAGTGGGCCCCCTGACACTGTCACCAGGATTAGCTCTGCAATGACAGTGGGCCCCCACCTTTTCAGCAGGCTGGGCCTTTCCCCATCTGCACACAGACGAATCTGCAGTTGTAATGTGCAAAGGCTGTTTGTGCCCAGCTCTGGTTGTGTTTCAGAGCCTGGGCCGCATTTGCCCTGGCGCAAGTCAAGAAGTAAAGAACATTCCAATTGTGAGCCTGGATGGAAAAAAATATATTTGAAGTTTTTTCTGCTAACAAGGTATGCAGAGGACTCAAATTCCAGTAAACGAAGGTTAAAGACAGGCGGGTTTACAGAATACAGTTGCCTCCCCCACTCTTTAATTTTTCCATAAAGTGCCATAAAAAGCCACTACACTAACAAACATTTTGGGAAGGGAACAGGCCCTGGGCCAAGAAGCCACAAGCTTAAATGGGGGAAATCTGAACCCTGAGGCACAGTTTCCTGAGCAGAGTCATTACTCAAGAAAGGATCAGGCATTAACAGCTGTACCCGAACCAAATCTACGGCCACCCTGGGCTCCCCAGGGCTGCGTGGGTCGGGTCCAGAGAGAGCCACACCCCTTGTCTTCATCTCGACTCAAGAAGTGCAAGGAGACTGCTTCTCCACAGCTCAGGGTCTGCACCTGAGAGGCACACGCGAGTTGCTTCATTTAAAGAAGGGAAGGCGAGTCCAATGTAGTAACAGTCAAAACGCCAGCTGCATTTCTTTTTTTTTTTTTTAATGTACTGTGAAACACAGAGGTATTCTGCTAAAATGGATACAGAAGAATAGAGTTCCCCGGAGATCTAGGTCAAGTATGAAAAAGGAAAATATGGAAGAGGGGTTAACCCTAGAAAATACTGACATACTACAAAACCGTAATAATAAAATCAGTATGGTACTGGCTCAAGAACAGAGACCCACGAGTAGAGCAGGCCTATTTATAAACGAGCACTTGAAATATGATTAACGCAGCTTATAAATCATGGGGAATAGTTAGATTATTTAGTAGATGCTATTGAGAAACTCCCCATATGGAAAATAATAAGAGCTAGATCCCTGTATTATGCAAAGGTGGACTCCAGATGAAGAAGAGATAATATCAGTGGCAAAATTATAAGGTTAACAGAAGGAAACTTAGAAGGATGTTTTTGTGGGTTAGAGGCAGAGACAACTTCTTAAATAAGGACTAAACTCACAAACTGTTAGGGGGGAAACGGGAATGGTTGTGTTTGTTCCAAAACTGAGTATTTCTTTCTAATAAAGGATAGCGAGGATGAAAGTTAAAAAAAAAAAAAAAATACACACAGAAACAGAGTATTTGCAATATCCAAAACTGACTGAGAAACGACTTCGGGTATGTGAGAGACACTTGTAAGTTAACAAGAAAAAGATGATAACACCCAAGAGAAAAGGATATGATAGGAACTCAAAGAGGTAGAAATCCAAACAGCTCACACAATATAAAGAGACGTTTAAACACATCGGTCTTCGGAGAAACATGCATCAAAGCTAGTGAGAGACGAGCTCTGCACCCATCAGATTGGCAAGGGTTGCTCGTGAGATGTCGGCGCGCACGGTTCCTTGTGCCCTGCTCTGCAGATTTTAGGTTAGTGAAGCCATCCTAAAGAATCATCTCTCCACACGGAGTAACTGTGTCCATTAGAGTCAACAGGTCCACTTCTGGAATATCCCACAGAATCCTCACTTGGGCTCATGAGAGAGAATACAGAAGTTTACCGTAGAGTTGAGACCTGTGGACATCGGGCCAGGTGAGCAACTAAGAGGTCCGCAGTTGAGGAAATGGGGAAGTAAAATGCTCTGGGGTCTGTCATGGGATACTTTGTATGGTGGTCAGGAGAAACTAGCCAGAATTCCCAATGAGCAGCACATGAGGTTCTTAAGAACGCTGTGCTGTGTGCAAATAAGGAAAACCACCAATGAGGTTCCTTAAAAGGATCGAAAGGTAATAAAACACTCAACATGGTGACCGGCCCAAAGAAGGTAGTTGATTCAATCAACAGGTAGGTAGAAAATTGGAAGGGTCAAACCATCCTGAGAAAAGATTCAGGACTGTAGGAGAGGGGTTGGTATCTGAAATTACTCTATACTGAATTTATGGACTGTCTGACTTGGTAGCCGGATCAGGGCTTCCACAAGGAGAAAAGCTCTGAACACGGAGAATGACATACCGGGCAGATAGCCCCCCTGCCCCAGTGTTAGGGGGGAGTTTCCCCTGTTGCCCCAGCCAGGTGCCACGTTGGCCAAAGCTAATTCTTAGCTATTTCCTAATTCATCAGTGCCTCTCTTGACCTTCCATATGCAGCCAGTGTTTCATGGCCACAGATAGAAGTTCTGCTGAGAGTTCTTTCACATAGGATGTGGAGGAAACGATTTTTCCTCTCCCCCTATACCCTATACCATGCAAATACCATAAGGCATGTTGATTACATTAATGTGTAGTCCTCAAAAGTTAGTAATTGATGCCATAGAAGTGAAGAAGGGAAATGCGTAAGCTTGCTCCAGGAAGCCTAAGAGAAGAGATTCCATTCTGCAAGCGGGAGGCCGGGGAGTTCTTTCTGAGTGAGGAGACAGCAGGTTATTTACACTGTATTTGTGATTAGCGGTCACAGAGAGGGGCAAGGAGCTGAATTCCAAGAATGGAACAGAATCCAGCTCTCTCTGAAGGAAGTTCAGGGTTTGGAAAACTCCCAAGGAGCAATAACTCAACTGAACTAACCTGATGGACTGTTTTTAAGTCAGTTTGAGAAATATAGTCAAACATTGAACAGCTTCTTGGAACTGAAACAACTGGGCAAAGGTAAGCTTTTATTAGACCTTAGCAGAGCACTGGTCAGAGTAGAAGGCTCCGCTCTACCTAGAAGACTTGGTTTTATTCCCCCCCATTTGGAGATTGTCTAGAGCAAGGCATGTCCCTACCTCCTGATAACTCTTTATTTGAAGCTAACACACTGAGCAAATTAAGTCAACTCAATATATTGAAGGCCTACTGTGTGCCTGCTGATGTGCAGGGGCTTTTCCCTATCTTATCTCGTGAAACCTCTCACAATCCTTCAGGGAAGAGATTATCATTCTCCATTCTTCACAAGAGGAAAGAGAGTCTCTGGGAGGTTAGAGAGGTTCTCAAGGTCACACGGTTTAGAAAAAGATGTGGATTCAAACCTAGACAGCTGATTCCAGATCGGAACTTTCTTCAACCCACACCCGCACCTCTAAAAGACATCAGGCATCCCTAGAGGATCCCATAAAGGACCCCATGATAGCAGGGTTGAAGGGGTAACTTGTCTCTCCCCACCCATTTTCCAGCAAGGATGCTAGAGGGGGAGCTGTGTACCGAAACACAACTGGGGAAGAAGGAATGATAGTAATGACAGCGAGCTTTTGCGTTCCTATCATGTGCCAAGTACTGTGACAAATGGTCTGCCCGAGCTACTATCCTATGAGCTGGTTACATTATTAGTTCTATTTTCTGTTTGGGAAACTACATTTCAAAGTTTAATTAATTGTCTGAACTGAAACCTCTAACATTAGGAGTAGATCCTAAATTTGACTCTGAAACCAGTGTTTTGAAAGCACTGCTCAAAACTGTTTTCCTAGTATATGGCCGTGCGCGGCAGGGGTAGCAAGGGCAGCTAAAGTGGTAGTGTTATGGTGGCCTAAAGGGTGATGGTGGTGGTGGTGGTGTTCTTGGGGTGGAGGTGAAAGTGACGGTGGTAGTAGGGGTGTGATGATGTTCACAGAGGTGGCAGTGTGGGTAAGGATGGGATGGTGGTGATAATGGCGATAGCGATGGTCCTGGTGGTGATGGGGTTGGTGGTGTACGTCATGAAGTGGGTGATGGCATTGATAGAGTGGTGGTGATCCTGTTGGTGGTGGTGGAGGAGATAATAGGGGTTATGACGGTGATGGAGGTAGTGGTAGTGGAGGTGCTCATGGGAGCGATGGTGGTGGTAATAATACAGGTGATGATGGGAATGATGGTGGCAATGATGGCGCCGAGGATGGAAGTGCCTGTGGTCTTGCTGGTGGTAATGATGGCGATGGGGGCTGGAGCCCTGACAGTGGTTGTGCTGGTGCTGTTCCTAACCGTAGTGACCATGGTGGCTGTGACAGGTGTGGCAGGCGTGAGGTATACTGGTGGTGGTAGTTTATGCAGACCCCCTCTGGAGAGTTTCTGAGAAAAAGAGTCTTCTCTGTTCTCTGTGCCCGGAAGGGTTGAGCAGCTTTTTCTCCACAGGCTGGCGTTTAATTCCTCTGCCTCTATTCACTCCCGTGCTGTTGACAAGAGCTGTAGTTGTCCAGGACTAGCTTAGGAGAGACAGACCCCATGACTGTTTCCCCGAAGGCTGCTTTTGGCCACTCTGTGCCGGAACACATGACCCCCTGCCTCGCCCCTGGCACATTAACCAGGTGACTGCCTGCCAGGACCCAGCCCTGTCCAAAGGGATTTGGGATTCAGCGTCCCAAACAAGGCACTGATTAGCTGGTAATCAGGCGGCGATTAGCAGGTCGGGTCACCTGCAGTTCAGTGCTCATTGTTCCCTGCAAAGTCCTGGGATGTTTGCTGCGTGGCCGCTGCTGCGGAGAGTCTGAATGTCTGAGGATCCCACTGCCTGCAGCTCTGCTGTGTAGAGCTGTGATTAGGGACAAATCCTCTGTTCCTCTAAGCCCAACCCCGCCGAGGAGGCAGTGCTGTGAATCCCCTCTGCCTATTCACACAATAGGCTTTGGGTAAAGAATGGTCTGCTTAAGAGCCCAGCAGTGACAGGGAGGTGAGGCCCCAAGGGTAGACTGGGGAACTGGAAGCAAATTAGCACATTCCTCTTTGGGCACGGTGTTGAGCGTGTGCACAATGAAATCAGGCAGAACTGAGTCCAGCCTGGGATTCCGTGGTCTTCATATGTGACCTTGGGCAAGATATTTAACCTGCAGACCTGATTACCTTGGATTTTGAGATGATTAATGCTATACACTTGTCTCTTAGGGTAGTTGGAGCTTCAAATATAAAAAATGAATGTGAAGCAGTTCACACAGGCTCTAGGATAGAAGGAGTGCCCAGTAAGTGCCATATCACAGTAACCATCGGTCATTGGAGAGACATCAGTGTTATCTGAAGTATTTTGCTTAAAAAAAATGCCCTTCTGAGATGAGATGAGCTCCTCCTTCGGAGGCCTTCATAAGGATGAGATGGGGTATATCTCATAGAGCATTCAACACAGGGCCTAGCACATAATTAGCCCTCAAAAAGTGATACTAACGGTGATGATAATCATCTTTATCATTTGCTCAAAGATAAATACAAAAGGATTTTTGCAGCACATTTCATGACGTTGCAGTATATGATCATGGAAGCGTAGAGCATGATTTTGAACTAAAAGGGGATTAATGAAATAATTCATGGTGCATCTGTATCATTGAGTCCCATACAGGTCCATAATCCACATGCCCTCGAATCATCTATAGAGTGTGTTAAAACATGGCTTCTGATTTCTTAAGTCTGCGGTGCAGCCCAAGGTTCTGCATTTCTACCTAATTTCCAGGTGATTCCAGAGCTGTGGTTCATGGACCCCACTTCGAGTAAACAGGATATACACTTTTGTAATGCAAAAGTATGCATATATATATACTTATATATGGAAAGCCTTCCCAGGCTACCCTCAAGAACAGTCATCTTTAAGTGAGGGACTGTGAGTGGTTTCTCTCCCCCCTCACTAAAACGTTCAATCTTTCTCAAAAATGTAATAATGGACATGTAAAGAAAACATTAAAAAATGCAATAAATTTTATCAATACAGAACAATCTTCCCTCCCCTTGCTTCTTGTCACACGGCCAGGTTTTCCAGCACATTCCTTGCCAGGTCTACATGCCTGATGCTCCGATTTTTTCCTATAGCCACACTAGACCTTTTCAGCAGCCTAACCACAAGGAAATCACATTAGCACATGCTCATTCTGTAGGCTTCAGCTCTCTGAGGAGCAGGTGGGTTCCAGCTCTGATACAGCAGCTGGCCTGGGTTCAGGGCCTAGGGGCATGCAAACCAGCCAGGTGCAAGATGGACAGCTCTTAACTTCGAGGAGCCCAGAGAGTTCTGAAGTCCGATTCTGGCTGCATGTGGAGGAGGCATTCCGGCAAACACGACAGGGTATTCTCTGGAGTTGGAAAGAGCTCAAGAAAGTTCACTCTACAAAAGCAGCAGATCCACTGGGCTTCTCTAAGGAGCAGGATGAAAAAAAGACCCCCATAGGATCTAAGGGTGGGTGGGCATAAGACCTTTTCTTCCTTTTGAGCAGCAGCCCCCATGCTCCCCCAAAAAGAAAATTGGGTATGTGAGCCCAATATCTCATCCTTATCAGACTGGTCCAGTCACTGAGAGGTTGGCAGAGTCAGAATGAGCAGAGAGAGACAGAGCATGGGTTGAATTCTAACCTTGCCATTTAATAGCTAAACTGCCTTAGACTGGAGCCATGGCTCTGTTTCTGCCTGTGGGCGACGGGAATAGGAATGCAATGGCTAATAATTAAGGAGCTGAGAGATCCTGGCCTCTGGTCCGGCACAAAGCAGGCTCGCTAATGCCCAGGCTAATAATTGTTATGCTTTGTATTCAGTATTCACTGTCCTATCGTCATAACACACACCTTGTACCTGCCTAGAAGAACCTGCAGTCACCGTGACGTCCCCTGTATTGGCCCCCAACACCATAGCCATTCAAATATGTTGGGGAGAAACAGATGTGTACTCAGACTGGGTAATAAGAGGAGAGTTTAATAAAGGGACTTTTCACCGGGGTGATGGCAGGGTTTAGGAAGTCCATAAAGGAAAACACAAGGCCCCAGGGGTAGCAACAGTAGTGGAGATAGAGGTTGAAAAGAACCATTACCCAGCTCTCCCCACAGCTTGAAAGGCCAAGGGGAAGAAGCAGTACAAGAATCCAGAGAGGGCAGTGGTATGGAGAAGGTTGCCTGACTGGGGCAGGGGCTCTGGCCTTTATGGTTGGGGGGAGGCAGGGAAGCCAACTCGCTAAGGAGGGGGAGGCTAGGGAATAAACCCAGACCTCTCTGTTTCTACCCTTCTAAGTCTGCTCAGGCCTTTGCCAGATCTTGGCATGGTTTCTCTTCTGACTGACTTCATCTGGATATTTTCTGACCTTCCTGGGTGGCTATCTTCTGTGTACAGTTACATGCTCAAGAGATAAAGGCCGCATTTCCAAAGGGACACCCATGGCTACACCAATGCATGATATACAACCTAGAGCCTGAACGTACTAAATGTGAAATTTATTTTAAGACTGATCTGTAAAGCACCATTAGAGGACTATACATCCTGCATATCTAGTCCCACTGGTGATCATACCATGAAACTCACTGAAAGACTTCCAGAAGCAGATGACTTTCAGAAGAAGGATTCTTCCCAAGTTTCTATGGAACAAGATGGCACCATTCTGTGGAACCCAAAAGGAAATGAGATGGCAAGAGAAGCTGTTGTTGTCACCTCCTGGGAGGGAGGGGTCCCCAGCAGTGTTCAGGAGGAGGACAGTGAATCTGAGGGACACTTGGAACATTGCAACAACACTCAATCCAAACCTGACCCTTACTCCTGAAACATCCTCCTTGGAACTCACACATAACTTGCTTTTAGATTTGACACTCTTAAGTTTGTATTAATTCTTTATATTCTTGATCTGAATCATTTCCTGAGTAGACTGTCAAATCCTTGAGGGCAGGAAGGTAGTATAAAGCACATCCTATGGTTTAAAATACATGAAGGTGCAGGGGGCACTGGCTAGCTCAGTCAGTGGGGCACGAGACTCTTGATCTCAGGGTTGTGAGTCTGAGCCCCATGTTGGGTGTAGAGATTACTTCAAAAAATCTTTTTAAAAAATCCCTGAAAGTTTAGAAAGATAATATAGGCAACATCTTTAGCATGTAACTGGGCACACACAGGAAGTGATGAATAAATAGATTTATGATTAATTATTCTCCTATTCTTTATATCTTATATCTTCCACCATGCTGAAAATATACCCCCATCACTCACACACACACACACACACACACACACACACACACACACTCCAAAAAGAAACAGCTTTCCTTCTGCACCTTCTGTGGGCCATTTTTTATGTAGAATTTCATACATAGGGTTCCTCATTTATACTGGAAACTCTAAGTAGCTTAGTCTGATGGTAATATATGATATTGAACTTATGTCCCCTTAATTCTTTTCTCATCTGTAGAGCCAATCAAATTAGTATTATAAGTGCCAATTTGTTTGCAATCGCTGACATTAAACAAGGTAGCAGGGGCGCCCAGCTGGCTCTGCTGGGAGAGCGTACAACTCAGGATCTAGGGGTTGTGAGTCCAGCCCCATGCTGGGTGTAGAGATTACTTAAATAAATAAGTAAATAAACTTAAAATTGTTTTTAAAAATGTAGTAGCAGTTATTAACTATAAAGACTATGCAGATAATGCTTTATCAATTTTATGTTTGAACAAAAACACAATATTCAAAAATTGGGGCAGAGAAGGTGGTTTTCCTACCCCGCCACTGTCACATGGCACAAGGCATAGCCACCTTTAATCTCAACAGCTTGGGTTTCCGTTTGCTACATGAGGATGTTGAGGCTAGGGGACAGGGGGGGTTCACTCACCTGCCAAGGTTCACATATCTAGTAAGTGGTGTAGTGAGACTCAGACCCAAGCCTGTGTGTCTCCATGTCCAGTCTTTTTTTTTTTTTTTCTTAAGGTAAACTCTACCCCCAGTGTGGGGTTTTCACTCACAACCCTGAGATCAAGAGTCATATACTCTACTGACTGAGCCAACCAGGCACCCTTCCACATCCAGCCTTCTGATTAGAGTGAACTACTCTTTGAGTGTTACTGAGTGAATAATGCTATATTGAGGCATACTGGCGACGAGGGGGTTGGGGTGGGGGTGTTGAGGGAAGATAAAAACAGGAAGGGATGCTGGCCAGAGACGGTGACCTATACACAGTCCATGGTGGCCTTGGGTGCAGTGGTGGTTAGCTCAAGAGCAGTGGGGAGTTTGGAGCCATATGGAAGCCAGGTAGCCATACAGATGAGGCTCTCCTCGAAGGTGCTCTCCAGGCACACTTCCAGGTGGGGCTACTGCTGGCATCCCCACATCTGGCTTAGAAGCAATCAATCCATGAAGAGCTGAAACGCATGAAAGGAAAGTTCTGGGCTGTCCTAATTATATGATCTATGATCCTCATTCCAGGCATCTGCCAATTCCTACTTTGAGTCTGTGGCTGGATGTTCCTTCCCTGAGTTCTTCATGCCAGTCCTTTTGGGTCTTTGCAGAGTTACGGAAATGGTGACCCTCAAGACACATCCACATTCTGATGGGAGGGCACAAATCTGGGGCCCTCTGGCTCCAGGAATGAAGAGAGTCCATGGAAGAAATGTTGTTGACCACCGTTCTTATTGTGGAAAATCATAGAAACGTGCTGCTCATCTTTCATGCTCTAAGTGTCCAGAATTTTGGGAACGGCTACGTTTAGGTGACAGTATGATAAACTCTCCAACAGATTGATAAAGCTCAACACAACTTTTGCATGGCTTGGAGTCCTCACAATACAACTGATCTGCTACTACATTTCTACCTTCCCTATAGCCAAGTTAAATTTCTATTATTTTGGAATGGCAAATTATGTCATGTGAAGTTTCAGGAAACACACACACACACACACACCCAGGTAAAGCCGTAACAAAAGTCCTTTTGCCTTTCATATATTTTGAGGACAATGAAACCATTCAATCAGTGCCCAGAATGATAATTATCTTTTTGGACACATGACCTCATATTCCCAATCTATTAAGCACACCAAATCTGAAAATGAGTGGTATTAGGGATTCTACTGAAACGGATACAAGGGAATTGAAACAAAATCAAGACCTGCTTTAGTTCTGTAATCCCCAAAGGAATACATACGAAAAGGAGGGGTGACTTAGGACCCTTAGAAAAGAATAAGAACACAGAAAAATAAAATGGTAGATGCATGTGGCTTTTTACTTACTAGATGCCTGACCCTCGTTGCTTCAGATCACATCAGTTTGGGATGGAGGTAGTGGTGAGATGCTGACTCAGGTGTGGGTAGCAATTACAAGGGCCTATGACAAGTTCCATAGTAAAGTCACTGATTCCCCAACCTCCCTACAGTGCTTGTTGCTGTCAAGATCCTGTCTAGCCACGAACATTCTGCTACTGGAGCCAGTCCACAGAATGGTTAGTTACATCAGAAACAACTGCTTCCTGCAGTCCAACCTTTACTCTAGGGGCCACCTCATCTTGAATTTTATTTTTTATTTTATTTTATTTTTTTTAAAGACTTTATTTATTTAACAGACAGAGATCACAAGTAGGCAGAGAGGCAGGCAGAGAGAGAGGAGAAAGCAGGCTCCCTGCTGAGCAGAAAGCCCAAGGCAGGGCTCAATCCCAGGACCCTGGGATCATGACCTGAGCTGAAGGCAGAGGCTTTAATTCACTGAGCCACCCAGGCGCCCCTCATCTTGAATTTTAGAACCCCTTTTCTCTAGAGATGTGGGTGCAGGTTGCACCCAGTTGGGGTGTGTTGGAAGATATGTGACTGTGCAGTGTTGCTCTCACAAACTATTCACTGATATAGACCCATCGGTGATCCAGGAGAGAGGACAGGCACCTGGTGTCTCTTCAATTTAGGGTCAGTCCCCAGCCTTTCTGGGACACTTCCTGCACACAAAAGGAACTTTGTTACCTTCTCTTAATCTGAATCTTAATTTCTGTGACCTGTACCCCACCATCTATAGTTCCCAAAGTTATTGTTACTATTTCTTCTAGAAGGCCTAGAAAATGGGTTCTTGGGCAAATGGAAACCTTGGGCAGGACCCAGAAATTCAAAGGTGGGAGTGCTGATCAAGTGTCTCCACTGCCATCCCTGGACTCTCTGAGGCCCCCACTCTAGCCCCCTGGAGACCCACATTAAAAATGCTTCAGAGCAGGAAACCTAGTTGATGGATTGATCAATCAACCAACAAGTATTTATTGAGAGCACCTAATTTTTACTCAGCAAATGCTGACTGGAGAGGATGGTGCAGTGAGAGGTAATGGAGGACTCTTCAAAGTCAGAGGATGTGAACCTGATACTCAGCTCACCACGCATTCACTTGACAGTTAGCCACTGAACACCCTTGCATGAACTGTGCAGTATCCTGGGAAACGGGGATAAAGAATGCAGATTAGACTATCATCCCATGTGTTTATAGTCTATCAGGGTCACAATTTTTTAAATGTACTGAAAATAAAGGTAATGTGTATTATAATGGGAAAGCAGGATATTTTCAAGGCTTAGGGTGGTTAAAGAAGTGAGGAAATTTAAACTTCAGATTTTTGAGAACTGGAAGGATATAACCAGGCAGTGGTTTGGGAATCTGATTTTGGTGGTGGTAGACAAGATGGATGGAACAATGTACTGGGTTGAAAAGTGCCTCCGCTCCCCAACTCATGTCTACCCAGAACTTCAGAATGTGACCTTATCTGGAAATAAAATCTGTGTAGATAAAAGAAGTTAAGATGAGGTCATATTGAATTGAGGTGGGGGCATAAACAAATACTTATAAGTGACTTGTACACTTTTAAGTAGACCTTGTGAATATACAGACACACACAGAGAAGAAGGGCATGTGAAGTCAGAGGCAGAGATGGGAGTGACACAGCTAAAAGCTAAGGAGCCCCAAGGATTGCTAGCTGTCACCAGAAGCTAGGAGAGAAGTGTGGAACGAGTCTCCCCTAGAGCCTTCAAAGGGAACATGACCCTGTTAACTCCTTGCTTTCAGACCCCCAGCATCCACAGCTCTGAGAAAATAAATTGCCATTGTCTTAAATCATCCCATTTGTGGTAGTTTGTTACAGGAGACATAGAAAACTAGTACAGATAAGGAACTGGAGTCAGGAGACTTAGGACTCTCTACAGGAGATGTAGGGAACTAGTACGGATAACACACTGGAGTCAAGGAGATCATCAGCCTAAAGGATGTATGAGTCTTGACTTAGGGCTCAAGGGCCCAGGTAAGAAAGAATAAATGTAATTTTGTATGGTTGCATGCAAGATGATGGTTGAAGACCCTGGTAGAAAAAACAGCATCTTCTCAAGCTTGTTTCATGATTAACGGGCCAAAGGAGCATGGACAGACAACTGGTGAGCTTCTGAAGGTCTGAACCCATTTATGGGACAGCATAAGAGAGGAAGCAAGTGAGAGAGTGAAGGAATTACTACAAATCTTCCATTCAACTCAATAGGTATTTATTGAGCCTTGCCTACTTCATGTCCCCAAGAAACTCACAGTGCAAATCAGGTGCAACGTGAAAATAATTCAAACCAAGGGGATACGGGCAATCACGGAAGTAAAGTGAAGGAAGGAAAACAGTGCTGAGAAAAATAAGTAATTGTCCCTGTTGAAGGGTAGTCAGGCTGTCTCCCCAGAGAAGATGACATCTAAGCAGGGGTTAAAAGAATTAATCAGGGTGGGCCAATAGTTAAGTGTGGATGAGATAGGAAAGAACCAGAAACTACTATTGTGTCTGAACACTCCTGGAGTAGAAGTCACCCCAGAATCCAGTGCCTTCATCCAGCACGCAGAGGCACACAGAAGCTGGTAAGCAAGTGAATGAATGCAGGAAATAATGAAGTGAATTAGAAGCCAAGGGACGAAAGTGCTTTCTGGAGGAAGAGAGGATGATGTACATTGTTGAAAGTCAGAGGGAGGCTGAGGCAGACAAGGATGACCACAGAGAAAGAGCAGGTCACTGGAACTTTGGGAAGATCCAAGCTTTGGAAAAGTCCAAGGGTAGCTTTTAGGAGTTGAGAAGAAAAGAGTAGGTAGTGAGGAATGAACAATTCTGATGAAGGTTACAGTTGCTCGGCAAAAACAAATCAAAACAAACCAAAAACCAAAAACCTATATATATATATATGAATGAAAGGGGTCAAAAGGAGTGTTTAGGGGGACAATTGTGTTTGAAGTCTAGAGGAGAAAGAAATGCGAAGATGTTGGGATGTTGGAGACATAGCTCCTCAGGGGCCAGGGATGGATGGATAAATGAATCAGTCAACATTTATTGACCACCTACTGCAAGTAAGGCACTATACCAGCCATTTTCAAATACATTTTCTCTGCATTTGAAACCAAAACTTCACATAAAATGTTAACTCTAGAAAGAAGCAGGTTTTCCTTTAGAAAGAAGAAATAGGTTTTCCTTTAATAATGGGGAACAGAGCAGACAGGCAGATCTTATAAGGAAATGGGTTGATGGAACCCCCCCCCCCCGCCATTTACCAAGTATCCACGGGTTACCCTCTCTGTGGCAGACACTCTGCTAAGGGCCTCAGATACTTCATGGGAATCTAACAGCAAACCTAGAATGTTCTCTCATGAGCTTCATCTTGGAGATGGGGAAAGTAAAGCTGTTATACTTTTGCCCGGATTATTTCAACATGCAGGCAGTTGCCAATGAATCCAGGATCCAAATCTGAGTGTGTCTGGACGCAGTTTGTTCACCTGTAAAACTACATTTCGGGGTTGTTGTGAGGTGGAATCATGGAGAAAATGCTCAAGAAATGGAAGTATTTATTGTCACTCTTTCTTTGCTCTTTGGAATGAGGACCTCAGACCTTTGCTAGACCCTTACCCCTCTGCCAACATTGCTCTTTGGAGGTGGAGACTTCCTGGAGCCCCAGCAAGGTGCCAGAAGCAGAATAGAGTCAAATCCATCTGCCACCTTGGGCCCATGATGTCTGCTCCTTGCTCCCAGAAAAGAAGTCATGGTTGGGATGCAAACCAAAAACAGAACATGACCGAAAAGCAAAGGATGTCTCCAGATGGGATAATGCAAACCGAGACAATAGTTGCACAGATCAATAAGAAACCTTTAAAGGCCACTGACAAGCTAGACTACAGGGACGTGCCTGTTCTGGAAAAGGAAAATAAAATGGATCAATAAGAGACGAAACTGATATTAAATGGCTGAGATTTACTCCCTGCTTCCAGGTGCTCTTTGCCAAGCTGATTCTCTGGTCAGGCTTGTGCATTCCCTTCTTGCCATCTGCGATGGGATGCTAAGGCACAAGAGAAATGGGCTGGCAAACAGACTCCTGCAAGATGGCACCAGAAGAGCCATAAGTCATGTCTCACTGCTCTGGTTACTGGTTACCATGACCAGGGCCAATTTGCCTGAATGCAACTAATTGAGTGAAGGGAGAACATCAACGCATGACCCCACCCCCACCCTCCAATCTCATTTATGTCACGCATCAGCAGTCGACTGCTTTTTAGAGTTTTCTAGTAAATTTAAGAGCTTCCTCTACCAACTGGCAATCTTGGGCAAACTTCTCACCCTCTCCATCTCAGGGTCCTTACCTAAAAATAGGTCAGCATTGTTGTGATGGAGTAGTATGTAATCAGTGCCATCTTCCTCATCACTGCCAGTACCACCATCATCAGCTCAGCAATTAATACTGATATGGCTGAATGCCCCTGTGGCTTTGGGGGTGTTGTTTAAGGGTCACAGAGACTGTAACTGATTAGCTGGCTTGTCTCGAGTGAGTTGTGAATCTTCTCTGATCATCACGTAAGCCATCACAGACACAGGACAACATCTCTTCTGGTTACTTGAGGAGGCAGGTGAAACACTTAGCATGAGCTGGGCATTTAAGGGTGTTAAGCCTGCCGGGATCTCTTTCAGTCCTGTTCCCCACCAGACAGTTGTAGAATTCCACCTGCTCTCACTCCCTCGGATGGTTCCTTTTTGTCTATCTCTGAAGGTGGACCCTGAGTTGTCAATCTGGACTAACCAATATTTTAGCCTAAAAAGTTCTGCCTGGGGTGGGAGGGGTGCCTGGGTGGCTCAGTCATTTGAGCATCTGACTCTCAGTTTCAGCTCAGGGTATGATCTCAGGGTCATGGGATGGAGCCCCACGTCGGGCTCTGTGCTCAGTGTGGAGTCTGCCTGAGATTCTTTCCCCTCCCTCTTCTTTCCCCTCGGCTCCTCCTTCTTCTTCTATGCATGTGCTCTTTCTCTCTCATTAAAAAAGTTAAAAGTTTTTTAAAAAAGTTTGCTGGGAGGGGAGTGCCTGGGTGGCTCGGTGGGTTGAGCCTCTGCCTTCAGCTTAGGTCATGGCCTCAGGGTCCTGGGATTGAGTGCCACATCGGGCTCTCTGCTCAGCGGGGAGCCAGCTTCTCTCTCTCTCTCTTTCTCTCTCTGCATTCCTCTCTGCCTACTTGTGATCTCTCTCTCTGTCAAATAAATAACTAAAGAATCTTAAATATGAAAAAATAAAGTCACTTAAAAAAAAAACAGTTTGCTGGGGGACAATCAGAGACCTAAGTCACGGGACCCTTTCTGAGCCCTCAAAAGAAAGCTTCCCACCATGATTTTCCTCCTGTTTCTCTTTCTCCTGCCATGGCACAGAGCCCTCATCTTCACTCGGGCTGCTTGGGTGCCTGTAGGCAGTGCAAAGAGATGGAGGGTTTTTTCTCTCGGGCCCTGGAGCATCTCCTTTCAGTACTTGGGTGCTTCCTGCCTCCCCACCCAGTCTTCTATCCCCACCTCGCTGCTAGGGTTCTGGGCTCCATTCATGGTGCAGGATAGCAGGGGCCATGGGGATCAAGATGACTACCCTCGGGTCATAGATATGGTTTCATTCAACACAACCTGAACCCTTACTATGTGCCAGGTGCCATACTGGGCAGCAGGGATCACCAGATAAACCAAACACAGGTCTTTACGGTCGAGGCCATCCTGCACTAGCCAGTTACCGCAGACCTCATACAAAGCCTTGCTCCCTACCACTCTCATTTTGTCTGAAAGAGAGACCTCTCAAGAATTTCAAACTCTGGTTCATGTTTTTTTTGTTTTTGTTTTTGTTTTTTTCTTTGCTGCTGCTTCTTTTATAAACTGTAACACCCCAAAGCTACCTTGAGTCCTCTGCCCCTCCTTCTTTTCCTTCATTAGGATGAGTACTCTACTTCCCCACTCTGCCCTCCTGGCTTTCTGTCCAGCAACATCTTTCTCATGTTACACTTGGATACTTTCCCCTCATCCCATCTCTGCTGCTTGTTGGCCAATTTTCCCAGTGGCGGGTGGGGACATTCTCTTTCCATGTCTCCATCTCTCTACTCTAGATAAGTGGATGTGTCTGGGTGTCCAAGTCCACCCCCCCACCCCTGAGAAGGGACTCTAACTAGCCTGACAGCCTATGGTCCCTGCGTAGGGCCTGCAGTGTGTCTGAATGGGGCACATGCAGGTCGTAAAAAACAAAAACAAAAATTAAAAAACCAAAAAAACAAAAAACCCAAAACCCCCAAAACAACAACAACAAACAAACAAAAACAAAAACAAAATGGCAAACCAACCTTTTCTTCCTCCTACTCTCTGACTGACAAGGGATTACTCCACTGTAATATTCCTTCTGCCATCCTGTTCTTCTCCCATGCACTGCCTGCTTCCTCTGGATTCTCTTTCATCTCTAGATTCTCTTCCATTCTCTAGATTTCCATTTAGCAACTCTGTCTTCAGTAAGGACCTCCTCTTTGAACAAAAGGAAAACCTCTGCATGTCACTTCTCTTTCTCCTTCACCTTCCTCTTCTCTAGCTCATTTTCTTACGCCGACTTCTTGGAAGGATGACAGGGACTGACATCTGTTGAGTGCCCTACATGTTAGGTATTACAAAATCTTCCACGGATAGAGCTCATGGAGAAGCGATTAGCCTCGATTTAACAATGAGGACACTGAGGCTCAGAAAGCTTAAGCCATGTGGTGTAGATCACACACAATTGTGTGACAGGTCTTCAAGACTCCATGCTATCTGCCCTTTGAAATACCCACACATGGATGACATATGTGAGCACATGTGAACCCAGTCGGCTAGGCCCGTGTGACATTCATTATAGAAAATGTTTGTTTGATTATTTCTCATTCTTCACCCTCAATGAGGGTCTTTGCGCTGGCTTTAGAATTGCTGTCTTCTAAGTGATTCTGTGTTCAAAGTTTTACAATGAAAAGGATATACATTTGGGCAAATCTTGGGCAGGGAGAAGAGCTGGAATGTCTGAGGTCAAATCACAACTCTTCATATCTACATGGCCTCAGCTACGAGGAATAATAAGAACACCTCCCTAAGAGGGGTTGCTCTGGCTCTTCTGCTTCCTGACTGGGGACTCGGGGTACGGATCCCATCATCAGTAGGGTCCTGCTTGGCATGTGCGGTGTTGCATAAATGTACACTGAGGATTTCCTTATCTGAGATAAGGACTTGTTAGCCATGAGACTCTTGACTTCAAGATAAATCTCTTGACATCACCAAACTTCATCTTTCCTGTTAGTAAAACAGAGGTAACACTCTCTGTGTTGAAACTTTGCTATGAGCCTCTGATGAGATAAGCCACATAAAGCTGCTAACTCAGGCACTGGGTCATAGCAGGTGCTTTCTGGCTGAATACAGGCCAGTTCCCTTTCCCTTTGTTCAAGGCAGCTCAAAGCACTATGTACTTGGGATCAATGGAAGGAACCAGCAGAGGGAAACAAAGAAACAAACCAACTTTGGGACTGGATTTAGCTGAAGATCAGCTTCATGGGCCCAGCCAACAAGTCTCTGATTCTCAGTTCCCACCAAGGGGTGGTCTGGCTTGAGTAACCAACTGAAGTCCACCCCACCCCTTTCCAAGGTGGTCCCCAAAGTTCTTGGTGAGTGGCCCTACAGACATGGCTTCTTTGAAGGGGATGGGGATGATGTAAAATATTATTCATGTCTGCATTGAGTTCCCTCTGAGTCACACCAGAGCCCGGTGGTAACTGGAAGAAAACACCCTTGATCAATACCACATTTCCAGATTTCATTAGTTTTTAATAGCTCGATGCTGTTTTGGAAGGCAGCATGGGGCAGGCATAACTTTTTGGAGACAAAGAGAAATGTTAAGAGGCCACACTTCGAGTTTGGACTCGAAGACACCCTGGATCCTCTGAGGAGTCCTCTCCCTCCAGAAGCTGCGAGGAGCGCTACTGCTGTCTGACACGAGCTGTCTCCCTGTACTGCCCCGGGGGGGCTGAATGTCTCCCTGTCCTATGCAGTCAGACTTTCCCCAGGACATGATGAACTTGGTCTTGGCATCTTTCCCCAAATCACCACGTTCTGACAATAGTGTCACTCAAATGTCTGCCTCTCTTTATTTATCACGTCCACGCTAGTCTGGGCCAACTCCCTGGAGAGACCAGTCTTAGCAGTCACTGGGCTTCCCAGCAGCCCGAGTGAGGCCTGAAGACTGTGATGGGAAGTGTGTCCCTTGCAACAGCTACCAAGCCCTCACTGGGCTTCCCACTGCTCCCTGAGCTACCTGCTCATCTTGTGAAAACCCCTGGCTCCTCATCACCCTCCCTCCCTCCCTCTAATTTATGTTTCTGGACCTTTTGTTATCATTGGTTCCAAACATGCCGGGATTTTATGTATTCATGGTCTTCATCTATGACCTTCCCATAGCCTGGATAACTCTTCTGCAACCTCTTTATGTAATGTCATGATTATTTGTTTGTTCACGTCTCACCCTATGTGTCCCCTTTCCAGAGACCTTCCCCAACAAGTTGACCTAAGGATGCAACTACTCCAGCTGCTTTTATTCTGTAGCATTCCCATTATCCATCTCCATAAGTTGAGATTATGAATGAATTTGCTCATTTACTTGGTTCAGTCTATCCCCTCCTCATGACTGAAAGCTCTCTGATAACTTGGGTCTATCTTTCTCACTACTGGATACCCCAAAAGAATACTGAGCCTGACATGAAGTAGGCTCACACTACACTGTGTTGAAAGAATTAATAAGAGAGTGCAGAAAGTGAATCATGTGGTTTTCTACCGCGTTCACATTGGGGAGTAAGGTAATGTGTGTATGTGAATGGAGGGAGAATCTCTGCGAGCTTAGACTGCTCTTGCTAAAACCCTTCTGTAGCTCCCCAGTGCCCCCTGGACAGAGCCCTAACTCCACTTAGTTTATAAGGTGCTTTGTGAATTGCCCTGCTTTCCTCCTTCAGAGACATATCTTACCCCATTTTTCCACTCCCTCTAAAGAACATGTGATGTGCTTCCATGCCTGTGAGGCTTGGCTCCTTAACCTCATTTTCTGTGCCTTGCTGACACCAGGACCATTTCATGGGACATTCCCTCCAAACAGCCCCCATGTTGTCTTTGTGGGTCAGTTGGGCACCCTCTCTTTGTGCTCCCTGCACTTTCACCTAAAACCAGAGTCTCCAAAGTGGGGCAAAGCAGGGCCTTCTTTTGGGCATTTGGGGAAAAATATGAACACGTTATTTTTTAAATTCTTACTTTTGAATGTTTTATGGTATACACAAAATATTAGCATACCATTGCACCTATCCTAATTTCAAAAGGAATATAAATGTACAGGGAAGTACAGGCAATGAATTCATAAGTGCGCACGTTCAGAAAAGTCTGGGGAACATAATGCCGTGATACTCATCACACTGCGTCCTATGTGTTTTTGTCTGTCTCCTCTGAGACCTCCTCCAAGGAAACTCCCGAGGGAAGGAATGCTGTACAGTGTGGTACTGTCCAAAGGTGGCAGAGGAATTGGTTTTAAAATGGTACATCAAAGAAGGACACCCCAAAACACGGGCTTGTGCCCTTTTCAATTCCAGTTCACACAGGAGATGGTCTAAGCTAGCTGTCACTCTGTCCATATTCTGACACCACTGGGTAACACTTGCCAATTTCCCTTTTCAAAAGAGAACTCAGGCTCTAGGTTCGGTTCAAGCCTTTGGAAAGGTCCTCTTACGCAGCCGGAATGCCACATATGGGCTTTATTTTCGTTGCTCCTTGATATCGGTAGCAAGTAATGTTGGTTTTTCTCTGCTAGCTTATTTTCAGACAAACTTTCTTAAGTGTATTTAAAGAGTGATTAAATTTAAAAAATATTAAGTAAATTATAATATATGTAAAACCTGGATATAGCAGCCCATTTACATTTCGGAAACACCAGGGCAGCATAATCAACGTGACCTTTGAAATATGAAGACTTGGCTAGATCTGACAGTGACTGAATATGTGACCGATGGCAAGTTTTCTCTGAATCTGACTCTAAAATGGGCACAAAATTACTTACCTCACAAGGTATTTTGTGAAGATTAATGTCTGTAAAGATATTTTCCAATGTCTGCGGCTGCTTGGTAACTGATCTAGGTTTATTCAGTGAGTGAGGGGTGAGTATGAATGAAATAAATCTAAATCAGTCAATCAGTGAGCCTGGGTCCTCCCTAAAAGTCTCATCCTTTTAGCTGGGATCAGTCAGGCTCTAGAGGGTCCCATTCTCTCTTTACTAGGGTCCCATTTCACATCCTGTTGGCATTTACCTGGGAACTTGGGAAAGTTAAGGGACACATCCCGTCCCTGAATTTGCTCCTCTGGAGCCATTAGTGTGAGAGGAAAATAGACTGTGGATGAGACCTACACTCACGTTGTGGCTCTGATGGAATCCTGGTAGAACGTTGACTGCAGGACATGAGATGTCTCTAAGTATAACTTCTGCCCAGACAGTTGATGCATTGCCCCCACCAAGAAGTGTTCAAGACCGTCGGTGATGACCACATGACCCACGTCCTGACTCACCTTTTCTCTAAGAAGCATCATGTTTCTCTTCTTGAAAACAAAGAGACAGTTTGAGGGCATCATGAACAAGGTCTTGAAGGAGTATTTCTAGACTCGGGTTTGTTTGTTTAAGATTTATGTCAGGGGCCTAACTGAGCCACCCAGGTGCCCCAAGTGTTTCTGGAATCTTATGTGCAGGCTGTACACATGTGACTTTGCAGACCAACATCCACTCCCATCCCTAACAGTCACAAACACAGCCATTCCACTTCCATTGCAAAATGAAAGCTGTTTTCTAACAAGACTTTTTAAACAAACAAATTCCTCCCACCCTCATGGTTTCTCATTTTTCAGTAGTGTAGCCCAATCTTCTTTACGTGATGGTTTGGTCCCTGTGGACCATTTCTGTTGCATTCTGTTGGTCATTACAAGTCAGAAGGACAGCTGAGTTTCAAGACAAGGGGACTCCTCTGCCTGACTGAAGTATTGTCACATGTGTACAGGAATGTGAGGAATTGTTGGTGTCTCTCACATAGATGATCTCTCTCTCTCTCTCTCTCTCTCTCACACACACACACACACACACACACACACACACACAGGTCAGTCATAAAAGGTAGGGTTCACTGCTGGTAACATAAAGCTCAGGATGAGTATTGGTCACCCCTGGTTTCTGCCACAGGTGCCCATTGGATCCCCAAGAATAGAGACCTCAAGTCCTTCCATTTCACTTCATTTTCATTTCCACTGGAGGAAAATACAGTAGAAAAGAGGCTGAGGTCAAATGTATAAATGTGCTTCTGTGGGACCCAAGTGTGTACATGTTGACTCACACAGCAGTATGTATCTGGAAGTGAGATGGAGGTTATTTTAGACTCTAAATTCATATCTTGGGCTGTCCTGCGATGCCTTGCTCTAGTCCATCTTTTCCTTCCCTAAACCTTTGCCCAGACACGCCTCATGCATGACCCACCTGCCTTGTGCACAAGACCATGTCTTTTCCCCAATTAGCGGATCAAGGTCCATCCCCTTACTGCCCTTCATAATGACTCTTCTGACACAAACAAGTCTAACAGTTTTGATTCTTCTTTACTCTGAAAGATGTTAGACGGTGGATGGGAGCTGGCCAGATGGTAGGGCAAGCAGAAAAGGGACAGGAAACAGACTACATTAAGTCTTAGATATGGGAAAAAGAATGGCTACATAGCTATCCAGCAAGATTTCTTTTCTGGTTTTACCTCAGACAGTCACTTCCATGGGGTTACAGAGTGAGACAACATGGGCTTTGTAAGAAAAAAGGATATGTATGTATATCCTTTGTATGCAGAGGCTAAAATGTTGAGAAAGAATTTCAGAATAGGGCAACAACATAAAGAAAATGTTTATACTTGAAGATTTATATTTGGTTTAACTTGTTTTTGGCAGAGAAGATAAGCACTAAAATGATTGTAACAAATTTGTGTCCTTAGCAATGATTTTCCCTTATTACCAACCTAAGGCTGCATCTGTCAGAATGTAGCCAACTCTGTTTAACCAAAAGGGAGAGAATTTTCTGTGTAAGTCAATACATGCATAACTCCATTCATCAAATACAAACAGAGCCATCACTTTTAAAACACTGCACCCCAGAGAGTGAAGTACATCTGTGCTTACAGAAACCAGTATAAACTTCCCCAAACTGGAAGCAAATAACATGAAATGAAAATCTCTCTTCAAAAACAAACACTGACCGATGAAACCAAGAGTTGTTGCTTTGAAAAGATCAACATAATGGACGCCTTTAGCTACAACAACCAAGAAGAAAAAGAGAGAAGACTCGAATTACTAATATCAGAAACGGGAGCAGGGGCATGACTACCAACTTGACAGAAATAAAACAGATGGTAAGGGAATAGTAGAAGCAGCTGTATGCCAACAGATGAGACAACCTAAATGAAATGAACGGATTCCTAGAAACCCAGACTGCCAAAGCTCAAGGAGAAAAAGAAAGATATCGAGTCAGTCATTAAACAAAATAAACTTTCAACCAAGAAAACCCAGGACCACATGACTTCCCTAGTGGATCTTACCAAATGTTTAAAGAATAATTAGCACCAACGCTTCTCAAACTCTTCCAAAAAGAGGAAGAGTAGGGACCACTTCCTAAACCTTCCAGAGTCTCTATGATACCAAAGTCAAAGACATTGCAAGGAAAGAAGATTGCAGATTAATAACCCTTGTGAATATGGATGCAGAAAGTCCTCAACAAAGAAAGTGAAAAAGACAAGACTTACGGACAAATGTGTCCTCCCCAAGTTCATATGTTGAAACTCTATTTACCAGTGTGATGGTATTTGGAGGTGGGGCCTCTGGGAGGTAATTAGGATGAAATGAGCTCATGCAGGTGGAGCCCTCGGGAGTGGGGTTAGTGCCCTTTGAGACTCATCAGAGACCTTGCTTCCTCTGCTCTTCCCCATCATGAGAGGATACAATGAGAATTGGTGGTCTGCAGTCTGGAAGACGACTTTCACCAGAATCTAGACATGCCGGCACCCAGATCTCAGAATTTCCAGCCTCCAAGACTACAGGAAATTAATGTGATCTTTGCAAATCAAAGTTTATTACTACTTTAACTTTCAGGTGCCTGGCTATATTTTTTTCTTCCTTTGTTTCTTGCAAAACAAAACAAAACAAAACAAAACAAAAAAGCCGTTTGCCATTTTGTGTGGGGTTTTTCCTTTTCTTCTGTGTCAGTTCACCTGGAACATCACTTCTGGCCACTCTTGGTCATTTAGACCCACAGAAGGGAAGCGTGCAGGTTTGCAAACAGCGGATGCACAGCCCAGAGCCTGCTGCAGCTTGTCTGAGTGTTCCTCTTCCTAAGACCTGACCATTCTCCCCTCAGTCAGGTCAGCGCTCTCTGCCTGTGCTGGCCTGGCCTGCAAGAAAGCCAGATCACCCGTGGCTGGTCACCAGCCCATTCTGGCCTTCAGGTGTACGAGCGGCAAACTGTCTCAGGCTGCTGTTGTCTGTCACTCTCTATCTCCGTAGTTCTGTCTGTCTCTTGGCTGCTCAGTTGGAAGACAACACTCCCAACTAGCCCGTCTCAGAAATCTTTACTTCCTGCCTTAAGTCACCAAAATGTTCCTTCTAAGCTCATGTTCTGCTTGTGTTTTTAACTCTGGCGTTCTTCCCAAACACAGAGCTTTGCACCCCGCCGTGAGCATCGTTCCTGTCCAAGGGGCGCATTCAACGGACCCACAGGTACATGGAACACATGACGATTGCAGTAGGGAAAGGGCCACACAAGGCCGCTTCCTCTGATCATCAGGAAAACAACACAAGGCAGGTACTGCTGCATCTGTTTTAGAGGTAAAACACCAAGATGTCTCTCCTGTGGATATGGGACTGGGAAGAGGTCCAGTAGTCAAAGTTAGGGGGTTTGACTCAGAAGCCAGTGCTCTTCCCAGCCCATGGGGGATGACTGTTAATGGGCTCAGGTTTCTCTATGGGGCAATGCCCTGGAATTAGTAGTTGTGAGGGTAGCAGAATTCTGTGAATCTACTAAAATCCCCTGAACTGTACATTTTAAAGGGTACATTTTATGGTATGTGAATTATATCTTAATTTTTTTTTTAAAGAACTCATTTGCACTCTTACCCTCTCCCATCTCAGCCCGGTTAGAGAACATGTGAATAATTTATCACCTCTGATGGCTTCCCATCACACTTAGAAGAAGTCCAAATGACTTTCAGCCGTTAGCAGACTCTGAGGGCAAGGCAACACTATGGCCTGGCATTTGCCCTTCCCGCGCACCACTACCCACAGCTTCCTGGGAACGACGGGAACTCCTCACCTGACCATTTTCTCCTGTCCAAAAGAGTCATCCACGGTCTCCTGGGAGCTGCCCCCAGAAGGCCGTGGCTGGGAGCTGAAGCACAAGCAGCCTGCTTCCTCCCTTTCAGTGCTTTCCTCTGTGGGTCCCAAATAAGGTCCCAGTCCCCTGGGACCCCCACTTGCCCACAGGGCAGTCAAGTAATAGCATCCCCTGGATTGGAATCCCTCCCTTCCCTTCTCATTTCCCCTTTCTGTGCCTCCTGATTTGTTTGCATTCAGACCTTCCTCTCAGGGTTTTCTTCTGAGAAAACTTGACCTAAGACAAGCCTTTCGCTGAGGTAACCACCACCTGTCTCTCTGCCTTCATCTGCTACCACTTGTCCCGTACCCAACTCTGTTACCTGCATTGAACTGTCCCTTTTTCAGCATACCAAGTTGATTCATATACCTCAGGTCCTTTGCACTTGCACTTGGTTCTTTCTGCCAAGAACCATCTGCCCCCATTGCACACATGGGTGAATTCTTTCTGCTTTGTAGCCATAGCTCAAATGTTCTCTCCTGACAACCCAAGAAAGGTCTTCCTTGAACTCTGTCTAAACTAGATCCCAATGCCTTATCATACCCCATTTCATCATTCCAAAGCACTGATACATAGGAGAAGGTGCTGGAAGGTTTGAGTTTACTCTTCTAGGTCCAGTCTCTGCTTTTCTCCACCATCTTCTGTGCTCTGAGAAGCTGGTCTTTATGGAGGACAGTAGGGGCTCTCTGGGCCTCAGGCTGTGACTTGGACTTGGCCATAGGAAGCTCTCACAGGCTTAGGGGTCAGAGGGCTGTGAGTTGGAGCATTGATTTCCCCAGCGCCTTCCCTACTGGGTTCCTTGGTTCACCTCGAACCTGCCCACACCGTTGTAAATAGCCCTTTATGATATTCTCCTTAATTATTCAGTTTGTGCAGTCTGGTGTGTGTGTGTGTGTGTGTGTGTGTGTGCACGCGTGCGTGCACGTGCACGTTATCCCACATTCTCTAAAATTATTTTAAGTATCTACATTTCTGTTCTCTCCTCTTCGTGTAAGAATGTAAACTTCACAAAGGGAAACATCCTGTCTGCTTTGTTCATGACTGTATCCTCAGTGCCTAAAACCATGTTCAGTATAGAATAGGTTCTTACAAATATTTTTGAATGTGTAGATTCCATTTATGTGAAGATTTTCATCCAGGAAGCTGACATCTTGTTAATGGGTCAGGTCACCTACATTTCCGGAGGTGACCACCTCCCTCCAACTTATTTTAGCCCCCAGGCAACAAGGTTTTCTGAGTTTGTGCTTTTTTCCCTTAACCCCTTTGGTTCTGAAGCTGCAAAACCGGGTTACAAACGAGTTATTTTCTGGAATAGATTTAGCTGTAAAGCCCTTCTGTTACAGGTTAATAAAATCTAGGAAATTACCTCCAAACAGCCAGATATACATTGTGGGAAAACGAGAAGACAGTTGGGAAGTAAAGATTTGATTTTTCAACATTTACGTTTGCTTTCACTCCTAATAAATATTTAAGTTAAACTGAATTTAACTTAACTTGATGACTATTTAAGTTTAATAGTCATCTGTTTATAGCAGTGCTTTCTGCAATTTTTTAGTTAAGAATCTTTGGCTCTTAACCAAAATGCATTAAAAAAAAACCCCACCTTTCTCCTTCTACTACAAATTTATAACTCCACGCTCACTTATGTAATTGTGGTATGAAGTCAATTCCAGTTGTTTTCCTTTGGTAAAGAAACAGACGGAGAAGGACTCATTTGCATATGTTTTAGAGAATAAATCAGAAATTGTGGTAGGCAGAATAACTGCCCTCCCCAAAGATGTCCGTGTCCTAATCCCTGGAACCTGTGACTATGGTACCTTATATGGGAACAAGAATTGGGGCTGCAGATGGAAATGAGGTTGCTAATCAGTGGACCTTAAAATACAGAGATTATCTTGGATTATCTGGGTGGGCTCAATGTAATCATAAAGGTCTTTTAAAATGAAAGAGGGAGGCCGAACAGAGATAGGAGGACTCGCCCACCCTGATGGCCTTGGAAGATGGAGGGTCCACAAGCCAAAGAATGCAGGGAAGGAAATAGATTCTCCCCTAGAACCTCCAAAGGAATGCAATCCTGCTGACGGCCCCTTCCCTGCTGTCTTCGATTTAGCCCAATGAGACGTGTGTCAAAGCCGTGACTTACAGAACTCTACAATAATAAATTCGTGCTGTTGTAAGCCACCATGTCTGTGATGATTTATCACTGTAGCAACAGAAAACTAATGTAGAAATGGAACCATGCTCTCCTAGAGGGGCAGCCATATTGTCTCTCTCCTATACCAGATATTTTAATTTTTGTGTGACATTTCAATCATGCAAACATGAGTACAGAGTCACTTGGGTCTATCGTTGAGTTTTCATGAAGACTTTTTTTTTTTTTTAATACATGTGTAATACATTCCAAGTATTCCCATCAAAATGGGAGGTGCCCATAAATTAAATTAGATTTAATCTTTCAATTCCCAGCTCTTTTGCAAGAAGCAAAGAAGAAAAAAAATGAGCACCTAAAAGTGTGTTGAATATTGAAATAATATGGATGTGCTGCTCTTGTTTTTCCCACCCAGCACAGCTGGTGAACTTCAGTACAAGGGGTTAATATCCATGAATAAGGTTAGACCCGAACTGTGAGGGAAATAGTAGATCCCTAGAGCAGTGCATTATTTTAAAATTACATTTTCCTGCTTCTTGCTTTCCTGCTTCCATGGTGTGAAGGGAACTTGCACTTCTTGACATGTTCCAGCTAGCTTAGACGCTCTGAGAGAGCCAAATGACTCAGTCCCTGGACCACTACCAACATTTTCAGGG
The DNA here is from genome assembly GCF_002288905.1 of Enhydra lutris kenyoni. Lineage (NCBI taxonomy): Eukaryota > Metazoa > Chordata > Mammalia > Carnivora > Mustelidae > Enhydra > Enhydra lutris. The sequence goes on from NW_019154114.1 coordinate 14,733,099, forward strand.
TTGAATCCTGCTCTTATTTTCTAAGGAACAATGTTTAACTGGCCTCTGTGGCATTGTGTCAACTGACATCACCCTCTAATTGCAGATATGTCATGTTAGGCTACCACCAATATTCAAGAGAGGATCCCAAGGCGAGTTAAACAATATGGTGGAGGCTGTTGTGTGTTTTTCACATCCCTGGCCAAGGGGAAGTCCACGTCCTTCGGAAACATATAATTCAGGCCTTCTCAATATGATCTCAAAAATGCTGAAACAGGTTAAAACACATGTATTAACCAGCTACAGAGCAAACGAGTGTGACAATCTCTGTAAAAGGCACATCGTTCTGTTGTCATCTGTTTTAAGTAACTCCCATGAATCAGACAGTGCTCAAAACACACCGAGCTAGATTCACACCAAGAGACTTTTTATTTCCTCCTGGGATTATCAATGTAAATGCAATGAATTATGGGCCTGGAAATACGTATTCTCCTACAATTGCCCAGGGATTTTGAAAGTTAATATCTGTATGGAAGATGATGAAGTCATCAGCCCAGTGGCCTCTGAACTAGCAAGATCCTGTGAAGTAGATCTTGCCCAAACTTGTTTTCAGTGCCAGCAGACCAGGAGTGGATACAAAGAGAAAGAGCCTTCATTCGAGTCCTTTACAGAACTGTCTGTGCGGATCTGATCTCACGCAAAGTCATTGGTTGGCCCCATGTAAGACACTCAACTTCTCCTTCACAGGAAGAACAATAGCTGCCTTCATTAACTTAAAAAAAAGGATGAAAGCTGACGATCTCTTTCATTTTATCCTGTGAGAAATGAGAGAGGCTTTGCTTGAGGATCTTCCTGAAGGTCTTAGGAGGCTTTCTAATCCCTGGGGAATGAAGCTGATTGACCTGCCGGGGGCCTTGATGGAGGCGTGAAGAAGAAAGTACAGTGGAAAGACTTTCACAGTACTATGGAGGTCTTTGGACTTCCGTGAAAAAAAAAAAAAAAAAAAAAAAAAGTATAGTTCTCTGGTTGATGGATGCAAATTACTCCTCCCCACCCTTACAGGCACATGTGTTGAAGAAAATGGGGCCGCAGTCAGCTCTAAAGAGAAAACCAAGATGGGGTAACCAAGAATGCAGCCGTCATGAGCAAGACATGGATTTGGAGCTATAATCCCAATCGCTCAGCAAGATGGCAGAGCAAGAATTGTCAACTGGAAGGGGATCCTTCAGGATGTGTATACTATGCCTTGAACTACTTTCATATAGTCTCTTTATTGTGAGGTTTCTTTCCTTAGTCCTACTCTGATGGCCAAGTATGGGCCCTTCGAGTTTTAAGGTGCTATAGACTGAATGTGTGTCCCTCTAAAATTCATGTGTCGAAACCTAACTCCCAGTGTGATTGCATTTGAAAGGGGGCCTTTAGGAAGTGGAGACCTCTTGGAAGGCATTGGTAACCTTATACAAGAGACCCGGATAGTTGCTTGACCTTTCTGCCACGTGAAGACATAGTGAGAAGACGGCTGGCTGTGTATAGAGCAGGAAGCAGGTCCTAACCAGACACCAGATCTGTTGGTTCCTTAATCTGGAACTTCACACCTCCAGAGCTGAGAGAAATAAATGTTTGTTGTTTAGGCCATACTATCTATGCTCATTTTTGTTATATCAGCCCAAATGAAGTAAGATGAGAGGCATTGTCTTATGTTGCTAATATTTCACTGGGGAGCGCTGATTGCCTAAATGGCCAGTCAGCCCTACTCTGTCAATGAAAGAGGGAGGTGGTCAGAAATGGAAATAGTCAGAAATGGAAAACGCATGAAGGAGCTGGGGACGACTGTGAATGGCAGGTGTAGAAGGAATGAAAGTGGGCCCAGGATCACAAAGAGCATTTGAGACTGCAGCTTTCAAACAGATAAAGTTGGTTTTGATAACGCTATCCTGTTTTCAGATCAAGCTCAGATCAAGCATTCTCATCATCACCAAGGCACTCACTACCTTGAACGACACATGCTGCGTAGCTCACCATTCTATGTCTCCAATGGATAAACTGCTGTCTCTTTCATTATGATAATATTCAGTCCCAGGAAAGGTACTAGGCACTTTCCATATTACTATTTCTCTGACATGCTCTCTAAACAAAGCTCAACAAAGGTCCCAGCAACTTAGCCAACTCTCTCCTGGATGATCTGACTATGTAACTGTGGGCGAAGATACCAGATGAGGCTAACATGTATATTGCTTAAGCCAAACCTAGATTTGAAAAATACTAGCACATTCTAAGGCTTCGATACTTTGCCACCTAAGATGCCTTCAATTCGCAGGCCAAAATGAGATGTCAAAGCTGACAGCATGATCTCCAAACAGTTCAAATAAATCGGTAAGGAAAAATAATCATAATCCTCCCTGATTTAGCTACGTCAGTTTTATATAATCTTACCATCTCCCTTAAGCTTAGGAATGTTCTAGAAGAGTTTTCAAAGTGTGGTCCACAAATCTAAACCATTGAACACCCATTTGCTGGCAAGTTTTTAAAACCACTGTTCAGGAGGATAAAGTCTTAAAATCTGGTCCCTCTCCCTTTTTGTCTCCCTTTCTACATCTCCCCCCCGCCCCGCTTTTTTTTTTCCTTCCTGTTTCATGACTTTCATTTCTTTTATGCTTTCATCTCCTCTCTTTTCTCTCTCTCTCTCTTTTTTTTTTTTTTTTGCCAAAGTTTACTTTTGTCCACATGCCTGTGAGAATCAAGATAAGGGCAATTAAGAGGAATATAGGACACTTAGATTTAAGTACAGGAAGGGAAGTGTATTCCTCAGTTTTTCTTCCGTGAAGAACAAAATATTTCTTTAGCAAATTTCCTTGGCAAGGACTAGGGACACAAGCTGAGGCCTCCAGGGAGCTTGATCTGAACAGCAAGACTCTACAGGGGGCAGAGAGAGGAATGTGTTTGTTACTCTTCACAGAGGCAGGAGATAAGGGAGCAGGAGGTGCAGGTGTAGGGACAAAACAATATGGCCACTCCTAGCAATCTCCCCCTATTTAATGAATTATGGGACTGTATATTTAAGTGAGGTCTACCAAAATGTTCATATAATTAAGGGTAGGAAATTTTGAGTCAGCCAATGAAAACTGGATTCTACATCAATGGGGATGCCTGAGAAAAAATTCAGGAAGCTATAGAGAAGCACAAAAACCCTCAGGAACTCAGAGATTTCTGGAAAACCTTGGAGAGGGATTGAGATTGCTGTCAGAAGCCCTGAAATTGGAGTCTAAACCGAGTTTAAAGATCCCTTAGGAACACAAGAACTGCATAATTTATCAGAAGACCAGGAGATTTTTTGGAATGAAAGGCACATTGAAATATGGAAGGACAACGGGCACATCCAGGGGAACAGACCATTCTAGAAAGGCCTTAGCTCTCTTTAGTCCATAGGAAAGGGAGGTCATATTGTGGAGCTGGTTCAGAAGTTTCCCCTAAACTAGGCTCAGGCTGCAAAGGACAAAGAAAAAGTGAGAGAAATCCGACAGCACCTGGAAGAGAAGTTCAGGAAGTAAGTGGCGGGTAACTTCCTCTCACAAAAAGATCAATTTTTGTGATCTTGGGTAAAGGGTGATAGTTGATTCAGTTTCTGTAGGAATTAGAAATGCCCAGATAATTGCCAATACTGATGAAAGAAAGGGGAAAAAGTTAAAAAAAAAAAGAAAGAAAGAAAAAGAAAGGAAAGGAAAGAAAGGAGGAAGAAAGGAGATGGGAGGGACTGGGGGAGGGAGGAAGTTAGTTCTGTCTGTTCTCGGCCGTCTTCCTCAATGAACAGATGGTAGAATTCAAAACGCTGCCTTGAGTGACCCATCGCAGAAGTCGGGGTGTCTGACAGGTGCTCAGCTGACGGGCGGGCAGCCTGGTACCATGGAAAGAGCGGAGGCCCTGAGATCAGATAGGCCTGCCTGTAATCCCAAGGAAATGAGATGTCAAAACAGAGTAGGCTGGGGCACCTGGGTGGCTCAGTGGGTTAAAGCCTCTGCTTTCAGCTCAGGTCATGATCTCAGGGACCTGGGATCAAGCCCCGCATCGGGCTCTCTGCTCAGCGGGGGGCCTGCTTCCTCTCTCTCTCTCTCTGCCTACTTGTGATCTCTGTCTGTCAAATAAATAAATAAAATCTTTAAAAAAAAAACAACAGAGTAGGCTGCTGGGACGAGAAGTCTGTAAGGGAGAATTACAGTTTCCAATAAGAGCTTCTCCCTTTACTTTCTACCATACATCCACTGAAAACAACAATAACGACAACAACAAAAGCCTCCTGGCTGGCACTGGGTCACGTAAAGACAGTTGATAACATGACAAAACGTGCGAGATTTCCTTAGGATGGCTCGGCCTTGCATATAAAGGATAAGGCACGTGAAGAAGTTAGTGTGGGGTTTGCAGTCGCTCCCAAGCAGCAGACAGTGACCCCCCACCCGCTCCAGAGGAGCTGAAACTGAAGGTCAGGGAAAGTCCCTGTGACCTCCTGCTAGGAGAAATGCCATGGGTATTGGGGATGCTGTAAACCCAACAAACAAGCAGCAACAACAGAAAACCCAACGATTTCAAGTTTGGGAGTCATATCAAATGTCACAAGAAAGAATGTTCCAGCCTTGAGAGGCTGATTTGTAATTTCTTCTCACATGGGCGATTAGATGGAGCATGTTTATCTGGAGCAACACGGGGAAGGCAGCTGGTCTAAATTAATTCTTGCCTGCAGAGGCCTTCCTTGATGGGTGTGTGCCTCTGGGTGTGCGCCGGGGGTGGGAACAGGGGGCTGTGGAGAGAGGGTGTATGGCCGTGATGCCTCGCTCCAGAGCAGTGTTGGAAAAGCCACCAAATGTGGACATCATCACGTAATACATGGCATGATTAAAGCCCTGCTTTTGGCATTCTTTGTAGGTTTTGTCAAAGCTGGAGAATCTATTTTTCAAATCTGTAAGTCTTTCTCTAGTAAAGACTGCCTCTTTGGGGTAGCATCCATGCTCTTCTCTCATGTGAGAAAGATTACCTGGAGGGGCCCTTTAATGCTTCATGTATAAAACCAGTATCACCCAGTGCTCTCCAGGAAAACCTGTGAAGAACCAGGAAGCTGAATGCAGACATTTTAGGAGAAAAAGTTTGGTAATTTAAAGCAGAATGTTTGGCCAAACCATAGTTCTGTTTCCATTTTAGTATTTTTGTTGGGGAGCAGGGGCTGGTAGATTCTTTTCTCCCCTGAGATGAAGTCTGCATTGTGCCCATGAGCTGTGGCTTGTCCTCGTTGATAGAAGTGCATTTCTGTTACAGGGCGGGACACAGAAGAGGACTGTGGAATGCACGCTGATCTCATTTTGGCAGAGCCGCCATGACAGCCGCCATGACAGACGACCCCCTGGGCACAGAGCGCCCTGCAGCACCATGCTGATAACCTGTGTGAAGCGTCCTTGCATAGGCGATGGCCCAGGCCTGGAGAATTGTCTGGGCATCAGACAACTGCATTCTAATCACGTTTGGAGTTCTGTGTATATGTGGAAGTGAGAGCATAGGGACAGAGACACATGCTCGTGAAGGGAACGGAAACCCCATGTTCCATCTACCTCGGACAAGGCCAGCACGAGGGCAGAGGTGGAAGGTGAGGGTCTAAACCTGGGTGCACAGCATGTAGTTTCCTCTCTCTGGGGTCCCAGGTTGGTCAAGCATGGACACTGGGGTTGAGATACACTTGAGGCTGTTCCCTAGATGGAGAAGCTGCTCTCCCTGCACACAGCGAGGTTGGGCGGGCACACAGCAGGCAGCTCTGTGGAGGCCTCACAAGGAAGAGTCTACACCTGAGGTTCTAAAGAGGGTCCCATGCTGTTGTAGTTGATGGATGAAACCACAGGCAAATCTTCTAAGACCCAAACAAAGCAAGGCAAGCAGCAGTAGCAGTGAAAATCAAGTTCTAACCCTGTGGAAGGAAGACTCTGAGGGGAAGGGAGTCTGTGCCCCTGAACTCGTGCATGGTAGGTGGTTTTGGCATCTGCCTAAGGGGCACGAACCCAGGTCTGGGAAAAGCAGAGGAATGAGAGAGGAGGCTGAGACTGTGGCCACAGCAGACGCTGAAGGCACGGGGGGCTCCGCTCCTGATACACTGCCCGAGGGGGAAAGTTAGGGTGGCAGGGAGACAGTGGCCAGCAGGGGAGGCCTTGTCATGTCCACTCACGGGCTCAGTGACCCCCTTCTAACTTCTGAGTGGGCGAAGCAAATGCAGCATCCGCATTTCAACTCTGACAACTACCGACCAAGGACACCACCACTGTCACACCAGGATTGCTCTCTTTAAAAATCAAAAGCCAAATAAAGATGAGCGGGTCCCAATGCCTTGCACAACTGTAACCTGCTTCTCGCAGCCCTCTGCTCCCATCTTTCTGAGCCGACTGCTCCCTCCAGATGAGTCACCGCGGCAGGAATGTTAATGTATTTGACATGTGTCGACATCACCCTGGAAAGAGTTGTTGAGCCGTGTCGCTGGCACACAGGGCACAGAGAGCCGACGATGGGAGTGTGAGTTCGTCTCAGCCTCACACGGACAAGGCTCCTCGGACCTGATATCTCGGGGAATCCCCATGTCTGTCCGTGAAGGAACCTCCTCACCTCCCAGGCTCCTGTCACCCTTCCTTTTCATTAAAAAGGTGCTCCCAACACACTTCGCCTTCTTTCCTTCTCGAATCAAAACCATGTAGGGAGACTTGACCACACGCAGTGGATACGGCCGTGGGAACATACAATGTCTAGGACAGCCTATGACGTCGCTAGGACAGATGTGACACAGCGGGAGGGATGGCTGAGTAACTGCAGCTTTGGGAATTTCCAGGTTGCTCTGATGGAACACGCATAAAATGACATGAAACGGTCTCGGTCATACGTGTGTACCGCTTCGACACCGACTTTCTCTTCGACCCATTCCCTGGAGGCATCAAGTCCTAAAAATTGTATTTCCCAGATTCCCTGGGACCTGGCTTCTGGTTCGTTTCCGCCAGTGGGAGGCCCTGGTTGGGGTTCGGGAGGCAGGCGGAATGGAGAAGCCAGAGTATCTCTCCCCCTCTCTGGGGGCTCTGATGAGCGCGTGCAGCAAAGCTTCTTCGTCCACAGGTCCACTCCACCCAGGAAGTCCCACAGCTCTGGCCTTGGAATGCTGATAAAACCACAGCCTTCTTTGGTCTCTCCAGCCCTGGGGGTTGGCAGTAGGTCCCAATCATTACTAATCCCTGGGTTGCTTCCTCATACCCTGTTTACCTTTCATCGATACCTTTGTACTTTGCAATAGGGTGTCCCGTGTTCAATTTTTGCCATTGGATTCCCTGGTTTCGACTCTTCCTTCTGCCTGGAGTGTGGCTGATCCAGGACATTCTGAAGGGGGACATGAATGTGCAATTTGGAACTTCCATGTGCTGCTTTCTGACTTGTGCCTTTTCAGTTCCTTTCCTGCTGGCTTGGAGAACACTCTGGAAATTACAAGGACTCTTGGATATCATTCCACTCAAACTCTCAGGGTACGTGTTTCTTAGTAATATTTTTGGTATATGCATGTAGTGATCCTCAGTATGAATAAAAAATAAATAAGATCCTGAGGGATATACAGTCTGGAGGTTGGGGGGTAACTGAGGACAAGTTTCCAAGAAGATTCCGAACTTGGGTGGAGAGAAGCCTGCTCGAATTTTAAAAGATGGCCAAGCCTGGTAGAATTGCTGGCTCCTCTCTCAGATCGCCCCATTAGGCCGGGGTATTTACGTCTCCTTTCCCAAGATAGGTTCTGTTTTACTTGCAGTTCACACGGGAGCTTGGCAAGATGCTTGGATTAGGTGTTCCCTTGTTCACGAGGCTTGTTATGTTTGAGGGAGAATTTGGTCCCTGCCTGGGGACTTGGCTGAGGAGGAGGTAAGGCCTGGCTTTTCTGGAACTTCAAGACAAGCTGTACCAAGGGAGAAATGGCCCCCAGGCCAAAACGATGGCTCCCGGTGTGATCCTGCCATGCGCAGCGACACACACAGATGGTCTACAGCTCTCTTGGAGAGGTGGTGAAGTAAAACCAAACCAAAGGCTCCAGAGGGAAGATGCGTTTCTTAGGTGCTAACAGGAGCGTGTTCCCAATGAGACAGACTCAAACTTGGCCAAGAAAATTAGCGATGGGCGTACCTCACAAAACATTTAAGTTTGGGCTCATTTCAAGTGAGCCTCTCAGAGCCTCTCAGAGCCCCAGGTGTTTGTCCAAAGCTTACCTGAGCCTGAACTCTTGGAAGCAACTAAGTTTGCCGAGACCTGCAAGAACACGCATCCCCACGAGAAGTTTTGCAATGAGACCCCCACCCCCAGGCCATCCCCACTCCAGGCTGAGAGGATCCCATCTGACGATTATGAAAAGTAGTTTCCAAACGTTTCTAAGCTATGTGTTTGTTTTCAATTGAACCAGACATGCCCAGGTATCTGCTTCTTTTGGGGGGAGGGAAGGATGAGATCTCAAAAATTTTCTCTCTGTCACAGGCAAGGATGCTCCATAATATGGAGTCACACTCTCCCAATTCAACAGAAAATCAGTGAAGAGCAGGGCACAGAATGTAGTCCTCTCCTTCCTATTCTGGGTTAAAAACCGTGAATTGGATTGAATTAGATTTGGGGGTTGGGTCAGGTCAGGCCAAATCAAGCTGGTCTCCTCTCACTTCCTACAGTCATTAAAAGCCTTTATCTAATATATTTAATAAAAATGATTATGACAATAAAAACTGACCGTTAATGGAAACCTTACTCTATCCTGGCACCACACTGAGCATTTTATAAGTGATTATGTCATTTCCTCCTCATGGCTACTCTATGGACCAGGCACTGTGATTATCCACGTTGAATAGAAAAGAGAACTGGGCAGTGGGAGACGACATTACTTGTCTGAATCCGCTGTTATCAAGTGTCAGGAATTGAACTTGGATCTCCCCCATGCTTCTAAGCATTCTGCTAGATGAGTCTCCGTTGAGATACTTTTCATAAGAAAGAACAAAGCTATCATTTGAATAAATGAATCTGGTTCTGTTAATAAGATAATGGGCATGAAAATGCTTTTGAGAGCTGCACAGCCTCACATAAAGGTTAAGAATTAATTATTACAAAGAAAGAAATTCTATAGTGTGGGAGGAACAGCAGAAAAGGGAAAGTGGGAAAGATATTGATCATGAAATTAAAAGAACTGTATCTTGGAAGCATATCAGTGTAATGATTATGAATTTGTAAAACTTAAGTATTCAAAGACTGGAAAGGAGAAATATGGAGGAACAGAGAAAAGAGATTAATTTTTGGGAGGTGTGAAAATAGGGACAGATCTTTTCTTTCTTGGATTTAGATTTCCATAATATCATTTGTGCAAATTAAAAAGGAAGACGAAGGCTGTTTGAGTCCATGTTGAGAACTGGGCTTTCAGGTTTACTGTGTGGTTAACCAAAGCTCCTCTGCGCATTCGTAGAAAAGCCGCTTCAAGTGGAACTCACATATGAATGTGAGTAAACCCTCTGGTGACCCTTTGAAAGTGGAGATTCTCAGATTCATTCCCAGACACTATCACCCAGAAGGCCAGTGAGACCAGGGAATCTGCATTGTTAACCTGGGTCCTGTTTTAATAAGCAAATAAGCACGTCCCGTGGCTGGGATATCAGTGGTCTGCAGACCACAGTGGGAGAGTGGAATCTGCAGCTCAAGTGAGAGGACCCTCTGCCCTGAATTTATACAGATGTGGAGATTGGTATCGGTGGTATGTAGGTAGTATCACTTAGTGTCCTCAGAAAATCTGCTTTCGTGATGGCGGTCCCACATGAACTTGGAGAAAGTCATGGATACTCAGTACTATGGGAGACCTTTGGTATAGCCTCATTTTATACTTCAGATACATTTGTGAGACTAGTATTATTTGCAGGTAAGGGAAACAAGGATGAGGAAGGTTTAAATATCTCGAACAGGATCATACTTCTAAGAAGGGTTGGAGTCAGGATTCTAAGTCAGTCTGTATTTACTCCTTTCGTTATGCCATGTGACTTCTAACCCTTTGTCTTCATGTATTACATGGGTCTACTGTGATTGGAGCAACGGTCATTCAGGGGGAAAGCTGGACATTACGGATGGCTTGTTCAAATCCAAACAGCCAAAATCAGCCTTCAGTGAATACTGACCTTACGGGAAATCGCGACTCTGAGGACTGAGTCTCTTCTTAGTGGAGTCTCAGGTACTCTGGGGTCATGAATGCAAGCTTTCTACTGTTGGGATTACCTCTTACTCCCCTTCCCGAATTGGGATCCATCGATGACTACTATTGCTTAGCTGCTATGACAGAGGAGAAGCTTGGTACATCCTATACCCCCAGTCTTGATTTTGTCACAGTCATGAAAATGAAGGAGAGTGCAATTACAATTTTATTTTTTTCTATTTTTAGTCATATTCTCTTTTTATGATGATCAAAACTGAATATCACTTCACTCAGTGAATACGTGTTAGACTCTGTCTAAGGCCATGTGACAGGTAGCAGAGGGGAGTGGGGCTTGGCACTGAATAAGGCAAAGGCCCAGTCCTTAGGAAGCTTATATTCTAGGGGACGGAGCCCCAGTGACAGACGGCAAACAAATAACTAAGTGCATTGGGCATCAGACGGCAAACACGAGCGTGGAGAAGAAGCAAGCACGGTAAGGAAGATACGGAGCCGGGAGGAACTCATCATATGTATGCGTATATGTCGACAGATATGTTAGTGTGTAGATACCTTCACAAACACTGACCACTATTAAAAAGAATACGAATTATCACCCATAACCCTACTACACAGAGATAAGCAGTATTAACTCTTTGGCCTCTTTTCTTTTGTACTTTTCGCTCCGTATTGAATTGGGATCCCACCCCACCTGCTTTCATATTGCAACCTGCAATTTTTTTTCCACTGAATATGACATAATCCTTCTCTCGTGTCATTAGCATGATTTTATATTTAAAGGTTTGCTAAGTGCCATTGTAAGAATGCACTACGATTGATTTAGCGATTTCCTCTGTCGTTAGTCCTTTAGATCACTTTCCGTTTGTACCAGTGTAAATATCACACTAATGTTCTTTTTTATCTATAAACCTTTGTGGATAAATAAATTCTGTTTTTTCAGAATAAATTTGTGTGTTTTTGAGTCTGTTCTCTCAGGTTCTCCTTCTTCTTCTTCTTTTTTTTAATTTGTTATTATTTTAGAGAGAGAGTGTGGGGTCGGGGGATGAGGGGCAGAGGGAGAGAGAAAAAATCCCAAGCAGACTTCCTGCTGAGTGCAGAGCCCACTCGGGGCCCGATCTCATGATCCTGAGACCATGACCTGAGCCAAAACTCAGTCAAATACTTAATCGACTGAGCCCCCCAGCACCCCTGTTCTCTGAGGTTCTTGATGGATGTTGCCAAATTGCCCCCCCAGAAGCTGGATGGAGACTCAGCCATCTGGCCACATCAGGGTGTAGTAACAATTCTTTACTAAACTCTCTCAAGAATTCTGTGCTGGGTTTGCTTTTAATTTGGCCTAACCTCAAGGGTCCATTTCTCCCAGGTCTGGGGACATGATATGGGCCACTCCCCAGTGTGACATTCCAACAGGATCCTTCCTGTGTGCACGGTGGAGTAGGAGGTCTCTGAACACCTGGGTACCTTCCCCAGAATCTGAAGGGATGACCTTCGTCTCTTCCCCCAACCTTTGCTTGAGTGAGTCTTAATCTATTCTTGGCCTCTCAGGGCCCCCCTCCAGGATGCTGTAATCACAGCACTAACCTGTGTTCACATTTCCCGTTATCGAGCAGAAATCCCCCTGTGCATCCACACAGCCTGGCTGCTTCCTAATGGCCCCAACTCCCAACTTTTAATGGCCCCATTCTCATGTCTCCCAAGAGCCAGCTCTTTCTGCTAGTGTTTTAAGATTCCTGGTCCAGACGAAATTTCCCCCCATGATGTCCATCTGGCCAAATCGCAGGTGATGTAAGCAGTAAGACAGAGACGGGTGTGTCTGCATCAATAGGACAGAGGAACCTCCTAAGGCTATCTGTCTTCTGCCTAGTGACATCTAACCGGGCCCCTCCTTGTCTGTGATTTGGGGATGAAAGACGACATCCTTAATTGCTAGTGCCACGCCACAGAGACGGGGGTGGGGGGTGCTGGTGGTCTGAGTACCACCCTCCCTTCTAGACCGGACAACACTTCCCGGAGATGCTGCTTCTTTCTTGGGGGGTAAGATCCACGGACAGAGTGATGTCCCACTTTGCAGTTCATCGCGTAGGAGATTTAACCTTCAGAGGAAATGTTAGCAAGGGCACAAAGACTCTTCTGAATGTCAGATAATTCCGGGGCTTGAGCTGTCTGTGCTGGGCCTCAAGAAGAAGGCCCTCCCCTCTAGACCTCAACTGCAGCTCCCTCAAAATGGATAAATGTTGTGCTGATGTAGAGGATGATGATCAGAAGTGATTACAAAGCATGGTGCAAGCACAAAAGTAATGATTGCTTTAAAAAAGGAAAATATTGTAAGCACTGGACAATGCCAGCATCTCCATTTTTTTTTTTTCCTTTCTAGTTCTTATGAAGCCACCTGGGGATCAGGTTTTCCATTTCTCTCTTCCTCGATTAAGGTGAGAGATTATTCATACGGTTCCACAGCCAGCTGCTAAGTACCCGGGTTTTATGCTGGGCACCTATTTCTGGGAAGAGAGAGGGGTGGGTGGTGGGGGGAGTAAGAGAGAAAAAAAAAAGTTCCTCAGTTGCAAACCACAAGAAGTTAGCTCTGAACTTGGATTTAATTGTTAATCAGTAATCACATTATTAAAACAAAGAAGAGGGTTCTTTTCAACCCCCCACAGGATTCCTAGGAGGGCAGACTGGAGCGTCTTTGAGTGGGGATAGCACAAACAGCAAGGCATTCCCAATAGGTGGGAGTGGGCCTGGTTGCCTCCCGAAGACCCTGCTCACCTTCTCTCGGTGCATCTAGCATTTCTGCCTCACTCAGGCTTGAGGAAAAAGTTGTTCACCGGCTCAAAAAACCTGATAGGCTCTCCTTGAGTTACAGGAATTCGGCTAGGTGCTGGGGATTCAGACGTGAGCAAGCCAGGGAAAGTTCCTGCCTTGATGGAGCTTCCATCAAAGATAGACTGTCAACTGGTCCAGAAGGAAACAAACAAAGTCAGGGCATGAGTGGTTCTTGCAGTAAAGAACCAGGAAAAGTGATTACAAGCATTAGCAGTATTCACAACTGACTTAGGCAAGGTCCTCTTTCCTATCTCCCCTTCTGCTCATGAGAGCCACAGTGATTTTTTTGAGGGGGAAAAAAAATGACCATGTGTAATCATTGGCATTTCACATTTCATTGCGGGTCCTTTAGACATTATAGTTTTCCCTCCCACTAGACAATAAATGTCATGAAAGCAAGGAAAGGATTGCTTTGCTAACTTCATCCTCCCTGTGTTGCATATAGTAGGCGCTCAGTAAATATTGTGGGATGGTTGGATGGGTGCATGGATGGATTAAGAAAGGCTCTAACTGAGGAGGAGAGGTACAAGCTAACTGGTATTAATCATGGAAGTACCCCAGTGGAGAGTCAAGAAGTAGAGCACGGGATACCTGTTGAGGGGGGAAACTGAGTCCAGGTGTTCTGAAAATGGCAACTCCATTGTCTTTCTCACCAACCAGGCACAGAAGCCTGCAAAGGTGAAACTCAGAGCCTCACTTTGGTGGAATTACTCCAGAAGGGTTTCCATTGAAAGATCAGTGAGAAGAACGCTAGATTCAGTTATTTTAGCATCATAGTTGAGGCTCCTAAGAATGCAGGAGAGGTCATAAAGAACAATGCAGTCACCCCCAAGGACTCTTGGATACCTCCATTAGGGTTTTTAAGAAGGTATTCTGTCTTCTTCCTTCATTTGCGGGGTTGGGGTCATGGCCAGGTAAGGAGCTTTGCTGTTAGTACACCTAATTCTGTTTATGGCCATCAACTTCGCTTAAACATTCCATCGATACCTTCCTGGAAAAGGTCATATTTTCTATTTGGTCCAGTTGGAAATCTTGAGGTTGGAAGCTTTTTTGAATAATCCAACATCTGAAAGTCAACCAGGCTCCGTCAAAAAGCCAGGGAAGTCTCCATTAGAGGAGAGATACAAATGGAATTTGGACATGTTAATCTATACCTACATCTATCTCTATCTCACTCTGGGTCATAATTCAAGAAGAAAACAAACGGTTGCTCTGAGATACTGCCCAAAACGGATCTTCCATGAGCCTGTGGTATGAAACATTCATCCTATCTGCCATCCATGAATACTTGATCCTATTCTGTGTCCGAGATACATACTTGGAGTCTGCACCTAAGGGTTTTCTGGGCCTTGTTTTGTCTCATCTGCTGAAGGGGCTGAAAAGTTCTATCTGCCAGTGTTACTGCTGTAAGGGTCCCCGGGGGGGGGGGGTCTTATTTAGCAAATACCAGGCTGCACTCAGTCCTTAATAAATCTTGGTGTCATTTGAATCTGAACCCTTTCAGTTCAACGGCACTGGAAGTTCAAATATTTCTTAATATAAGCTACACTGGGCCCAGGCAGAAATCAGTAGGACTCGAATGTTCCCACTCCCTGATTATGGAAGCAGTGAAAAATGTGTTGATTTTATCCCTTTGGTGAGCTGTACGCCCACCTAACAAAACCAGGCCTAAACATATGGTCCCAATTTCTTGTCTTAGGGGAAAGACCAATGTTCTTAGAGAAGTTAATTTTTACCAGTTTCAATAAAAAGTAATGTCCCGTCCATGGAAAGTGGATTGGATTGCCACAGGCTCAGCTAACTGTTCTCAGTGGATATGCAGATGCCAGAACCCAGGAGAGGACAGCTGTCCATTAGGGCTGTCTTGATTGCTCCAAATGACTTTAAGTTCCTTTATCATTCCCTGTGATTGCATCACACATGTATGTCCCCTCTGTGACAAAGCTGATGGTGTAAATCTGGGTTTGTGGTGGGGTTTGAGTCATAGCGTTTCTCCCACTTGACTGTAAGCATGGGGGTGGGAGTCCCCAGTGCCTAGCTCAGAGGCAGAGCACACTCCAAGAAGTACTGTGCAAGAAAGAAAGGACAGCTTGCGTGGCTCTTGGCTCAAAGAATGCAGAAGCAGGAGAGACAAAGCACCGGGTAGGGAGGTGGCTGGCTGTACTGGGCAAAGCTTGAGGGAGTAGAGGTTGCAACAGGAGGGATTTAGGTTAGTGCTCAGGAAGAAAGCTGCTTTGTAAACAGTCTCTCAAATTCAGGGCTGCCTAAAGCGTTACAGTGGGTACCATGGAAAACAGCCAACAATTATATCAGCCTCTGCAAACATAATAATCTGTTCTGCTCCAATCCCAATTTTTATTTTCCATAGGTTTTAAAGAAAAGTTTTAGCAGATAAACTTTATGGCAAAAGATTATGAGGAGGGTTTTGGCTAGGCTTTTTAAGCTAGGGGGATTTAAGGAAGGAGACAGTGCTATCTTTCTGGGACCAAAAAGTCTCTGGGGATGGGTGGAGCTGGAAAGGCTCCCACCGGCTGGGTAATAATACTGGGTATAGAGGTTCAAACACATCTCCTTTCAGTCATCAGAAAAGAAACACCCCTTAGGCTCCTTCTGTATTCGAGAGAGAGAGAGAGAGAGAGAGAGAGAGAGAGAGAGAGTTAAGCATGCCCAGGTCCCTCTCCCTCTGGAAAGAGAAGAGGGAAGGCTAGTTGGGGCCTTTCTGCTTAGTCTATTAGGCAACAGCAGACTGAGTACAGACACGCTTCCCTCTGGTGCCAGGCTCAGAACAAGGGCTAGGGTGGTAGGTAGCCGTCTGCCAGGTAGAAACCAGCCTTGCCAGCAGACGCTCCTCCGCCGGTCAATCCTGCTCCTAGCTGGGGGGCCACTTCCAGGTAGTTTCCAACAGAAAAGTAGAATAGATTTCATTTCTCACTGACTCACTCAGCCTTTTTTCTTTTCTTTTCCTCTTCTTTTCTCTTCTTTTTCTTATTCCCTCCCTCCCTTCCTTTTAAAATTCTCAGTCCCTACATTTTGTTATTGTTTTTAGAGATTTATTCATTTATTTTAGAGAGAGAGAGAGAGAGAGAGAGAGAGAGAGCACGCATGTGAGCCGAGGTAGGGGCAGGAAAAGACTACCAAGCAGCCTTCCCACCGAGAATGAAGCCCTACATGGAGCTCGACTCCATGACTCCGAGATGATGGCCCGAGCCGAAGTCGAGTCTGATGCTCAACTGACTGAGCCATCCAGGCGCCCCGTTTTTGTTGTTTTAAATTCATAATTGAATCACAGGCATGCTTGGAAAGCAGAGAAGCCAGCTCCCTCGCAGGGAGAAAAGCCTTGGATCTGCTACTACAGGCACTGCTCCTGTGCCTCAGTGCCCTCACCTGCAAATAGGATTAATTTTGCATGCTGTACCCATCACTACAATGGTGAAGCCGTAACAAGACGAGCTGGAAGTGCTTTGAAAAAACAAAAAACAAGAAAAAAAAAGGAAGCTCTTTTGGAAAAATAAACATATTTTTTACATATACCCAACTGGATGGTGGTCCACAAAATTTTGAAAATAGTGGCTCTGGGCATGCAGTTGAGTTTATGTAAGTCTGCAGCCCTTTCTCAGAGCAGCACTCTTACAGGCTTTCTTTCCTGTGCAGACAGCTGGCTTTGATGTGTGATGGACGTGCTGAGTTACAAGCTGTGTAGCCTTGATCAAGTCACTTTCCCTCTCTGAGCGGTAGTTCCTGAACCGGTTAAAGAGAAGCTGCATAGACAGATGTGTCCAGTGGCATGAAGATAAGACATTCTCTACAAGAGAGAGAATACGTCTTTTCTACTAGATTCTTGAATTCTTAAGAAAGATCCACATAACATGCAAACACTAAAATTAGGGACAGGCCTAAGGTGAAGACGTCCCCATTGGGAGCGCTGCTAGCTGCCCATGCGATTCTACTGAGACACACGCCCAGCTGGGAGACCTAAGGATCTCCATACCACCTGTGCTGTCCTAGAGTTATGCACCAACACCAGGAAGTAGGTAGAACCTAGGGTTCTGGAGCCAGAGACAGACTCAGGATCAAGCCCTGCCTGGGCCTCGCCACCTGACTCAGCAGTGCTGCGCTGCCCTTGCTTCAGTGCACTGGTCTTACCCAGCTTTAAACAGCATGAAGCACGGTAACTGCTTAGTACAGCGTCTGGTGCAGCAAATGATAGCTCTTCTTCTTAATACTTTATTAACTGTTATTACGGATCCAAAGCACCCAGAGCTGCGCCCATCTCAGTTCTCTTTTCTCCTGGACGATGCCCGTTTTCTCAATGGAGGCCCTGCTTTGCAGCTAGGGAGCCCTTCAGTGCCAACCGCTCTATCCCATGAGTGAGTGTGCACGCAGGGTAGAGGGATTCAACCTTGGGAGGTGTCCTAGCAGCCAGTTACACACGCGGAAGGAGGGAGGCAAGAGAAGCAGCAACAGCACTCGCGGAAGTTCACCGAGTTGATAAAGTTATTAAAACATAAAACACACACATGCACCAGGCCGGGGGGGGGGGATGCATAAAATCAAACAACCCGGGGCGACCAGCCCTTTACCTCCAGGCTGTGCAAAGCCAGGAGGGTGAGGGAGCCGGGAGAGGAGGAACGAGTCTGACAGGTGAGCCACCCCAGAGGGCCCAACCTCCCCGGGTGAGGCACGGGGAGGTGTCCGCCCTGCCCGGGCTGTGCCCCCACTTCACTCCTGACCCCTCCTTAAAAAAAAAAAAAAAAAAGAAAAAGAAAAAGAAAGAAAAGAAAAAAAGGAAAAAGAAAAAGAAGAGAAAAAGAAAAGGAAAAAGAAAAAAGAAAGGAAAAAAAAAAAAAGAGAGAGAGAGAGAGACAGGGGAGCCACCAGCCCGGGCAGAAGAGGAGGAGCGCGTCCTGTCCCGGACTCGGCCCACCAGGCCCGGGGTGGGGGAGGAGGAGCCCCAACTCCCGTCGCGCGCCATTGGTCTATCCGCATAGCAACAGCCGCGGGCGGACCAATAAGGGCAGCGCAGCCTCCGCCCGGCTCCGGCCACTTGGCTGCCAAAAAGTTGCCTGGCCTGCCAAAAAAACACCCGGGACTCCAAACTCCAGCTCGGACTTCGCGTTCTTTCTCTCCATCCCCCAGCCCCTTCCCGGGGCAACTTCTCTCTCCGCTGATGCTGGCCTCAGCCCCCTTTCCCGAAGGCCGGCTCTTCCCACACAAGGGCGAGGGGGCGGGGGGGACTCTCATTAGAGGAAAAAGAGGACAAACTTTCAGGTCCCATTCGGACCTCACCACCAGCGACCACTTGCAAACCTCAACCACAGCAGCTCCACTCTTAGCATATAGTGTGCTTCACTGGAACAGATCTGTGAGATCTGTGCCCAAAGGAAGGGCTGTTGGAACGCCTGTCGTGTGCCAGGGTTTTATCCCTAGGGGGAGGGGGTGCTGGTCTCATGTGTTCAGTCCTTGAAGTTCCAGGAAATGGTCTCGGGTCTCCCTGTCTCTTTTTAACAGATTGGAAGTTGAAGGTCAAAATGACAAAAGGAAGGGTCCCCCAAGAGACTATGAGAGTACGTGGTCTAGCACCATTCAAATCCAGGCTGGTCCAGACCACCCCTTTCCACGCTGTCACAACCTCCCCAGACACATTTCACTGGGATGGATCCTACAGAAACGGAGATGTGGCAGGGGTCCGATCAGAACACCCTTCTTGTGACCAAGCCTGGGAGGGCTTGATGGGCGTGTGACCAGCACAATCACAAGGCGCCTTGCACTCAGAAGTTCTCACACTTGGTTTCATGCTCTCCAGTGGCTGTTTGGACGTTCTTAATGAGTTTTGAAAAAGAAACTCTGTTTGCATTTTGCACTGGGCCTGCAAATTACGTAGCCAGCCCTGAATCCAGATATAAGGGCATCGAGGATAGTTCTGTGAAGACAGCTTATTTAAATGTCTCAGAGGAAGTTCACATTAGGGGGATTTAGACTTCAAGTATAGGAAGAAGCTTGTAAGTCTCTCTCTCTCTCTCTCTCTCTCTCTCTCACACACACACACACACACACACACACACACACACTTAGACTTCTGCACACACCCTGCGGATTAGTCAGTTTTATTACACTGTAACTGTAATTTGAATCCCTGGTCTATTAAATGGGAGTGTATATATTTATGGCCGTGTTTATGTGTGTGCGTGCGCCTGTGTGTGCTAGCCGGGCCAGGGAATAGGGGATTGGGGAATTTACGGCACACAGACACAGCCTTGATTATTGACTCGATTCTTTCCCTTTGGAGACATTACAGAGGATTTGAACCAGGCCCTGCTTTTATGAAATACATACTTGGGAGGTTTTAGAGTGGCCGTAAACGCTGGTCTGTGTGAGAGTGAGGTTGGTGTGGTGCCAAGTCCTCTGGGAGGGGACAAGCTTTAAATGCACTCTCCACTGAGCCTGACAGAAAAACCACATACTCTTGCATCTGTTTCCTTCCCAAATCAGAGTCTTCTTTCCTGTCAAGGAGAGGCCTGGTTTTTATTCTCTGGATTGTGCTGATTTTACTCTCTGAGTTAAGAGATTATCCATGAATCACCAATGGTGTGAAAGTCTGGAGTAAATGAGAAGGAAGTCTGGATGTGTCCCTGACACTTATTTTGCCAACCAAGATGTAAATCATGCACTGTAGGGGATGGAAGGGGTTCTGAGACAGCCAGTAACAGTGGAGTACTTTGTTTTTAAAGAAACCGAGGCCCAGAGAACTAAGCCTGTTTACTTCAGTTTAAGCAGCTGGGGGGCAGCGATATTTAGGTCAGAATCTACTTCTCCTGACTTCCATTCCAGGCCTCCTTCTTGCTTTTATTTTTGTATGAAGCATTATATCATCAGTTTAAGTGGGGAGAGGTTGTTATTTTAATGATTAGCAATATGGGGCTAAAGGGGTCACTAACATTTGCCAGTGCTTGGTGTTTGCCCCAGATTTGCCTACACGATCTCATTTAATGGAACCTTCAGGAAAGCACTGAAAGAAGGTAGGGAATGTCATTTTCATTGAACAGATGGGAAAAGCGAGGCACAGAGTTGTGGTGTCACTTGCCTAGGGTCTCTCGGCTTGTAAATGGAGTAGCCAAGACAGGAATTCAGTTCTTCCTAATTCCTGAGTGGAAGAATTAAATTACTCAAATCATCATGGTCCTATGGAGGTTTGTTTTAGTGACAGTGTAAATTAAAGAAATGAATCTATACCTTCCAAACAGAAGTTGTCTGTTGTGGTCATGATTCAACTAACTTTGGGTTATTAATTATTCTTAATTCAGTTTTGTCTCAATTTTTGGTGGGCTCTCTGGTGATGATGTGACCCTTTCACTTTGAAGCTACAGACCAACCTGAAGCTCATTTGATGGGGACTGAAAATCTCAGTCCAGGCAAAATATAAGTCTAATGATTTGCTTGATGTTCCAGAGAAAACAATTACTGGCACATGGCCTCTCTGAGTCAAGCATTTGATTCTAGGTGAAACTGGCAAATATTGGACAGCCATCATCATGACCAATACCTCCTCCAGCCTTTCCCTGCTCATCAAGTTAGAGCGACTCAGTGGAACACAAAACTTACAACTGTAAAAACAACACGTGTGCAAACTGGTAAACACAAATGCGTAGGGCCCCCAAAATGACATGACCAAGTTGCAACCCCCAGAACCTGTGAAGGTGACTTTATCTGGAAAAAGGGTCTTTGTAGATGTAAACAAGTTAAAGACCTCAAGATGAGATGATCCTGGATTCAAGGTGGCCCTTAAATCCAATGACAGGTATCCTTATTATAAGAGAGGATTCGGAGACAGAGTGAAGGAGGTGGTGTCAAGGTAGAGGCACAGACCGGAGCAGGGCACCCACAAACCAAGGAATGCCGATGATCGTTGCCTACACCAGACACTAGGAGAGATGCATGGAATTGAATCTCCCCTCCAGGTCCTCCAAAAGCAACCAACCCTGCCCACACCTCATTTTTGCACTGCTTTTCTCTGGAACCGTGGAAGAATAAATTTCTGTTGTTCGAGGCCAACTAGTTCGTGAAGATTTATCCTGGCCCTAAGAAACTAATACAAGTCCTAAATTATTTTACCATACTTTAAACAATAAAGAGACACAAGCATTAAAAGAGCATTAGAAGAATTCTAAGCTGAAATCCTGTGTCTAGAAATGTATTCTAAGAAATATCGAAAATGAGATTTGTATGTCTGTTTATCAACAAATAGTTCATGAGGTTCAACCCATCAATAGTTGTGTACATAATTCAGAAAGATTTAGCTTAATTTGATTAGCTTGTGAATGGCTGACGGGATATTGAAGAAACTTGTTGACCTGGTCTATATTCTGTATGTGTCTAAGAGAGAAGGGGTTATTTGATAGAAGCTTAAAATCTTTGTGTAAAGAAGGAGGGGTCCCATTTTCACCTTGGGTATAGAAAGCTGGACAGAGTATTGCTCTTAACCTAACAAGAAGAAAAATCCAGGGGCACCTGGGTGGCTCAGATGGCTAAGTGTGTGCCTTTAGCTCAGGTCATGATTTTGGTGTCCTGGGATTGACTCCTGTGTTGGGCTCCCCACTCAGCAGGGAGTCAGCTTCTCCTACTCCCTCTGCCCCTCCACCTCACTTGTGCTCCCTCTCTCTCTCCCTCTCTCTCTCAAATAAATAAGTTTTTAAAATCTAAAAAAAAAAAAAACAGAACAGAACAGAAAAGAAAAATACAGATGAACAGACTTTCCTTGAGTCCATGAGAGAGTTGAGGTTACCGGGTAATTTCCAAGTAAAGACAAGCCTCTCTGGGGGTAGTTGGGACAGGAGCATAAGTTTTCCATAGGACAGGCCATGGGAAGATACAACACCAAGAGCATCTTAAAATGTTTAATGGCTTGCTAAAGATTAAGCGTAGGCTAGCATGAGAGTGTGGGACCATAGACACAGAAGCTGTAGACCTAATGCGAGCTCTCACATGCTTGCAGGATTTTCAATATGGACCTCCACCAGATGCTCACAAGTAAGACTGGAGGCAAACACTAGACCAAGTGGGCCTCCTTTGGTGGTGCAGGCCTGGAGGGGGGCAGCCTGCCACCACGGAAAGCAGAAATGCCCTGAGAACCCTCTTAAGCTGCTTGGAGAAGACTAGCAAGCCCTGTAATATTCAGAGCAGAGGTGAAGACCCATTAAGGCTGGGGAAGGATAAAGAGAAAATCCTTCTATATCTGGGCAGTGGAAGAACTCTGGGATCCACACTCTTTACCAGCAGGGCATAATAGTGATCTGTTGTTTGGTGAGGGACAGTTTACTGCCTACCACAGACTCAAGGTGGTGTTTGGCTGCCATGGGTAAGGGAAGCAGGGACATCCAGCAAACCAACCCTTGAGGCCCAGGCACACAGCCTACCTTAGAGAAGAAATGGAAGTTTATTTTTATGAGGCTCTTTCACTATACATGTAGGGTTAAAATGTTATTTGTAGGTTGACTATCATAATTTTAAGATGTATGCAGTAAACTAAAAATAGTTAAATAAGTATAAATAATGGGTTAATATTGAGGACAGTCTTTTCAACAAATGGTGTTGGAAAATAATGGGGAATCCATATGTAAAATTAATGAATATTTGTCCATACCTTACACCACATAAAAAAATTCTAAATGGAGTATAGACCTCAATGCAAACCATCTTAAGAAAGGATGGGTTAGGCAGAGATTTTTTGATACAACACAAGTACAATCTATTTTTATAAGTTGGATGCCATCAAAATTAGAAATGTCTTCCCTTCAGAAGACACAGCCAGCCACAAGGTGTGAGAAAATATTTGCAAAGGAAGTGTCTGATAAAGGATTTCCATTGAGAATCTATAAAGAACCCTCCAAACTCCATAATAAGAAAACAACATTATTTTAAAAATGGGCAAACTATTTGAAAGACACTTTACCAAGGAAGGCAGAGATAATAAATAAGTACATAAAAAGATGCTTAACCTCATTAGTCATTAGGACCATTCAAGTTACAACCACAACGAGAGAACACTGCCTATCACAATGCCTGGGATAATTTAAAAAAAATCGAATTGGCAATGCCAAGTACTAGCAAGACCGGCAAAAACAGAAACTCTCATGCATTGCAAAATGATGCAGCCACTTTGGAAAGAAGTTGGCACTTCCTTATAAATTTAAACATAAACTTACATACGACCCAGTAATTCCATCCCTCGGTATTTACCCAAGAGGAAGGAACGTATGTTTTTAGACGAAAGCCTGCATACAAATGTTTATGGTGGATTTATACATAATTGCCAGAAAACAGAACACACAAATGTCATTCAGCTGCAGGAAGAATAAACAAATTATGGTATATCCATATGACGAAACACAACCCAGCAGCAAAAAGAAACACGCTTCTGACACAGCCAACAATACGAACTAAGTCTCCACTGCATTAAGTGGAGGAAGCTGGACTCAAAAGCAAACCTGCTGTATGATTCCAATTACATGACCTTCTGGAAAGGAAAAACAATAATAAAGCAACAGAGAAACATACCAGTGAATGCCAAAAGCTAAGGATAGAAAGAGGGCATAAGAGAACCGTTTCGAGTGATGGAAATAGTCTATGTTTTGGGTATAATGGTAGCGACATGACTGCACATATTTGCGAAAGTTCATAAAAAGAACACAAAAGGTAAATTTTATTGCTTATAAATTATAGCTCGGTAAACCTGACTGGAAAAAAAAAATCAAAAACAAAGCCTTGGTGATTAGGAGAGAGGAGCTTGAAGATACACAAGGAAACACTGTTAATTTGACCTTGGGAAGAAAGGTGACTGTGTCTCATCGCAATTATTTCTGAACTGGAAAGCTCCAGTGAAGGTCAGTGATTTTTAAATATATACGTATGTTTTCCTTCAAATTTTTATAAACTCGCAACCTATGTTCCTGATGCAGGGTGGGAATATTTCCCAGTGGAAGTACACGCATTAGAGCTTTATTCAACATGGTCATCGCTGCCATCCACATCCTCCTTGAAAACCTCCAGCATGTTATTCCTTAGGATTACCAAGCTCCATGGAGCACAGTCGGAAAGTGCCAGGCCTAGCTGAGACTACCCCAGAGGGTGTCCTGTGGGACACTGGGCCCTGGAAATGCTCCATGGGTGAGAAGTTTCTGTAATGCTAAGTAACACGTGGCAACTCTACCTATCACATCCCTGTCTTGGAGATCCCCACTGCACACTAGCATCTAAGTGCTCTGAAAAGGACTGCAGGAAAGAAGCCTGCTTCTGCTTCCTTTAATCTACCGTTCCCCTCACTTATTTGACTTTCTCACATAAAACTTTTATACTGTAGGTTAACCTCTGGGAAACTGCTTCTGACTCACTCTGCAGAAGGGAAGAGAGTAACATCTGAGGAAGATCTGCTGTAAACTCAGGCCTGCTTTCGCTACTTTCTATTTATTACCCTATTCCATCTTTTCCCTGATGAGATGAGGTAGACTCGACTATTTTTAGAAGAAATGGAGACTTAGAGACACCAAGTAATGTGTTCGAGTCTATACAGCTCGTGAGTCATCTGTCTCCCATGTCTGACCTTCAAGCTTTGTGAATGATCAAACAGGAAAGACTTAGCAAAGACAGGACTGGAAGTGGCTGTGGAAAGCACAGGGGACATTTCTGGGACATGCACTTCTTCCCGGTCCTGCATTTTCAAGCTGGACTCTGCTACTGGTGAATCTCGCTTATCAGGCGATTGGTGTCTCAGACATCTTGTGGTTGCAGAAAGAAAAACCCACCTAACCTAAAAATATAGAGAAATAGATGGAGACACATAGAACACATTAAAAAATGAGTATTTCAGGAACCTATGAGTAGAGCAGGTGCCTGGGCCTCATGAGGATCAGGAACCAGGAATGGAAAGAAAGCTTTCAGGATCTAAGGAGACCTCTCTCTCTCTCTCTTTCTCCTTCTCCATCCCTATTTCTTCTCATGGCATCTTCTCTTCCCTCAGTGGGTCTGCCCAGGTTTTCATTCCCTTCTTCTGCCAGTGTCACCACGCAATGGGAAAAACATGGCCACCCCGAATCTACTTTACATGTTTTTCTTACAAAGGATCCACCAGCCGCCAAGTGACTCACCTTCCAGTATGCCAGGTGGGAGAATGCGATTGGTCCAGCGAGATTAGGCAGGTGTTTGACACCGTGCACAGGGAGTGAGTTTCAACTGACCACTCCTAAGAGAAATGAACTGGCCTTTCGGAAACAGTGCTTGATCCAGCCCCTAGACTATAACCCAATATTTCCCAAATCCCTCCACGATGGTGACGATCACCCAGAGCGCTTTGCATACATTCCCCACGGCCCCCAAAGCAGACCTGCTGAATTACGATCTTGACAGTGGTACTCAAGCCTGACTGCACACAGGAATCTCCCAGGGAGCTTTAAAGCTACTGATGCCTGGATCCCACACCCCAAGCTTCTGATAGAATTGGTCTGGAAGACAGCTTGGTCATCAGCAGTTTTAAGAGCTCCCCAGCTGAATCTAATGTGCAACCAAGGTTGAGATCCACAGGAAGGACCTGGGAGGCTGTGTGCTTAGTAAGCATCCCAGGTGATCCTTATGATCAGAGGGGTTTGAAAACTCTGTAGGAGAAAGGGGCAGGGAGCACTGTGGAGAGAAACCAGTGTTAGCCTAGCGGTTGCCTAAAACCAGGCTCACCTGTGCCATTTGAGTATTTTCTAGGAAACAGAATTTTGAGTGGTGGGATGAAGAGAGAAACAGCTAGAACTTTGGAACCACTTCCCGCTAATTCCATCATCCCCGCATGCAGTCATTCCTTTATCCTTTTCCACACTTATTGGCCATATATCACAAACCAGGAGCCACACTAGTAAAGGCGCTGGGGACCCCATGAAGAACAATAATAATATAGATACACTGGGATCTTGTAATATTTAAAATGCCTTTGGCAGGCTTAAACGACTGGGGGAGGTCTTGACTGAACTGAAATAAAACAAACAAGATAGGATATTTGCATCCTGGCCCTTTTTATCCTACTTACTCTTTCTCAAGAAAAAGCTCACATATAAGGGTAGCAATATTCATTGAAATACCGATTTAGAAACATTTCACTACACTTGTCAACCGGCCGCATGCTATTTTTAGCATCTTACTAGAATAAAAACAAACAAACAAACAAGCGAAATCTCAACACAATGGGGCAATCTTCCCCGAGGGAAAATTACAGCTTTCTGGTCACATTATGCGGATGGATTTCTAACTGCCCACTGGCTGCGTGACCGGCGCAAGTCCCAAAGTCCCTCCCCCACCCCCCACCCCCGCCAGGGACAGAGAAGTTTGCGGGATTTGGAAGGTGGCGTTCCATTCCAGCTCCCAGAAAGAGCAAGGCTTACCTCTGGCTCCCTTTGGCCCCACCTTCGTCTGTCCTCCAAAAGTCTGTCCTCCCAAGGTCCAGTGCTTCTGTAGTAATTTCAGACTTCTCCCCTTGGTCCTTACGGAGATTTGCATTACCTCCTAGGGCAGCCTCCCTGTCTTCTCCAGGAGACTGGAAGCTTCCTGAAGTTGCCACTTGCTCCAAAAATAGTCATGTTCAACCTCAGCATGTCCCGCGTCTGATCCTTTCTGGGGGCGCTTTTACGCCGGCTAGCTGGAAGAACTAAGAAGCACTTTTCCAAACCAAGCTTCTCTTTGCCAGATCATTCCTGAGCTCTGGGTTTCACCTCAGATGCACGCCATTTAATTTTCTCCCCCGACAGGACCCAAGTGCAGACCTTGAGAATGTCACAGGCCCGCCAAACTCTGTTCTACCTGAGCCAAGTCGCCAGACCAGGGCTGCGCACCGCACTCGGGGTGAGCGCGAGCTCTGGGCGCCCTGAGCGGCTCACCGGGGCCTCCTACCTCCTGCCGCTCTCCCAGCCGGTATCCTGCCTCCCATTTTACAGATGCGGAAACGGAATCTTCAGGGATTTCCGTCTCGGGCTTGGGGGAGAGCTTTGGAGGATGGGAGGCGGCCAACCTAAGTAATCAGTTTTTCTTGCATTTGTATGAGGATTGTTGGGGTTCACTTTCGGGTGTGTGTGATGTGGTGGGCAGGAACGGCTAGGCAGGAACGGCTAGGCGTGGGGCCCATAAAAGACTGGTTTCCACAGCGGAGCTTTGCCTTTTCTTTTCCCTGAGTGTCTTGTAGGGACAGCCATGCCTGCTCTGTGTCTTGATAGGAGAAGCAAGTGTGACAAGGCTGACGGCTGCGGGACGTGGCTAGTTGCGCAGAGCTGGAGGACACTGGTCGCCCCCAGCAAGCTTGGGTAGTTTTGCAGAACCCAGTTCATAAGGGTCTGTGCACTGTGGGGAGGGGGGTCTCACTCAGCAAGCACGGTCCTGGTTCCCAAAGGACGTTCTGTTTCTAGGAAGAAGGTAAAACAGGTCATCGAGACACAGAAGGAGAGGGAGCATTTCAAACCCAGGAGCTATGTTTTATTGCATGTAGGCTGGGGGGTGGGGGGAGCAGGGAGGCGTGAAAACCCAACAGCACCATATTCAACCATCTCACAAGAAATTGTCTCATCCCTCACAGGCCCCCCCTTCCCTTTTCAGAAAAACAGTTGTTCCAGCACTTTCTTTACAAGGAAACCACTTTCTTTTTAGGGAGGTAGCATATGTAGGATTTAGAAAATTTCCACTAAAGTGTATATTCCGAAGCTCCTATGGTGAGCACTGATTTTATAGATGTGTATTTATATAATTTATGTATATTAATATATTATTTATATGTACATTTGTGTGTGTTATACATCTATATGGATGTATACCCATAAATACGACATTCATATATATGTAACTGAATGAATTCAGTCATTACTTTTCTTCATCCAATTAGGCAGGAGGAGTTGTAATTTGCAAAATTGTAATAATAAATTGAAGTTTTGCACCATGTCAACCTTGTGAATGTCTTGCATGGTCCTCATTTCTCTCTGTCTCTCTCTTTCTCCTTTGTGTCTCCCCAAGCAGGGCCTTGATGGTCTATTCCAGCTCTTTCCTGCCTGGCTCTGCCCACACCAACTTAGACTGGAAGAGCCAATTTCTCTCCTCGCCTTTACTCCAACACTGGAAACTTAAAACACATGGCCCAGGACAAGGTGCTGTCTTCAGTTTCTATTGCTTTCTTCTGATACTTTCTTGTTGGTTTTGGATTCTGTCCCCCAAAACCCCAAGAGCACACTTTCTAGGTATGGAGCAAAATAAGTTTTTTTTTGTTTTGTTTTGTTTTAATTCCTCCACTCAGCAGAATCTTGCTGAGTGTGTGGGATGCACCAGCTCAGTGGTGCAAGATTTGATTGGAAGCAGCTGACAAGCCCCAGCCATCTGGTAAGTGCACTCACCAAAGAGGCTGTCCCTTGTGGTTGCTTAACAAAAACATTTGTAGTCTCTGGGTCACCACTGCTTCTCCTTTGTTCTCCTAAACGCTGAACTGAGGCTTGCTTTTTCCCCATCGGCCTGGAATGAGGCATCTGAAGAAGGGCTGTGGGCTCCTGGGAGGAACCCCAGCTCTGTGTACCACAATGACCCCAAATGGGAACTGTCCTTCTAGACCCTTCTCCTTGGTCCTTTAAGGGGATTTATATTTCCCTCCTGCCCTACCCTGCTCAGTCTCTTGGCCTCCCTTACAGATTAAGACTTTGGTGTTCACTAGCACTGCGGCAGCCTCCCTGTCTTCTCCAGGAGACTGGAAGCTTCCTGAAGTCGTCACTTGCTCCAAACATAGAGTCCAACAAAGAGTAACCACTTAACAACTATTGTTATAATACTTCATAGATGAGCATGGCCTCTTCCCTCAGCCTCTCTAACCCAGTGCTGGAGTCGAGAGGCACGGCAGAAGGACACACACCTGGAGAGAGGGTTGACTGTTTTCTTCCAAAAAAGCCAGATTTGCTCTGGGGACCCTAAAGCTATGGATGTTCCCACTGGCAAAATGGGCCCGAGGGGGTAGAATGTGGACAGATCGAGGGAGTGAACATGCAGAGGACTGTCAGCTCGAATGCTCATCCTCCTGTGTTTGGGGATCCACTGGGGGACCATCCACTGGTCCCCCACCACTTGGTATAGGCATGGTGGCGAGAGCTTGCCACATAGTCAGCGAGGCAGGGCTCTATTTGTTATGTGCATTTTCAACATTTTATTTTAATAAATCTTTATTAATTGACTCTAAGAACCATTTCAGAAATACAGAACAATTGAGCAGACAGTACAGAACTTCCAGATGACCTTTTCCTTGTCTCTTGCATGCGGTTTCCCTATTAGCACTGCGCACCAGAATAACCCATCTGTTACAATCAATGAACTGTTATCTATGCACTATTATTAAGTAAAATCCATAATTTATTCACATTTCCTTAGTTTTTACCTAACCTTCTTTTTCTGTTCCAAGATCCCCTATTATATTTAATATCATTCTCCTTGGGCTCTTCTTGGCTGTGGACCATTTCTCAGACCTTTCTTTGTTTTCGATGACCTGAACAGTTTTGAGGAGTGCTGGTCAGGTATTTTGTAGAATGTCCCTTGGTTGGGATTAGTCTGATGTTTTTTTCATGATTACATTGGGGCCATGGATTAGGGAGAGGAAGACTCCAGAGGTGAAGTGCCATCTTCAGCACATCGTATCACACCGAAGGCACATGACTTATGTCTGCTCACACTGCCGTCGACAGCCTGGCTGACGTTGTGTTTGTCAGGGATCCCCCCTACAGCTGACTTGTGCCCTTCTTTCCATACTGCACTCTTTAGAAGAGAGTCCCTCTGGCATCTCTATTGTTGTTCTCCAACATGGGTGTGTATATGGTAGCAATAGTTTTGTGGTTCTCTGCATATACAGCTCCACACACAGAGGACAGATACCCTGTTTAACTACTCTGATGCTCTGTAAATTGGGTAAAACACAGAGAATGTTATGAGAAGGATTTTGAAGTGTGTGTATGTATTGGGAGGTCAGAATTTTATACAAGGAAAACTTAATAGATTTATTTCTGTAGCTTAAAAGGTGTAGTTACCATATATAGGCTTTTTTTTTTTTTTTCTTCTCTCTCCCTCTCTCTCTCTAGAAAGAGAGAGTATTAGCTAGGGACATGTTGGCTAAATTGGCATGCATCATTAACAATGACATCACCCACTGGCATATATCAGCTGTTCAGACTGGTTTAGTCCCATACCAAGGATTTTACCAACATCTTACTTGATTTCATATCAACCTTTCAGATACCTGTGTGTCTTCTGATAATTTACTTAACCTCTGTGCGCCTCCTTTTCCTCCTCTATTGTATGGAGAAATACCTATGTCATCAACTAGTACATGGAAGAAATGAGATCATATGTGTGTGGGTCTCTCTGAGCTTCAGGACTTGCCCACAGTTACTCAGCTAATAAACGGCAGAGCCGTGGCATGAATCCATGTGCAAACCATGCCAAATCCATGTTTGTGACCACTAACCTATATGCTCTATGTCTTCCCAGATAAGGAGTCATCTGGTTTGAATTATTCTGGAAGACAGGGGCGGGGGAGACAATGAGATGACCAGCCAGAGGTGCGGCTTCCAATCTCCCGTGGCCAGCTAATACACAGGTAGTGTTCCTTAGAGCATTAGAAGCCTCTACTGAATAGGGTTTTCATGCACTTTTTGTGCCTTCCCAAAGGAACACTGTAGAACATTCCAAGACCCTCGCAATGATGGTAGTGCTTCCTTTTCTTCCCTCCTAAAGGCTGGATGAATCGAGCTATAGGAATGGACACTCATGTCTTTCTTTTGCTTGGTGATCGTTGGTCAGCCTTTAAGGAGCCCACCGTCCCTGCCTCTGTGGGGTGCCTCTGTCACTACTTTGCTTTTGGGAACTACAACCGCTGAGCATACACCTTAGTAGATGTACTCTGAAATTAAAATTATAGATAAAAATTCCAAAATACCACCATCACTGCCTGGCTTGTGAAGTTATTCTGTTGACTTATTTGATTCCACCAAACTCCCTAGGGAGGGGGAAGATACTCATTCTTTACCTCCTGCTGCTCAAAGGTATGCCAGAGATTATTAGAAGCTATGGCAAGAAAAAAAAAGGTGTCTTGAGTAATTAGCTGAAAGGAGGGAATCTGCAAATGGTTAAGTTTGGGGCTGAACGGAAAGAATAATTATTATTGCAGAATAATCCGGGAATGGAATTTCCCCTCAGAAACCCCAAGGAGTAGGAGGCCTGACTCCTTTTGGGATGATGTCAAGGTGGCTTGAACTATAAATGTAAACTGGTTTTAACTGGCCTCCTGAGCGGCCTGGCAACCCAAGACCAGAATTGGTCAAAGATCTGCATTCCGTCCGACCACAGGGAGGGACACGAAGGCACGATCACTTGGGGCTTCATCAGCAGGCAAAGCCAACCCTTTTGTCTGTTGTATACCACAGTCAACAGAAAGCTATTGCTTAATTAACCCCTCTGAATGAATACCTGATAATTAATAAACCCATGAAGTACACCCTAAGGCGTTAAGTTGAAGAAGGCTCCTGTCTTCAAGTGGAAAAGAGGCAGAGAGGAGAAAAAACAACAATAACGACACACACACACACACACACACACAACTATGCTGAACTAATGGGGGAAAAAAAAACTCTGGTAGAAGGCAAAGCAATTAGGATTAGTGAATTCCATTTCATTTAAAGTTCTAAGATATAGAAGCCATTTATCTAGCAAATTAATAATGGGAGTGACTTGCCTAATATAGTAACCAGTCCTTATATTTTATTAGTGGAAATTCAAACTGAGTAATTTAATGATAGACAAGCTTCCATATATATAATTTTTTGCTACACTTTAAAAAAAAAAATGTCACTGCACCAAGATAGTTTTAGATTTATTCATCCCTTCTAAATTAGTGCCCACTTCAGTTTGGAATGATACATTTAATATTATGGCTCTGTAGAAAATCAATATTTTTTAGTGTTTTCTTTCATTTTAAAGAGCTTTATCATCTGGCTAATTGTGCTATCACAGAAAAGAGAGGGGTAGATAAGGTGGTTCGTGTTTCACAGGTATTATTAGATTTGCTGTAGACTATAAATGGGGACCAACTGGGGGGCTGTTCGAATGTCGAATGGACCAAGGACAGTGTTAACTTTGGGCCACAAAACTGATCTTTCTCTCTAAATTGATAGGAAATATGAGATAACTCCTCAAAAGTATTTATGGTAGTGATAGCGTAACAAGGATCTACTTTGCTGGTTTCTTATGGACCCTCTGAGAGTTTGTGTGGGGACCAAGGAATGTGACCAGGCCTTGAGACTCTGAGCCTCTGACACTGCTTCTGAGGAAGGCTCTATCCACTCAATCAAGAGACACTTAGCAAGTCCCTGCTGTTTGCTGGTTTGGGATGCTAGTTCCGGCCATTTCCTCAAACCAATGGGGAAGCAACTAGATTTGTCCTCACATGGGCCTTTGCACTCAGAATTCTCTCTCCCTTTGATTCTAGAGAAAAAGGATGCGGCAAAGTGGCAAGGGACAGAAGCAACTAGCTGAGCTGACATGTGGTCTGAAAAAAGCGAAAACACTAGAGAAAAGCAGACTGGCACCCCTCTCCCACTGGCCATGACCTTGTAGAGGTCTAAGCCTCAGTTTCAATGACTGGCAAGTGGGAATGTCAATGCTTTTTACATAGGCTACTTATTGCTTGTAGGTTAAACTTACGGCATATGGTAAACATCTAGGAATGCTATCAGATTCTTCCATTTTTCTGCTCATATGCAAAGTCTCGAGGGATCCCAGAACATATAAATAATAACCATAATCAGAGCCTACAGCAACACCAAGAATAAATACCATACCAGAAATCCTTCACAGATTTGTCTACAATATTCCCAACAGTCCTCAGAGAGCAATACCTTTCTGTCCGTTTTAGAAATGCAGACACTAGGTCTCTCTATCGCTCTGATAAAATCTATTACTAAAAGTCTTGTTACTAATAATGAATGTGTATTAAGTATTTATGACCATATGCCAGGCACTTGACATTTTTATCTCATTTATGCCTCATTCATTCATTCAACAAACACTTAGTGAGGGCTGGGTATTCACAGTGGTCCAATCACTATCCAACAGGAGAGACATCACAAACCCGGTCAGGAGATAACATACAACAACCGTGAAGCAGATACTGTTGTTATCTTCAGTTTATAGCTAAGGGAAAGGAGGGACTGAGATGTGGCTCATGAATGGCAAAGACTGGATTCAAATTCAGGTATTTTTCACTTTCAACCTTGACACCATATTGCCTCTGAGAAAATCGTGTGGGCTCAGGGGAACTGACACACTGGGGTGTGGTGGCTGAGATGAGCTGCCGTCCTCCAAGACTGTGAGTACTTGGCATAGATGGTCAGTGTGACTACAGTCATTCCTTAACATCAGTCAGATAGCTACCAAGCCAGAGAACCCAGGTAAATCCCAGGCTCTGAGCCAACAGCCTGGGTTCTTCTGTTTGCCACTAAAAACCATACTACCTTAGTAAAGCACTATTAGTCAAACAGAGAGGGCCACCCTTGACTGGGGAGGAGCCTTGGAGAATAAAATGAAACTGTAATGAAAATGTGTACTGAAAGCCAAAATACTCTTAATTTTAGCAAACGGTGGGAGAATTTATTGTTTGGAATAAAATTGAAATGTATTTATTCATTCGCTGCTTACTCTACTTTGACACGCTCTCTTTTGATTTTGCCCAGTGACTACTGATGACGAACATATAAAGGAGAAGTGCCAACTGAAATGGAAAATAGGAACTTTTGACAGGCACAGTATGCAGTATGGAAGTCGAGGATTGTTCTGGGTGATCCCACTATCTTTGCCTGTTTCTGCTGGTAATTAAACTCGTCCTCTACCGCTAAACTCCTTGGTGAAAACATCTCAGCAGACACGTTCTTACCCTTGCCTAGTGCACACGCCTTCCGGCATGGGGTGTCTCTGATATTCGTACAAAGGAATCAAATGCCTATATCTAAATGCAAGCAAACTCAAAGATCAATTGTATTCAATAATAATGAGTGTGTTTCTCATCTTTAAAATTCCTGCAAGAGTAGTTTTCCTTTGCTGTGTGAATTAGCAAAGTAGGAACAGATGAAGTCAATCGTCAATTGTTCAAATGCAGGTACATATTATAGAGACGGATCGCAACCTTGGGGGCTGCTAAAGTGGAAAGATAAATCCCTCCTCATAAAACGAGTATTAGTAGCAATCTGCACCAGTGCATTTAACTTTGCATATCCTTGTAAATCTTCAGAGCTCGAATGAGGTGCTTACTTCCCATTACCTCTCTCAGATCAGAAGGCTCAGGATCATCCTAAGAAATCCCTCTTTATTTTCCAAAATGCTTTGCTTCATTCTAGAGAACTGTAGTGTCAACATTTAGGAGAACTAGTTAACAGGGGTTTTAAGAAAATGAAAGGCGCAGCCAAGTCTAGACATCCCCGAATAAGTGGATGGGGCGTACATGCCTTTGGTCCAGTTGTTTTGGCCACCTTCTTAATGGACAATTTGGATCGCTGCACGGTCAATCCCCTTAATTGCCTCTGTGTTGGCCATTAAAACAAATTGAATGCGCTATGGCCAATTTGGTCATGTCATAAAGAAATGGCCTATAGGGCCCATCGAGAAGCAGAATTTCAGCCATTATTCGATTACATCTGATCAGTGGAGACAGCCTGTATGGGAAATCCAGGAGCCAGAGTAGATCATATAGGAGCCCCCAGCCTACTCTGCTGACCACATTATTAGGATCAACTGTCAACAGCAACGAAATTAGCCAGGTGGTTGACAAAGCATCACCTTATCCCGTCCCAGGGAGAGAAAAGTCAGTGCCTCATGACTTTGTCTAAAATATCTAGTCAGCAAACCAACAGGTCATCTTTTCCACTTTGAGACCTGAGTAATTTGAGAAGGAGAAAAAAATTCAAAATCTCCACTGGCTTTGACCTCTAATGTTGGTATAAAAATAGACCAGATGCTGCATTCATCGTGATTAATGCTGGGTAAAGGTAATTTAAACGGGGCCTAATTTTCTTATTTTTCTAGATCTCATCTCCATGTACTGTACCTTTCCTTGCTTCTGCTTATCACAGAGGCCTCAGGATCTTCATTTGGGGCCTCCACTGCTGAGACTGTCATCTGAAGTCACCTTGGCCTTCAGCATCTTTGTGAAGTTAGACAAGAAGAATGACCTTTAATGAGGTATTGCTGGATTATACTTTCAATTTTTAAGCCAAGGAGAAATAACTGTGGGCAGTATTTACTGGACATTTGTTATATGCTAGGTGCTAACATCAGCATTTTAAATATATTGTTTCATTTAATTTTCAGTTGACCCTGAGAGGTCGGTTCTGGTATCTCTACCATATAGATGAGGAAACTGTTCCTTAGAGTTTAAAACTAGTCAAGGTCAAGGTCATGCCATAGCAATCAGGATCAGAATGTAACTCTTGGCCTGACTTCAAAGCTTGTACTGTCATATACCGTATTGTTCTAAATACCATTGGCTGCTCTCAGCCAGGGGTCCTAAGTTCATAGGATGCTTATCAATGTGATAGGAACCAAAATGAAATGACTGCCACCAGCAGATAGTGATTGTTACTATTCTAGTTGGGCTAGAGACCCCATGGAAATGTAAAATGCTGATGTAGGACATCCGGGGATCATCATGAAGGTGGCCCATACCAGGATGTATTGGGTCATAGTACATTGTGAGACACCATAAGGGCATAGCTAGAACTACCCCTCTCATACCAGCTATCTCCTAGGGGTCAGTGGCATGATTTGATTAGAAATGAAAAGAGCCATAGTGGCTCTAAAAGAGGAAAAGGAGTAGAAAAATGGTGACACATGGCAGAGAAATAGAGCTACTAGTATAATGTCTGGGCTTAGTGGGGCAAGTAGAGAGGGCCTGGGACTAGAGAACTCAACTTGGGAAGAAAATAGGCAGAAAGGGAGATGGCAAGATAGACACATTAGGTGAATAGACATATGCAGACACCAAGAAAAGAATGATGGTTAGAGGTTGAGTGGATCTAAAGATTAATGGGAGAGTGAATACTGAATCAAGGATAATGAGTGAGAAAATATCTTAGTTCGAATGCTGTCACAGTAACAGCTTCTGTCACCATGACTACCACCACCATCACCACCATCATTACCACCACCACCACCACAACCATCAACATCATCGCCATGACCATCATCATCATTACCCTCATCATCACTACTGCCATAATCACCATCATCACCATCACTACCGTCACCATTATTATCACCACCACCATTAGCACCATTAACACCACCCTCAGCATTGCTACAACCAAGACCACAAGGGCATCCAAATTATGGTGTGCTTTCTGTGGACCAGATGTAGTATTTGATGTGTACTTATTTAATCCTCATACAACAATTTGCTTTCTTCAAATGAGAAAAGGGAGGTTTAGAGAATTCTAGAAATTTTCTGAAGGAAATATATTTACTAAAGCATGGAGTTTTCCTTTTACCGTTAATTTTAACTATTTCAGAGAAGACAAATATAGAAAAATTGAGCACAGCTAAAGAATTAAATAAAACTCAAGCCTTCACTATCTGGGTCAGTCTTTGGTGGAGCTGATCAGTCTTTGGAGTCTCATCCAGCAATCCTAACCAAGTCTGATATTTCATGTGTTTTGCCCAGTGTTTGCGTCCTGGTGGTAAGCTACCAGCATCTGGGAAGTCAGTTGTCAGTGTGGAGCTGCTTGTAAGCTAACACTCCTCTGGGTGTGGTCTAGTCTGTCTTTGGGAAGACCACTCTTTCCTCCCCTAAAAACTGCTCCTTCAAGTTGTCCACCACCTCCATCCGAAGTCAGGTCAAGTACAGAAAGGGGATTATCTTTTAATGGCTGCTATTTGCATGGATTCATTGTCCCTCTCTGGGTGTAGCTGAAGTTCTCAGTGAGGACTCCAGTGAATGACGTCCATACAGCTTGACATACTGGTCAGTAATCTGTTTATTTTCTTTTCTCTTTCCTGCTAAAATTCATTGTTTTCATGTGTTTGGAAAGAGGGACTCTCTTCATCATTTCTAGCTTAATGCTAGACTTCCACAATCCACAAACTCTGTCTTAGAGAGCCTGGGAGATGGGAGAGTGTTTGATTTTCAGAAGCAGAAGGCATAGAGCATTTAGTTCAGTTTGTTTACATGAGAAAACTGAGACCCAAACATTGGGAATGCACAGACCTAACTGAAGGTGAATTTTTTAGCTTTTTTTTTTTTTTTTTTTTTAAGATTTTATTTATTTACTTGAGAGAGAGAGCAAGCGAGCGTGCATATGTGAGAAAGCATAAGAGAGAGCCCATGAGCTGGGGGTGGTGGGCAGAGGAAGAGGGGTAGGGAAAAGCAGATTCCCTGCTGAGCAGGGAGCCCAGTGTGAGGCTTGATCCCAGGACCCTGGGACTATGACCTGAGCTGACGGCAGATGCTTAACTGACTGAGCCACCCATGTACCCCATGGAGGTGAATTTTTTAGAGAGTTTATGTTAAATGTTTGATAGATTTAGAAGCTTTACGTCTCTTAATCTTTGGGGATTGATAAACCTCAAGTCAGAGATGCATCTTAGGAGGGGAACGAAAAAAGAAATGATCAATCCCTTTTGGTAGATGGGTGGTCACAACTTCCCTGCAACTAAGGTTTAAAAAAATTATAATTTGTAAATGGATAAGTTACAAAAGGACTATTCATTATATAAACCAAGATGCTGCAGAATTACTTTCTTTTTCTTTCTTTCTTTCTTTTTTAAGATTTTATTTATTTGAGAGAGAGAGAGAGAGTGCAAGTACATGAGAAAGCACAAGCTAGGGGGAGGAGCAGAGGGAGAGGGAGAGGCAGACTCCCTACTGAGCAGGGAGCCCGATGCAGGACACTGAACCCCAGGACATCGAGATTATGATCTGAGCCAAAGGCAGACACATAACCAACTGAGCCACCCAGGCATCCCCAGAACAACTTTCAATAGAAGTTCTGCAACTGAATTTTAAATCATATGGATTTACCAATAATCAATTACATGCAACTTTTCAGCAAAGTGATCACTACTTAAAGCAAGAGCTACCTGCAGGGTCACTACATGGAATGCCTTGCAAAGATTCTACCCACCACATGTTCTTAGATCAAAGCATTGAGAGACCGGCAATCTTCATTTCAAGCTGTGTCTGGGGCCCTTTTCAAGGGCGAGGATGTTATTATGGGTTCAGTTATGGGTGTTTGTGTGTAGATATGTGTTTGGCAAAGGTGGGGGTCAGAGGACCAGGATGTTTTGAGGGGGATTTCTCCCTCTCTAAGCCAACAAATGAACTGAGTATGGGTCTGTTCTTTTATGGTCCTGGAAAAAAAGGACATCATTCACCTTTTTGATTTTTGGAAGAGTAACATAGTGGGTCACAAAACAGGGGTTGGAATCAAGAGACCGGTCGGTATTGGAGACCAACCAGTTAGTTGACCTTGCAGGAGTCCTCTGCCTTCACTGGGCCTTAAGTTTCCTTATCTGCAAACTGGGGATCATAATCCTGGACACTATTAGGATTAAACAAGATGAGATACAAATGTGCAAAATGATGTAAAAGTCTAAGTGTCTGATGAAATAAATATTTCATAAAATGACATAAACCAGACACTTAATAAGCATGTTGAAAAACATAGAGATTTAACTATTTACACTAATTGGTGCAAGACTTAAATCCAGAATAAATCAGAACTGTAACACGCAATGAGGAATGCACTTTACTTCCTAGGTGAATATTAAGACTTTAGAGAACCCCGAAGAATTTTTTTACGTGAGAAAAATGGCTCTTCATTCCTGAAACTCGCTACCCAGAGGTCCCCACAGGCAGGGGTATGGTTTCTCCTTAGCAGGATTTTTCTTGCCAAATGAGATATTGGAGCACATGATCAAAATGATCTGTGTTGGTACTTAGGTGGTGTCATGTCCCACAAGAGAATAGATATATCAAGACTTGGGGGCCACAGGCTTAGCTACATGATAGTGGAGATCCAGGACCCAGACTGTTTAGACCGGTTCTAGAAGAATTAACTGATCTGAGAAAGCCACTGCCCATGTGGGAGTCTGGGCACAGCTGTGGGCTGGGAGCTTCTCTCCCATGGGGTTAGTCATTCAGAACCAGCTAGGGCACCCTGCCTGTCTGTCCTCTCTGCAAAACCTGCGGTGGACTACCAGAACCCCGCAGAACTACTCACACTGCTGTTCAAAGCCTTCCTGCAGGGAGGCTCAAGGCTTGACCTTCTTGCCAATGCATGGCTTCTGCACCAGCTAGCCTTTCTTGTCAGTGCCCCCTGACTTCCCCAGTGTGGACGTCACTGCCAGAGATCCTTATTTGGAGCTGTCTCAGTTGCCACCCCTTCCTCTCCCTGATAAAACCCCAGATAGCCATCGCACACTGCTTTCAACACTGCCTTATTCTAAAAAAAAAAAATGTTGGGCATCCAAGTTCCATTGATCTCCTTCACGATTCGATCTCCATTCTTAGGGACTTCGTCTGTATGTTGGGGATAATAATGCTAACATCATTGGATCATTGCTCCCCAAGGCAGGAACCATGGCTGACTCATCTCTGAATCCCGGGCACCCGGTAGAATGTCTGGTGTGGAGGAAACATTCAGTCCATGAGGAGTAATTGGACGCAGGCAGGGAGTTCGTCACTTGACCCATCCCCATTTCGTGTTTCCCATTTATCTTTGGGATTCTTCGAAATGTGCTGGGACCCCCACACAGAGTATTCCTCTTTATCACTTCCTGTAAAGGATATCCAGCCACAGGAAGGTGTCTAAACCATATTAACCCTTCGTATTCGTACCCCGAAGCTGCCAAAGCAAATTCCCGCGAAGTGGCTTAAAACAACAGAGATCTATTCTCTCACAGTGCTAGGGGCTCGAAGTCTGAAATCACGGCGCTGGAAGGGCCCTGATCTCGCTGAAGTCTCCAGGGCAGGATCCGTTTTGCACCTTTGTCATGGCTTCTACTGTGGCTGGCAAGGAATTCCTTGGTTTTCCTTGTTCATTTCTGCCTCCGCGGTCCCATGGCATTCTCCCTGCGGGGCTTCACATCATCTCCCCTCTGAGGGTTTATATCTTCAGGTGGCATTTGTCTGTGGGTCGGTCTCTGTGCCTCTTCTCCTTTTCTTGTGAGGACACCAGTCTTGTTAGAGGAAGGGCCAACTCTACTCCATTGTGACTTCATCCTAACCTGCATCTTAATTATGTCTGCAAAGATCCTTTTTCCAAATAAGGTCACATTCTCAGGTACCGGAGTGGGGACTTCCACATCCCTTTTGGAGACACAGTTCAACCTGCTACAGTCTTGGACTAGCTGCTCCCTGACTTAGAGGCTCAGCTTCTGCATCTGTAAAAGGGAGATAATCTTGCCTACCTCACTGAGGTCTGCTGGGGATTAGGTGAGATAAGGCTCAGTGCCTTGTACGCCCAAGGCTTACCGAGGACCTGTCTTCCTCTTCCTTTCTAGCCCAGCTGCCTCCAGGGTCATATGTGAACAATGAAGGAAGTTCTAGTAGGTAGAATTTGGGTCCACAGGACAAATGGAGGCACAACACTGTATGCATTCTGGCAGAGCCACTTCCTCCCCGCTGAGGGTTAGGACTTCTCTGCTCAACTTACTCTCCTCTATGTAGGACACAGGGGCCAGACTCTGTCAACTGACTCTAATAAAACTTTCGGGTGATCCTAGGACACAAGGCCGAGATGTGTGTGTTTGGCTGGCTACCCCTGTCATGAGTGGTTATTTTTTCATGGTCAAAACAAATAAATACATAAAAAGTGCCTAAAACCTATAGGGAATCAAGTTTCTAAACTGTGTTCTTGTGGCTTGCTGACTTTCGAATCACAGTTTAGTAATTAAAAGAAGAAAACACCAACTTGTGCTTGGCAATGAAACATAAATTGTACCTTTGTAAAGGTCAAATGCTAGCTGCGATGAACCAGACGAGTCACACTTTATCCTGGTTGAAACAATGCTGGGTTTTGAGACTATTTATAGGATTCCACACCCCTGACCCGACCCTCTTCCTCGCAGCAGTTCACCGTTGGAATCTGAAGTGGGGTTTTATTATTTTTTCTTTCCTTCAATTTGGGAGATGACTTCCATATACTGTGGCTTGGCAGTCTGCACTCGGACGATACTAGAGCATTATCAGGGTGCCGACAGCTGCTCTAGAATAAACAAGCAGTGATGCGT
Source organism: Enhydra lutris kenyoni (assembly GCF_002288905.1). NCBI lineage: Eukaryota > Metazoa > Chordata > Mammalia > Carnivora > Mustelidae > Enhydra > Enhydra lutris. Next base: position 14,774,422 of record NW_019154114.1, read on the forward strand.
TGAGCTGGCAAGTCCATATGGTTTGGAGAATAAAATAAAAACATTTGTTATCATTTTTGGAGTTTTTGAACGCAACCGGCTTCGGCACCACGCTAGTGCCTCGCATGACTTTCTTTAAAAAAAAAAAAATAAATAAATAAAATAAATAAAATAGATAATTATAAACGGGAACATTTTGTTTTGCTAGGGAGAGTGGTTTACTGTGTGGACGGGGCGAGAAGCCTCGATTTCTAGCAGATGTGCCTCATCTCTTGTTCAGGGTCCCGTGATAGCTCTGATTTGGCTAAAGCCTAATGACTGGATTCGGGGAACTGATGAAATCTTCTCGGGCTTATCATCCCAGCCGCTGCCTCGCAGTGGTACTCGCTGCAGACCGGGGCTCTCCAGCCCCCTGGAGTAGGAAATCCCCTCTGGCCCCACCCCGCTACCCTGGGAGACTGTCAGAAGGGATGGAGAAGGGAAGGGGACACCTGAAAGGTTACAGGAGCTCTTTCTCCCAGAAAGGGAAGTCCAGGATTGTGTTAGGCATTGCAAGGTCATATGCTTTCATTTTTAAATGTAGTAGTAATAGTAACACTAAAGACTAACAATCATGGCGGTTAAGGCCTGCTTTTGGAAAGCACTTCCCGATTTACAAAGCACCTGGGACTGCAGAGTCGCATTTGGGGTTCCGGGTAGCAATGTCTACTCTTACTCCATTTCCGGAAGAAGTAACCTTGCCTCCTCCAGTTCGCCTCTACAGATTCCTCCTACATGAAGGGGAGCCAGAACTCCTACTCCAGGCGTTTACTTATGATGCTTTCTGATAATCAGTGATATGAGTGGAAAGCAAACCTACAATAAGACACTTCCTCCTCCCAGTGTCATACGGAATGCCTTTGCTTCGGGGGAGGGGCCATTAGTTCATCATACCTGCACTCTTCTTTCCACTGATCTGAAGCGTTGATACAATTTCGCATTCCTTTACGTCTTTTATAAAAGTGGAAAATGAGTAATTATATAATACACGCAGATTAAAAAGTGGAAGGGATATAAAGTCTGTGAGGGCAGGGACTTGCCTCTCTGTTGGTCCCTCATCCCCAACTGGTACAGAGTCTTTCTGCCTGAGTCGGCTCACTTCTCTGACCTTCAGTTTTCACACCGATAAAAAGGAAACTGGATTTCCTACTCTGGAGTGCTGGGACATAATAAGAGCTCAATAAATATGGGTTGCGTGAATAAATAAATTAATGGGTGTGCAAGTTGGGGAGAGAGAATGGATAATAGCGTGGTATTTGACGTCCGTGTGCTGACAAACTGAAAAAAAAATGAAGAAGAAGAAGAAGTCCTGATTTGTAGCAATGAGCAGTTTTCCTGGAGAAAATGTTCCCTCCATGGCTGACTTCACATGGAGCTGGGAAGAGATGCGCTCCACCAGCCCCAGGGGGCAGGGCCTTCCAGCTCCAGTGTACCTTTGGCCCAGGGGTAAAATGGTTGGAAACCAGACTCATTTTCTGTTTGTTTTCAGGAAGCTTCTAGCATCTGGGCAGGAAGATTTGGGGACTTCCAGATTGCTTAAGTTGACACAATCCTCATTCTCCAGCCTTAGTCCTGATATTTCCCTTTATTTTGGCAGAGGAGGGAGAAGGGCATGAGCTGTCAGGTAGTAGGTGTGGATGGAAGACCTGATGGGCCCATCGCCTGACCATCGGTTGTGATTATCCTGCAGAGAGAGTGTGTCCAATGACTGGTTCACTGTAGTCGTGGGACACCCTCCTTCCTTGCTCCCCCAGGCCTGCAGTGGTAACCCAGGCCCTTCTGAAGGGGCCACCCCGGGTGCCAGCTTTGTGATTCCTGGCATTTCCTAGGCTTTAAAGGCCCCAGGTTTTTTGTTTTCTTCCCAAGAATCATTTCCTACCACTTAGATCTACTATTTCCCATCCTCTCTTGCAAAATCGCAAGGAGAGGCATCAGCACATCTCTGTACAGTAGGCGAATATATTTGGAATGCTTATTTCTGAGGGCTTTTGAAGACGAGGACAAATTTTACACCACACAGAAGGACTGACAATAAATTCAGGAGTGGCAAATGCAACCACTGTTCTGTTTCCCTCTCGGTAAATAAATAGCTGCAAAACCTATCCTCCACTTCCAGAGCGTCAAATCCATGGCGCCCTGTTGATTAACAATGAAAACGTCTTTGTGAAAACAATACATTTAGAAGAGTCCTAGGGCTCGCACCAGAAGCTGACTCGGAAGGTTTGCTTTAATGTAGCACAAATCAGAGCGAACTATGTGAAAAGAGTTCGGCTTCTCCCTGAAGATGCCACTTGTTTCTCCATCCGGGGAGCTGTCTTCCAAACTCCTCACCCAATGTGCAGGCTGAGCCAGATCCACGGTGCCTGCAAAGCCCACCTGGAGACCCTAGGGTCCACCAGGAGCCCACAGAGGGCTTGGGGCTGTGCAAGGGCAGGGCCATCAATCCTGTTCTAGAGCAATTTGCAACAGAGTGAGGAGTTCCCCGGGGGCTTTTGCTTTTCTTTCACACCACGGAACCCCTGCATTTGTGTGGGGCCAGCTAGAGAAGGAAGTCTGGAAGGAAAGCATACAGCCCTTGGGTGGTTTGGGAGCCTGTTTCTAGCCTGGAGAATGATACCTATTCCATAACAGCAGCACATAGATCGATACACACAGCAATCACATTAGAAGGAAAATCAGACAAGTATTAGAAGGAGATGAAGGAGAAGGGGAGAAAAAGACCAGGGGAGAAAGGGGGGAGAGTGAGAAAAGGAAGACAAGAAAGGTTATGCTAGGAAGTTCTACTGCCCTTTGTAAACATGTGTTTGCCCATGTTGTTCTCTTGCTTTAGAATATCATTCCTCCCTTTCTTCATCTGGCTAACTCTGACTCAACCTTTGGACCTCAGTTTAAGTGCTATTCCTTCAGGGATACCTTCCATGAACCCCAAGACTGGGCCACATCCCCATGTTATGGGATCTGACAAAGCCCTCTTCTTTCCTTTGTGAGTTCTCTCATGACTGTAACGACTGCAGTTCTATCCTTATGAATGTGATTTTTCAGTACATGCCTGACTCCCCCCACACACACACCTTAAGTTCTAAACTAGTGAGATCCCCAAAGCCTGTGGCCATCCTTGCCTCTGAATAGGAGCACAAGATACCCATTAAGTAGGTGAGTGATGAATGGACAGATATTTATGATAAAAATACATTTTATTATCTGAGCCTTGCTGCCTCTGCTTTGTATAGCCCTGTCCACATGCAGGCACCTCAGGCCAGCCCAATGAGATACCCAAGAAAGGGGCTTGGTACCCCCAACTTTATGTGCCTTTTTCAGGTCCTAAGAGTGTCATCGACTTGCCAAGGAGTGCCACCAACAGATGGGAAGCAGACCTTGGACGAGATGTCAGAATCTGCTTTTTCACCATCAGGGTGTCTCCTACAGACCCCAGAGCCCAGTGGGTAGGTCTCTCTCAGGAGGGGAAAGGGACCGTTGTGAGTTTGGGAGAGGACAATAGAAAGGCAGAAAGAGTAGTCATGACAGAAAAGATTTACTCCTGCCTCCTTCTCCTTTCTTCTCACATTAAGGACAAGCGTCGCCTGAACACGTAAGCACAAATAGGAATATGATGAGGCATCACTTTTTCCAGGGCTGTGACTAACTCCTCAGGGGAGCGGGAGAAGCTGTCCCTCTGAGTTAGCCCTTGATGATTCCCTCCAATTCCCAGCTGCAGGAAAGCCCTGCCAATCAACCCTGGGCTTCTGCTGTGAGCTGTGTTCATTCATTCACTCCACAAATATTTTCCAAGCGTCGACCACATGCCAGGCATCGAGGTAGGAATAATGTGTGTGGACTGAGTGAGACATGTAGGCTCATCGGCTGTCCTGAGTTCCTGGGGTGTGAGGGACTCTGTATGTGCAAACCCAGACAGTCGGCCATCCTATCTTGGATGTGAGCTTAGGAGGTAGAGTAACTTACGGTTTAGAGTGTCATTCCCAAGAACCACTTGCATTGAGATCACCTGGATGAGCTGGCTAAAACACAAATTCCCAGGCCCTGCTCCACATCCGTGGTTTAAAACCATCTGGAGGCTGGTCTAAGAATTTGCATTTGATGGACACCCCCCAGGTTCTTATTATGCGTATTTAAGTTTGAGAGTAGCTGAGCTAGTTCATAAGAGCATAACCTTTGAAGTTGCTCAGACTTGAATTTAAACCCATCTTCTGCCACTGAAGACCTATGTGAATTTTCATGAATTATATAATCAACATGGGCCTCAGTTTCCTTACTTGTAAAATGGGTCTGATAATACTATCTTCATAGTGTCCTCAAAGGGATTGAATGTTAAAAATGGATTATAGTTTTATATGATATCTCCATCAGGATTAACTGTGCATCAAATTATCATTATCAGTGCTGAGACCTTTGTCCTGGTAGCTTGAGCACGGGGTTCCATCCCTGGATTTAGGATGGTTTTATCCTTTTTGACACAATGGGGAAAGACAAGAACTTCATCAGTCTTGTTACAGAAATGCACTTGCTACAGAAATACCTCTTTCTTTTCTGCCATCTTTCCAAGTGCATCAAGAGCTTCTTCTGGCCCCTAGAAGAGGTCATGCTCTTTCACACATTTAGACTCTCATTTAATGTTTTTTTGTGTCTCAAATGTATCCTTTCCTTAGCGTGGTGATTTACTATTCATTCTTCAAAACCCAGCTAAAGTATGTCCTCTTTTGAGAAGCTGTCACTGCTCCTCTTGCTTCTTAACTCCCTCATTTTTCTACCCACTTTGGCACACAACAAATTATGGCCAGAAAATAGGATGTCTTCCCCAATTAATATGGGCCCTAGCCTACTCATGTACATCAGGGATTGCAAATTATGGCCCATGGCCAAATCCAGTTTGCTATGTCTACTTATAAATAAAGCTTTATTGGAACACAGTCACCTTCATCTGTTTGCGTATCCTTTTCGAATGCTTTTGCACTACATGGCAGAGTTGAGGAGTTGTGATGGAGATCTTATGACCCACAGACCAAAATACTCACGTTCCAGACTTTTACAGAAAATATTTGTGGATCTCTCACCTATACAATGACCTCAGAGTCCAGCATATGACCTACCAAACAGTAGACATGCAATAAGTATTTTAGATAGACGGGTCAGTCCATCAGTGGATAGATTATGACTCTGTCACTAGCCAGACAGACTATCTTCTCTAAATGCCTTCTTCTCAAATCTATGCGAGTTCTAGTCACCCTGGGCCCTTGTGCTTCAGTCCACAAAATGGCAGAGAACACTCAGGCCAAAGGGATGTCAAGGAGGGTCAGCTACTCTTACCTGCTTCCTTTCCCCCATTTTCTTTTCTAAGCAAATACCAAGAGGGAGCTGGAATCAGGCATCCAAGAAATTTTTCCCCGGCTTGCCCACCCAGCCCTTGCCTTCCCAGTGTACCTTGCCTAGGAGGGTGGTGCCGTGCATGGCAAGAACAGTTATAGTGACTGCCTTCCAGACTTGACCTTCACCTTCACAGGGCCCTTCTTTCTTCCACGGGATCACTCTGCTTATTCTAGAGTGGCCGATTCTGTATACAGAGTGGACAGTCTACCAACTCCTAATGATTGAGGAACAGCAGATCCACAGGAGATGGGGAGGCGGTGGGGGTACGAATCATTTTTCAACTAAAAATAAAATAGAAAGTCCAAGGTGGAGATGAGGCAGCCTGTGGCACTTGCCGGAAGAATCACTTGTCAGCCGTCAGAGGGCCTTGAGCTTGGTCCAGGAACGAATGTGCTGTTGTTCCCTCACAGCAGCTCAGGGACCTGCACCTGAGCTCAGACTGGGGGAGCTACAAGTGGACTAAAGTCTTAGCAGAATATCTGGAATAGAATTCATTGTGCACTAAATCATCATGATCAAGGCTGAGATAGTTCCTTGTAGTCGGCTCCATCCCTGGTTCCTGCCTCTTGTGGAGGTCTGGTAAGGCCAGGCAGGTGAAGCGTGGGACAGCAAGGGTGAGTACACTGTAATACAGAATCATCTTAAATATAGAGAAAGTCAATATCCTACTGAAAAGTAAAGTTCTCTATCAACATGACCGCGAGTTTCTTTGGATACTGAGATGTCTACAGGGAAGAGAAAAGCAAAGAAAGGCCTGTGGCCAGCAGGGCCAGACAGAATTGGGAGCCAGTTTCATTCTGAGACACCAGATTGCTTCCTGTTGGAGATACCACAGCCGTGAGAGCGGGGGTAGCCACAGCAGGTTGGAGCTGGGCCAGACCTCAGGAAAACTCTTGTCTAAGCCCCTGGTTTTTACCTGAGGACACAGAGACCCGGAGACCTGGAAGAATTTGCATCACACCTCAGAGACAGCCCCAAGCCTGGGGACCCAGATGGCCTGTCCCAAACAGTATATTTGCTTCTTTGTTTGTTTGCTTCCCTTGTTTTTTTCCTTTTCTTTTTTTTGCCATGGTGCTACTCACACAGACTTTCAAGGGCTCATCTCAAATTAGAGAATGTTCTGAAAAACAAATTCTGTGCTAGGCCTATGGAGGATGTAGAGGAAATGTTTGTTGGCGATAGTGTGGAAGAAGGGGCGGGGCGCTTTTGAGCAGCATAAAGAAAATGCCTTATAGGTGAGCATCGCACAGTCTTACACAGTCAACCAAGCATTGACCAAATACTCAGCACTGGGTCTTCTGCATCACTTGTAACAAGCCACAAAGAACTGTGGTGTCTGGCTTTTCTCTGCACAAAGTCACAGAGCATGGGGGTCAAAGGCACATGGACCTGCGCTCAAGTGCTGACAGCCACTTGTTAGATGGGTGAGCAGGGGCAAGTCCCACAGCATCACCGAGCCCTTGCTCCCTCTCCCCTGCAGAGCAGGTGTAGCAACAACACTCACCCCACGTGTTTATCGTGAGCCCCCAGTGAGATAATATACAAACACAGTGAGCACCAGGGGCACCCAGGGGCTCCACTTACTATTTCAATATTCCTTTTCCTATTGAGTGACCAGCTCCTCCCTTAGCCCATCACCACGCCCCTCAGTAACTTCGGCCGCAGGCTCTCAAGTGGGAGTGAATATGGACATTCCCCCACATTCACGTCCACCTGAAACCTCAGCATATGACCTTATTTGAAAACAGGGTCTTTGCAGATGTAATTCACCTAGGGTCTTGAGATGAGATCAGACTTGATAAGAATGGGCCTCGTATCCAATGAAGGTATCCTTATCAAAGAAGAGAGGACACTGGGTGGCTCAGTGGTTTAGGCCTCTGCCTTTGGCTCAGGTCATGATCTCAGGGTCCTGGGCTCGAGCCCCGCATCGGGCTCTCTGCTCAGCGGGGAGCCTGCTTCCCCCTCTCTCTCTGCCTGCCTCTCTGCCTGCTTGTGATCTCTCTCTCTCTCTCTCTGTCGAATAAATAAATAAAATTAAAAAAAAAAAAAAGAAGAGAGGACACGGAGGACGCACGTAGGGAGGAGGTCATGTAAAGATGGGGGCAGAGACTGAAGTTATGTGGCCACAAGCCAAAAGATCCCAGGAGCACCAGAAGCCACCGGGAGCACCAGAAGCCACCAGAACTGGCAAGGAAGGACTCTTCCCCAGAACCTTCTAAAGGAGCATGGCCTGCTGACTCTTTACTGCCAGCTCTCGTCGTAAGGTCCCCAGTCGGCAATGATTTGTCATGGCAGCCCTGGGAAACAGATGCAGGAGCCCGGCCCTGACTTCATCTCCCACTGCCCCATACACACTCTTGAAGACTCCTGACAGATGGCAAGTACCCATTTTTTCAGGCCTGCGCGCCAAGGTCTTGTGTAATGTAAATAATGGAGAGGACTGCCTATCCTTGGAAAACTTGTAGGTCCAGATAATAGCAAAGTTCTGTTAAAAGAAAAAAACCCTCACAACTAAACCCGACATGCAAGAGAGAAATGAAGCACCCAAATGGCATAGGTGTTCCTACTTTTCCCTGAAGGTATGGCCGACATTTCATGGGTAGCTCAGTGGCATTTGGTGGCCATGTTTTACAAGTTTGTTTTGGCGGTAATCAGGTCCCTTCCTTTTGTATGTGACTGGCCTCAGGGCTGCTTCTGTGCTCTTCTTTCTTCGTCTTGGCACAAGTCCCAGCCCCTTGGCCTGCTTTCTTTCCATTCCAGGGCAGCCACCACTGACTCTACATCGCAGGGTCCCTATTCCCCTCAGTTGGGGGTGGGGGGTGCTCTGTATTCATTGCCTTGGAGTAAGATGATTTTACTGTCTAAGGGCTTCAGTGTTCATCACTATGAGAAGACAAGAGAATCAGAGAAATAGCAAAGAGATCTAATGGCCAACATTCATTGGAGGCTTCTAACAGGTTCAGGGTTTACACCTATGGTCTCATTTCATCTTCAGGAGATTCACACAGGCGGATGCTACTGTTATTATTATATTGTCCTCGCTTTAAAGATCAAGATTTTGAGGGTGTAGTAAGTGAAGAGAATTGCCCAACATCACACCATAGTTAAGGAAAAGGGACTTAGATATTATTCTAAGGACTCCAGAGCACAGGTCAAGAACCAAGGTCCTGCCTATGACTTTATCAAGGTCAATATTGGTCTCTCTCCTGAACTTTTGATTTAGTTTGCAAGAGATTAACTTAGATAGTGCAATGGACTGAATGTGTGTGTTCCCCTAAAATTCACATGTTGAAACCTACTCCCTGAGGTGAGGGTTTTAGGTGGGTGGGGACTTTGGGAAGTGATTAGGCATGAGGGAGCAGACCTCACGAATGGGATCAATGCCCTTATAGAGGACACCCCAGAGAGCTCTCACACCCCTTCTGCTGTGTGAGGACACAACAAGAAGATGACCAGCTAAGAACTAACAAGTGAGCCCCCACCAGACACCAAATCTGCCGGCACCTTGATCTTGGACTTCTTAGCCTCCTGAACTGTGAGGAATAAATGTTTGTTGGTTAAGCCTTCCAGTCTGTGGCATTTTGTTATAGCTGCTCAAATGGACCAAGACAGATGGCCATGAAGAAAAGTCCAGACCTTCTTTTGTATTTGTGAAGGTGCTTCTTCTCTAGCCTCTCAGCTCCTTCTCTGAAAATCTGATCAGTGTTAAATAATTATGGCCAACTAGAATCTATTTAGCAGGACTTTTGTTTGGGAGATCTCTCTGAGGACCTGGAGATCAAGAAGAAATGTTCTCCTGGACCTCTGCAACAGTGGATGCTTTTTTGCTAGCTGGTTATTTCCTAGAACACATTCCAGGCAATAGGTGATTCTTGTGGGGGGAAAATGTTTCCATGAGCAAAGACTTTCAGAAAACCCTGAGATAGAGGTTTTGTGACTTTAGAAAGTTTTGTTTGCTCACATAATTAAGGAACTTCTAAGAAGGGGCAATAATATACATCCATTATTTGGTAAAAGAGCCCTCTTTTCATGGAGGGTTCCACAGTGCACATTCTGGGAAACACTACCTTGGCTACTTCCCTTACACCAGGCATTTTCTTCTTTGTGACTTAGGGAGGCACGTCCACTATATATTTCCTGGGAGTTCATTATTTTCAAAGCCTGATCTATGTAAATATCAAGTCACTTACAAGACATGGCAGGCCTTAGTGGTGATGAAATCTACAACGACTTCATCTTTTCCATAATCACTCAAATGAGTTCTGAAGTGTGGGCCTTTGGCTGTTGGAAAATAGGAAACAGAGTCAAGCCTGCCTCTATCTCGAATTGTATGTGACAGCTCCGGCTCAGTTTCAGTAACAAGAAATGTGTTGAGCTAAAAATATTCTAAGCAGATGTAAATCTGGGAGATGTGACTGCAACACACCCAGCTTCTCATTCGTTCTGCTTTAAGTGTGTCCCAGTGCACCATTGCCACAACTCCAGGCAACCACAGTACCCCATGCAAACAGTTTGTTGTGTAAGTGCACTTCTGATTCACCTGGAGATGGTTTGGTGGAGAACACCCTGCATCAGCGAGGCACTATGGCTCCTGGCAGCCCCAGAGTGGGCAGACGAAAATCAATTCGACTGCAGGAGAGGTGTTAGCTTCTCATAAGCAAATGCCTATGCAGGGGTCCAATTTTTCCAGTATTCTTCTCTATTATCAAGATCTCGATTCCATCCTATGAGACAAAGACATTACTCCCAAGATTCCATGGGAGATCTGCTCCTCCACTTGGTCCGAGAGAACCAGCAGCCCATGGGCAATGGTAGAATCTCCCCTTCATGCAAAACAGTGACATTTGGGATGCCTTTGGGGGTTATGGTCTTGTTCGGAAGCTGAATCCTTGTAAGAAGTCTCTCAACTCATGTATAAGGGATGAAAACTAATGCCCATCTTTTACAGAATGAGAATAAAAACAACTACTGTAGTTCGCTGAAAATACCCTATATGTCAAGCATGACAGCCAATAGCAGCTAATCTCATTTATCGGCCTCTGTTATCAAGCTTCCACCAATATGGCACCCTGGTGAACTGGAACATGTTTTCACATTTTGGTGGAGACAATGTAAGATTTCACATCTTTTCTTTTCATCTTGGGGTCTTTTAGGAATCTGATAGCATGTGTGAGACTTACCTTGAGAAAACTGAATTATTCTGACTCCAAGTTTTCCTGAGGATTACTCCTCATGGGATCAGATTCCTTGGAAAAAAGAAGGGCCACCATGAACTTACAGTGCTTTCCAAATGGATATGATATGTGGGCTGGGGACTGGGAGCTGGCAAGTAGGATCCCTGGTTTGAGCCCTTTAAGGAGAGCACTCAGATCATTGTTAAGGAGAGCCTGAGCATAGAGCCCAGTCATAGCCAACTGAAATCAAACTCTCAAACACTCTACCAGATTCCACTGGGGAAGCCCAGACTTGGGAGTCAGGCATGAAAGAATGTGATTTCCAGCTCTGTCACTCATAAAGTTGACTTTAGTGCTATAAGCCTTCTTTTCTTCCTCTCTAAAATGGGGATGATCAAGTCTAGACAGTCAGAGTAGGTGTGAGGTCATAGCAACACACTGCACATAAAGCACTTAGCTCATAGTGGAGGCTAAACACTTGACAGCTTCCATGGCTGTTAATAAAGGCAAGAGTTGCCATGAGCATTATCAACCTATCTTTTACGTTCTGAATGAATTCATGGCCCTTCTTGACTCTGAGCGTTAAAGGCCTTGCCAGGAAGAGTGGCAACATCTCAGACTAAATCAGTCTAAGCAGGGACTCAGCCACACTGCGTTCCCGGAGCTGGGCCTGGACCTGTGAGTCACACAGCCTTCTCCATGTGGACACCGCAGCAAATCACTTTTCCCATTATGAACAACCAGACACACTCCACTGTGGTGATGGAAAGCAATTATGAATGTAAATGATCTAACCAGACATGGATTCCACCAAGGTTTAACCCCTGGTTTCCTTTTTTACACAGTAATCATGCACTGTCCCGTGGCAGCCCGCTGAGGGAGAATCATTACAGAGAATTATGTGATCCATCTGCCCATCGAACCACAGGCTGGGGTTCAGACTGGGGCATGGCACATCTGGCTTTACTTTGGGCTCTGGTGATACCAGGAACATGGATAAATGTCCTGCCTTAAGTATGGGGTATTCCAGATCCAGGAACAAATGTCTTGTAGGCTGTGTTCTCCTTTTTCCAAGCCAAGCTCAGAGGTTTCCATTCTGATGTGGATATGACCACAGTATCATTACTACTCACAGCGCTCATATTTCCCCCCTGCCCCTCCTCAAAGCCTTCCCCTCAAAACCCAGCAATCCAAGCTCTGGTCTGGACAGGCCAGTGTGGCTCCAGGTATAATGTTACTCCCTTTGTGATTGCTCTTCATACTATTACAACCACTACTTCTAATACTACTAATATGATGACTAGTTACCCTTACACTGTGCCAAGCACTGAGCTACCCACATACATTTTTCTCATTCGATCCCTGTGAGGCCACACCAGTATTATTCCCACTTCCTAGGTACGTAGACTGAAACTCGAAGAGGTTAAGATAATGTGTCTAACACTGTGTCTCCCAGCCAATACACAGCAAAGCCAGTTCTCATGGCCCCTGAGTTTAAGCTCATACTGCTCTATGGTAATTGTCCTCTGAGCTGAGAGGTCCACATGACAAACACCAGAGTAGGTGAACTGACTTTATTAATATAATACCTCGAAAACACACCCAAAGATGCTTACTGATATTTTAAAAGAAGTAAGAAGATTGTGCTAATGAATAAAGAGGGATACAAACTTTCATTAAAAAGTAATAAATATGTATATAGTTAGAGAATCCTGATATTTGCTGCCATTTAAATTTTTTAAATGAAGAATAATATACATATAACCAAGAATGTCAAGTGTACTAATCTCGTGTCCATGGCTTGATGGCAGGTACTACTTAAGCACTCACCATTGGCAACCAGATACGATGCATCTCCAGATCTCCAGAGGGCTCCCCATGTTCCTTCTCAACACAGTCTCCTGTCCCAATCACTCTTCTCACTTCCACTATCATTGATTAGTTTTGCCTATTTTTCATCTTTCTGTAACTGGAATTATATAGTTTATGCCCTTTTGTGTCCACTTTGTCTCACTCACCAAAATATCTCTGAGATCCTTCCAGATGAATTTGAAATGGATAGTACTATTGTACCAGCCATTTGTTCTTTTTAACCACTATATAGTATTCCATCAAATGGAGAAAGCACACCTACTTATCTTCTCACTAAGGTGAGTACATCTTCTAGAAACATTCTGTGTATGTCTGTTTTGAACATATGCTGCCATTTTTAGTGGGTAATATTCCTAGGAATATAGATCCTGGATTACAGGGTAGGTGTATGCTCTGTTTTCATAGAAACTGCAAATGCATTTCCAAAGTAGCCTTACTATCGCATATCTTCACCAACACGGTGTGAGAGTTCCTTTCACATCCTTACCAGCACTTAGTAATGTTCAGACATTTATTTCTGATGAAATCCTTATGCTTTTCCACTTTATAAAAGAAAGGCTAAATTGTGTCCCTGAAATGAATCACATGCCATTTAATGTTTTTTTTTTCCCCCCCAGAAAAAAAATCGACAACAAAGTCTGCTGGCATTTATAGGTCTGTCCCTGAGGAGGGGTGAGATGAGAAGATAGGGAAAGAAGACAACGGGCTTTAAGGAAAAGGACCCTCAAGTCAGAATGGAACATAGATGAACAGAATCATTACGGAAAGTCTACAACCAAAGTTTTATTTCATGCATGCATAATCCTGGGTTTATTACAGCCCCCAAATCACATTTTACAAAGAGACAAGTTCAATGACTGATTCTTTGCCATATACTTAATGAGCTGATGCATATATCCCAATTTACCCAAGTCATCAGATGGCAAATGTTTTATTTAGCCCAAACCATTAAATATTCATTGAGCCACTCCGTGGTTTACTCATTTATTCATTCCTTCATTCATTCACAAAACAAACATTTATTAAGCACCCAGCGTGTGCCAGGCACTGTGTTCTGCCTGGGGACATGTCACCAAATAAAACCAGCATATAGGTGCTGCCTGGAAAGACACGACATGAAGTCAGCAAATAGAATATGGCTTGTTATGCTCAGTGACGGGGGAAGGCAGTGTTCTATTATTCATTCCTCCAACAAGCACCTAATGAATGATTCCCGTGGATGTGTACACACTGCTTGCATTTTGAATGCTGGGTGTGAGAGAAAAGCATGAGCCCTTTAGCTGCTCCTAAAAGCCTGTAGTCCAGAAGGTGAAGGGAGACAGGCCTTAATGCTATGCATTAGAGGCAGCCACAGTATGGCCTGGAGCATTACGAGGGTACAGATACCGGCGTTAGACCAAAGGCCCCCTTCTCAGGAAGAGCCAGGTGGGATGAGCTGCCCCTGGGCCCCCTTCCCACACTCTCAAAGGCTGTCAAGCCACGAATCCTGGATATGAGTTCACGACAAGGCTGGGCAGGGAGACAGGACCGTGCTGACCATGCTGTCTGCTAGTGAATGGACTTGCCATTTACATAGACGGTTCTGTTTATTTTACACCCTACCTGATCCCACGCTATAATATAATCATATAAAATATATAAGATAATTACTGCTTTGTTAAGGTAGAAACCGAGATTCAGTCAGTTTTAACACGCCCGCTGATGCATTTGAATATGAAGATCTCAGGCTTTCAACACCCTGGCGTTTTTTTTTGTTTGTTTGTTTGTTTTTTTAATCCCAATGTCCAGGATCTTTGTACTTTTCAACATGTACGGATTTTCATATCAGGATCATTACAGTTGCAACAGGGTGGTCAGTTGAGATATTTAGGAAATCTCTCCTTATAATGATCATGGTGGTGTGATTGTAATGAGTATAACCTCACTTTGTGCCAGGAACTGCACAAACCCTGACAACAATCCGTTCTTCTCCCATTTTACAGATGAATGAAGGGGGTTTGAAAAAGTTCCTGTGCAAAGCCATCTCTGGGTAACGAGTACAAGTAAGCTCGGAGTGGGCAGCCTGACACCAGGGGCCCCTGTTCTGAAGCCACTAAGCCTTATTACCTTCTGAAGAGACAGAAGGCTAATTTGAGCTGGACAAACCCTTAATTTGAGTCAGAGGCTGTGTGTGTTGTAGGGTGATGAAATTATTCACCGTATCCTCAATGATAACGTGAAAACTCACGGGCTTCGTTCAGATTTAGGTAAGGTACAAAGGCACTTTTCAACTCTGCTTTCCCTTAAGCCCTTCACATTCCAGAATAATGAGGTTGTCTCTATTTTGTGTGATGTCAGGATTTCCCTGCTGGGCCACATCCACTCTGATGAGGCCCCTTTGTCCTAGGAATCAAATGACTTGGTCTCTTCAGACAGGCTGGGCAGGGAGCCCTAGCTCTCACGTGGCCTCTGGACATGTGAAGTCAGAGAGCCCGGAGACCCCAACGCCATCCCCACTCTTAGGGTGGGGGTCATTCTGTCCTGCAGACGTTCTCCGTGAAATGGGGGATAACTATCTTTCAGGAGTGTTTCGAAACTGAGCACTCACAACCTGGGTATTAAATGAGCCCTTTCTCTTAAAGTAATCGCCGGTATCTTTTTTTTTTTCCCCCTAGCTGACTGTGTATCTAACACACATCACCCTGTAAAGAAAGCTGCTGACTTCCTACAGTTTGGTACCTTCAGCAGGGAATGGTAACTTCTCTCAAATATTGAACTTTCTCTTTTTTTCAGAAGTGACAAGAGGGTACTAAAAATAAACGTCCGCTTAGAAAGGCTACGAACTTTCAGATGTTAAAACACATTATTTGTTCTTTGTTTTTCCCTACCGTTTTTTTTTTTTCCTCCCCCCTCACTGATAATTTGAGAACCATCCCCTCTGAGATTAGAAATTGACTGTTTTCAAGGCTTTCTGTGAATCTCATGATCTAGCAAGCAAGCCCCAGTGAAAAGGGCAGTCTCCATGATGACTCTCAGCCTTCCCAATCCCTCCTCTTTGTGGTGAGCCTATGAGAGCTGGCTTCTCGTAGCTGCAACCCCGAAAGACAAAATGCAAACCAAACAAATAATCCATTTCCAAGGTTTGCTTACAGAGAGAGGGATCTATTTATGAAACATATATTGTTCAGTTTCAGGGGAAAATCATGTAATCATTGCAAGGGAAAAAGCATGGAAAGTGCTTTATTTTGCATAAAAATCTCCTTGCTCTATGATATATGTGGCTGAGAGTTTCAGGCTGGGGGAGCACGGGTCTCAGTATTCCACCAAAGGAAAATGAAGTTTAAAATGCAGAAAGAATCGCCGGTCACAACAGAACATTGGCGTTTATTAACCTGGGCTGGGGTGGGGATGGTGGGTGGGGGAGGGGGTGTCATGGATGAAAGAGAAATATAAAATTGTATTTTGCTTTGGGGAGATCTTAGAGAATAAAGATTGACCTGCAGTTGTAGGCAGTATTACTACCTAGGGCAAACAAATCATTTCCTACAATTAATATTTGAGGTCTCGGCGAGGCCCTGCCGAACTTATGCGGGGTGTACGGGCCATCAACGTTGATTTAATTTACCAGTTACCTAGCTGCTGAGAAGGAGCTGTGTCTTTCCCCTCCCTGGTGGAGAATGCTTTATGCAGTCAGCTCGTGTTTATGAAGCGCCCTCCAGGCATATCTCCTGCTTAAAAGGTATAGTCTCCTAGGACTTCTGGGCCAGAAGGAAACGAACAAGTCTTTCAGCCCAAACATTTTCCAGAGATCCTACTACATCCCAGAAAAGCCGCGATAAACTTCTGCTTAAACACTTTTGGAGATGGGGAGCAGAAACCTCCCTGAGCTCTCTTCTACTGTCAGCTGATTGGGACTGTGATCTCTTTATATTGAGCCAAAAATCAGGTCTCTCTTACCTCCTAGTTTTTCTCCTTCTGCCCAAGGATTGCACTTTAGATTCAACCCCATGTGTGGCATGAAGTGTGTGCAAATTGGAGCCAGCCTCATTAGAATTCACATCACAGATCCAGCACTTGCTGGACATAGGATTTTAGGTAAATTATTCCTCATTTGAAATACTGATATACCAATTACTATCTGTGTCAGTCAGGGTGAGCTTTGTCTTGCTGCAGTAACAAACAGCCCCCAAATCTCAGTAGGTTTAGATAACTAAGGTTTCATTTTTCCTGTGGCTGTGTGGGGCCTGTAGTCTAGCTAGGAACAGGTTCTGACCTATGCTGTCCTGATTCAGCAACCCAGCTGATGGGTCTGATGGGTCTGAACCAGCTGGTATATGCTTCTACCCAGAAATTATATATACCATTTGCACTCAGACATCAGTGGCAAAAGAAAGCTACATGGCTATGCCTGATTTTGAGGTATAACCTTTCCATATCCTTCAAAGATGGAGAGCTAGAAAAAATTGGTGAACACAGTGAGCCTACATCTCCTCACAGGCTTGCCCTGCCTGGTGCCTGCCAAATTTCATTCCTCCAGGAGTTGGCAAATCACTGTCTAACTCTAGGTTAGACATTCTTAGCTCCTTCCACTGTTCATTGGGCTATATTATCTTTAATATTTTCACCATTCTGATTTGTGTCCTCGAAAAATCCTACCCAAGGGGAGCCTGGGTGGCTCAGTCATTAGGCGGCTGCCTTTGGCTTATGTCATGATCCCAGGGTCCTGGTATTCAGCCCTGCATCAGGCTCCCTGCTCAGCAGGAAGACTGTTCTCCCTCTCCCACTTCCCCCGCTTATGTTCCCTCTCTTGCTTTGCGTTTCTCTGTCAAATAAATAAATAAAATCTTAAAAAAAAAAAAAAAAGAAAAGAGAAATCCTACTCAAATATCCCTATTAGAATGTGATCCACCAAAAACAAAAAACAAACACAATATCCCAGCAGGGTAAAGAACTCAGAAGAACAAAACAATCTCCTTCCTTCTTCTAGAGAACACATCCTAAAATCATACTTTTCTACCTTTCCTTTTTAGAAATCACAGTGCACTGTTGAATTTACAGTCAGTGAAATGTCCTTCTTCTCATCTATATAATTGTCCTGTGAAGTCATTTCTCTCTAATCCCATACATGTGCCATTAGCTTTCCAGACACAAAGAAGAAGTTCCACATTGTTCCCAATTAAATAGCATGTGTTTAATTTGGCCCATCCTTCTGACCCAGTTAAAATTACTTCAAATCAATATCTTTCTCATCTAACTATCAGGCAAACACTGTGGATTGGGAGGTTGTAAGAATATCCCTCCCTACCAGGGATTTTGAGGAATAGCCAAGCCTTGGAGACAACTGTCTCACCATTTTGGAGAACATTTTTTTACTTCATTTTTAACAGCTTTATTGACATATAACTTCTGTGCAATGAAGTACATATATTTTAAGAATATAGTTTGATGTTTTGGCATTTGTACACATCTATTAAGTCATGGCCACAATCAAGACAATGAACATATATCCATCACTCCCAGAAGTTGCCTTAGGCCTCATTCTATTCCTTCCTTCTTGCCTAGGAGACATCTTTAACCACTCATTCTATTCTAGTGATGTCTATGGAAATTGGCTCAGGGTTGAACACAAAACAGATGATTAATACATATTTGTTGTTGTACCAAAGAGGTGTCCAGACACTTGAGTGTTTGGTATGCCTATACACAATCACACGAGGTTGGTCTTAGGCAGAAGTTGTCATTTGATGTCTTGTGTCTCACTCATCAGGCCACAGATGATTAGACAAGAAAAGAGTCCCATATCCAAAGGTGGCCAAGCTATGGATAATGTAGGGGGTCTATGTAGTAGCATGATGTAAGTGCCTAACTGAACCAGCCCAATCCTTTTTGGGAAAATACACGTTATGAGAATCAGCCGATGCAGAATGGGAGACACACATTATCATTCTGTAGGCATTTCATCTAATCCCAAATATATATTCAGGTCATTCAACAATTATTTACTGAGTGTCTAATATGTATCAGGCATTAGTGTAGTCACAGGGCATTTAGTGGTGGAAAAATCTGATGAGAGCCTAGGAGAAGAGTCTTTGAATATAAATCAAGAGTAAGATGATGCAGAGATGATTCAGAAAGGAAACACACAAGAGGTGGAAAATAAGGAGCAGAGAAGACCTGACCATTTGGGGGAACTCTGGATGTGCTTTACAAGGGCAACATTCTCAGCTTTATTATCCTGGTGCACTTTTAATTTGCTTTTATTTGGTCAAAGACTATGCTATCTCATGTCCTCTTTCCACTTGAACTTGCCCTGCCCATGCAGCAATTGGAGCACATGTTCTAGCAATATGACTGGAAAACAAATCCTCATCAATTAATTAATAACTGTTGTCTGGCACTCTGAGGTGGTATCATGGACACAGAGGGCATAATCCTGAAATGAGGAGGCATTGCAGTTCTGTTGGCATCGAACAAGGTAACTGAGCTTGCCTGTTATCATAGCGCGACTAACCTTGCAGGAGGATTGTCTTCTCCATGAGATAGCAAAGGGAAATGATTTGGAGAAATCCAAATTCTATCGACCCACACCGCACAAGCCCTGCATTATTCAGCTTCAAGAACTAATGTATGATGCATGCTATTACTATCAAACTTGTGTTGCTAATAATTCATGCTTGGAACTTTTAAAAGATATATTATTAACATTATCACCAGCAGAATTGGACTAGGTGAAATTCTTGGAATTTGATGGAAATGACCACTCCAGTGTTCAAGATTCTCTTTAAGTGTTTAAGTGTTTGAGTCCTTGTAAGGAGAGACAATATAATAAGGTGAAATTTGGCTCTTTAACATCAAATAAGCCTTATTTCTTTCTATCCAATTTCATTTTGAAAACCCTTTTGAATCACCATTTGAAATAGGCAGCAATTCTCTTTACAAATAACACTTTGAAGCAGCCAGATGGGATTTGAAATCAGAAACAAAACAACAACTTCTTAGCTGCCTTGTTGGAATCTTTGGGCAAATAGGTATCATGCATGGTCAATTATATAAATTATCAAAGATATTTTTGTTGAGTCACCACATGCTTCAAAAGATTCACCAACCCCAGAACATCCTGTTCATGGAAGCCTAGTATTAACTTGATGAATGGGCTGGTGTCTTCTGAGATGACACTGCTTAATTTCCTGTAGCTATTGTGAAGTTCAAGTTCATTAGAGCTCTAGGCTCAGCAGTAAAGCACTCTTCCATGGAAGGTGCAAATGGCAATGATAAATTGACCTTGTAAAATGATCACAGTGATACTAAGTAGAGTATGATATATACTTTCGTTTCTTGATGACCAATTAAGAAAATACCCCAGTTAATCGGAAGGTTTGCAGGTGATCTTTATTCTTGGGCTGTGTCGCATTCACCCAGTAAGGGTGGAGTTGGCTTGCTTATTTCCATTGACTCATAGTCCTCTTCTCAAGGAAGAAATCTGATGTGTTCCTATTTCAGTTTTCCAACAAATTATTGGAAAATAGAGCCTTTGGCAAGAGCTGTCTATTTCAAACGCTTTTCTGGAAAAGAAGGTCTGTAAGATGCTTTTGAAATGTGTCCATTTGTCTTGGTGTTCCTCAGAGTTCCCTTGAAGGTCTTCTCTAGGCACAAGATCCTGGCACAGACATTGCTAAGCAGATTGTTCGTTTTGAAGTGAAGTATTTACAGTATAAACAAAAGCCAAAGGCAGTCCTTCTGCTGCTGTTCATAAAAAAAGTTTTCAGTACTTAATAAATAACTATAAGATTTGCCTGTAGTGGTAGCTATCACTTTTAGAAAACAAAGGCTATTAATTTGTGTCTTCTAGTGAATATTTCTGGAAGGCAGTGAAAATGCCCTTTCTTTTCAAAAGCATTTATAGTGTCCCTACTGTACTTGAAATAAAAATGCCAGGGAAACAAAGATTAATAATAACATCCCTATTCTTGAAGAAGTCTCCACAGTCTGCTGGGGGATGCAAGGCTCACCAGCAATCATGATACAATCATGATGGGAGCCTACCTATGAGAGGGTGAAGTGGGGAAAACGTAACCAAGATGGTGTTCCACATATGGGCCCTGCAAGAATGCTAGTGTGTTTACCATGTGAGGGAGAATGGAAATGCAGGGGCAAAGAGAACAGCAGGTGCAAAAGTACAATAGAAAGAAAGAATGTGGCAAGTTGAGGAATCCATGTGAGGATCTATGTTATAGAAACAGGAGCCTCAACAAGGAAAGACATAGAGTGTGGGGTCACCCTGTGAGTCATGGGAGAATTTGTGCAAAAGAATGACATGATCCATTTTGTGATTTAAGGCTTTCATCATGGAGGAGGCTGGAGGGGGAGGGTCCAGCGCCAGAGGTGATGGAGCTATCTGGGAGGATGTTGTGGAAGAGCAGGATGGTGACAGCTTGCTGGCAACCAGTGAGCCAAAGCGGAGGAGCCGAGAAGCAGGACCTGGAAGATACTTTAGTGGCAGACTCGTTCATTTATTCCAATTAGTACCACTTTTGTGTTTCAGGCATACCAAGCCCTAGAGACGCAAGGCAGATGAGACATAGTCTTTGTCCTTATTTTATTGCCCTCAGCTTACAGAGCACTTCTTGTGGGGCCCATCCCAACTTGCTACATATGCCAGGGCCCTTGCTAAGTGTCCCCATCGCACATGATCATCCAAGCACCCTTCTCTGTTTTTCATTGCACTTTTTTACAAGTGAGTACTTAACTGAATGTCTTCCCTTCCTGCATGTAATATTCATTGGAATAGAGACTACTGTGTCTGTCCCATGGATCACTGTGTTCAACAAGCACATTGTAGGTGCTCAATAAATATTAGTTCAATGAACACGGAGACAGTAGAGCTCATCAAATACTAGAAAGCTGCAGATGGATAGGTTAAAAATAAGTGTGGCACAGTAAGCACTATCAGTAAGCACATGGATAGACATGCTTATAGACATGGTGGGTGCAATCAAATCTTCTTTGGGCCAAGAGATGCCTGTGTGGCTCTGTCAGTTGAGCGGCTGCCTTTGGCTCAGGTCATGATCCCGGTGTCCTGGGACTGAGTCCGACATAAGGCTCCTTTCTCGGTGGGGAGCCTGCTTCTCCCTCTGCTTCTGCCTGCCACTCTGCCTGCCTGTGCACTCTCTCTCTCTTGACAAATAAATAAAGAAAATCTTAAAAAAAAATCTTCTTTGGGCCAAAAGGTCAATAAAGAGTTTGTGACTGAGACCACTCTAGAGCTGAGTCATGGGTCATTGGCATGGTGAATCCATTTCTGGCAATGGAGTCTTCCTCACACAGGGCAAATGGAATAATCTGGAGAGAATTATAACCCCCTCCTACACAGAAGCATCAGAGAAGCTGCTCCAACCAAAAACGTCATGAAAGCATTCCCAAGAGAGAGCTTTGTGCTGGGCTGTCAGCAAGGAGAAGGCTGCCATTTCTTGGACAATGGCATGCTAGAATGTGGGGGCTGGGAATGTTGAGGGGGCAAAGGGGATGTGAACAAAATGGAAACACATTTGTGGCAGCCAGCAACACCTCTGACCTACATTAGAGATAGCCTATGGAAAAACTCAGAGATAGTCTTAGTGTCCAGCTTTTCCTTTCTCTTCTCTGTCTCTGGTACATGGTGGGGTTTCAAGAAGGAAGGCTATCTTGATGTTTATTCTAGCCAGAAATACTGAACTGAAATCACAGACTCACAGACTGTTAGAACTTAGAGAAAATTTTTAAATCTTGTGTTGAGTTGTCTACCTTCTTAAATAAAATTATAGGTGCAATTTTATGATAAATACATATAAGTATAGTATGTAATAAATATAATATGGGTAAGGGAGGAGGTGGTCTTGTGTGAGTGGGAGAAGGTGGGGTGCAACATGAGTTCTCTGATCTTGACTCCCCTTCTTTCAGTTTTCACATTAGACATCCTTTCTAGAAATCTTCCCTGATTCCCCCCAAAGCTGGATGGGGAGACCATCCTAGAGGATCTGACACTTCTGAGAAGTATCATAATACCTTCCATATCTACCACAACCTCCAACTAGAACATAGTCCCCATGAAGATAACACTGCATGCCTTCATTTATAAGCCATTTAGCAAGCCAGGCTCCATGGATATCCAGACAGTCAAGACAACATAATCCCTTCCTTCAAGGAGCTTACACTCTGGAAATTTTACCATGTCCATAATTTGATACTTAAGCCAAGCAGTCACAATCAGAGCCCTCTATATAGCTGTTGAATGAATGAATCAAACAGCAATAAAAGGAGTCTGGGATTAATATTGTTATTTATTGCACCACAAATACATTTTCTAAAATTGGACCACAGCCGCGTTGAGAATAGCCTATACTGATTTTTAGAGTCCAGATAAATAATTCAATCTGTCTCTGGTCAGACGATTTATCAATGGGAAAGAGGCTTTAAAAACATTTGCTTTTGGGAGTCGGGGCTAGCCCTTTAAATAGAGATGCTGGCAGACAAAGGAAGCCACTCAGTTTAACAACATTAATGAGGGTGTGGTCACTGCACTTCTCAAGGCCTCTATAGGACTGATCGGAAAGAACTACCTGCATTTGTGAAGAATATCAGTTCAATGTATCAGCCTGGTATGGTATACACTAGTGGCCTGCCCCATCCTCTCCTTCCTTGCCAAGAGATCCTGAGCTTCTTTGGGGCAGCAGTGTCCCCAGTCTTGTGCAAGAGGTTGCCTGTCCCAGATCCCTATGGGGTCACAGTTCTAGCCAGACATACGGAAGTGGCAGTCTTCTTGGGGCTCTGGGAAGGCATTTCTTTTCCTGACAAATCAAAAAGACACAGCTATGGCGGCCATCTTTTCTCCTATGCCACATCATCCTGTCTCAAATGAGGGTGTGGCTCAGCAGCTAATTTGAGACCCCGAGGTGAAGGCCAAGAGAAATGCAGAGACGGGCCTTGATATCATTCACTACTGCATCCAGAGTTTTCATCCTCAGGACTATTGACGTTTGAGGCCAGATAATTCTTTGCTGTGGGAGCTGACCCGTTCACTGTGGAATGCTTAGCAGCATCACTGATATTTACCCACTAGATGCCAGCAGCATTTAGTGACAATGAGTAACAGGTTTCCCGGTTGTCACAACCCAGAATATATCCAGACATTGCCAAATACTCCTGCGGGGAAGGGGGAGGGGTGGAGGGTTGGTAGTGCACAAAGTTATCCCTAGTTGAGAACCACTATATTCAACGAATTCCAGAAACTTCCTACCACCAGATGTCATGCAATAAGAGAAAACTAAGTTCTTATTTGTTCAAGTCTCTGGAGTCAGGTTTTCTGTTACTTGCAGACAAAAGCATTCCCCATTGTATATACATTAAGCTGGAAATGTATACTATTTCACTACCACCATGCCAGAGTATTGAGTAACGGGCACTCCACCAATGGCTTATCTGGGACTGGACCTCTCTTCAAAGGCTACCTCCAAGACGACCCCAGCTCCTCTTCACACCTCCTTAGCACTTGTGTGTTCTGTGTATTCTATACTTATTGACGTGAAAACTTAGGATGGTGCCTGGCTCTCAGTACTGTTTGTTCTCGTTAGAGTGAAACTCCTGGGGCTCCCATTCGGAATCACGGAAGCTGAGGCAGGTGAGCTGAAGAACGTGTCTTAGCCTCAGCTTCTCTGAGCCCCATCACTCTCATTTGTAAACAAGGGATCGTCTGCCTCCGAGTCCCTTCAAAGGATTAAATATATCAATTCAAGTAGTGCATACATTTTTAAAACTGAGGGGCTACAAAGATGGGGAAATAGTATAGTTGGGCCCCTTGTAGAGTATAAATCAAGGGAGAGAAGCTGCACTGAAGCTCTGGAAGGAGTGACTGTGAGATTCCTCTGGGTAGTCTACTTTCATGAGGGACTTTTCCATTTCCAGTGAAAAGAGTACTGAAGTGAGTGGAATTGGCACTCTATTTTGTTCTGCAAACGTCGAACCACAGATTCCTCCTTTTTATTTTTATTTCCAAAATAGTTTGGCTTTGTCACATAGCTATAGTCCAGAAAAATTGGTAAATGCCTCTGAAGGTCATCAGCTTCATCCTTCAGCCTCCAGAGAGAATATCTTTCTGTAGCACGCGGCCATCCATTACGTGTATAAAGACATTCCCAAAGAGGAGACACTTGTAGACAATCCCCTCATTGATTTCTGCCTTGTGCTGTGAAGAAACCCTTCCTTCTATGTAACTCACATTTCTCATGGTGCCTGGGAAGACCATGTTCCCTTAAACTGTCCTCTCAGAAAACAAATTACAGCCCAGGAGTGTTGAGTGCCTCAAAAACACATTTAGGACGTTAGATGTATCGGGATCTTTGGGAAACAATCTGTTGTGTTTGCAAGCTTCATATTCTCCACTCAACCCAGTGTCTCCATCTTCATTAACGGAGACCAAGTGCATACTCTTTCAGAATATGATACAGCCCACAATGAAAGATTCCCATGGGGATAATACAAGCCATTGGTCATGTCCTGAAGGAGCACGTCTCTTAAGAGAAGCAGAGTGGTTTTTCTCATCTTTCTCTTTTCCTGGCTACAGGAATCAGAGTGGAATCTCCAATAGCTGAAGTTTGTAATAATTACAACTTGGGCCCTGCCATCATTTTGGTCTGGGGTGAGCGTTAAAAATGGGATTTCTTAATTTGAATTATTGATCAGTATGTTTGCTCAGGGAGCCATTCTCCCCCTCAAATAGGCAGTAAATCTCAGCTGACATAGACTCAGATTTTGAAAAATATTAACAAACCCTGAAGCTTCGAATATAGTCATAGGCTTTCTCTCTCAAGCTGTGGGCTGTCTTCCCTAAGACATTCTTCATAGAGTATGGGTAAAACCCAGCTGGTGAAGACACCAGTACTGGAGTGGATGATCTTTATGGCAATGTGCATTGCCCTGGTGGTCTTCTATGACAGTGCTTCACAAATTATGTGCATGTCAGTCACCTGGGAATTTTGTCAATGTGAAGATTTGGATTCAGTAAGTCTGGGGGGCCTGAGGCTATGCATTTCTAGCAACTCTCAGATGATGTTGATGCTGCTGGTCCTTGGTGCACCCTCTGAATAAGGTTCTAGCACATGTGATGTTTTGAACAGACCAATTACAGGGTTGACTCTGTCACTGAGCATACTGCTTCCCTCTAATTCCTACAACCCTCCATTTCCTGAGTGGTAAACTGAGACAATTGTGTCCTGTGCTAGAATGTTCTTAAGCAGTATGATCCACTGAGAAGGTTAGCTTGGGGGAACTTGGCAATGTTAATTGCATACACTTGGCCAACTGTTCCAAGAGATTAAAGCAGGACCTCTAATGAAGTGAAGCCTCAAAGCAGACCTGTAAGTGCTCCAGGAATAAGTGACAGAACAATAGAAACAGATGAGAAATGATATGACCAAACTCAGGAACGCTGTGATGATAAGTAAGGTGAACACAGAAACCACAAGATTATGCAAATATACCAAAGGGGCCATCCAAGCATTCAGAGGGTTAGGGAAATTTCCCAGGAGGAAGTGGGGCTGATGGTGAGACTGGAAGGTTGTGCGAGATGCATAGGAGTTCATCCTCTGAAGAATGCAAGAGTATTTTTCAGGAACAAAGGTAGCATATGTGAATTGGGCGGGAGTTTAGAAAACTTGAACAACTAAATGATCAGTAGTCTAAACTGTCATGAGGAAAGTTGGGTGGAAGGCACTAGAGGATGCTAAAGAGAGAAATGTAAACAGACCATCCATGGTCTTTAATGTCTTGTTGAGACGTTGACATCAATGACTTGGGCAAATACAGACATTCCTTCATAATGGGATGACAACATGAGTCTAGGACTCCTCAGTAAGTTATTGCAACAGTCTTCTGGCTGGCCTCTCTGCCTCCATCCTCTCCCAGCACTTCAGTCCAACAAATAATTCTTAACAAATTATGCTGCTGCTCAGAATGGGTCAGAGGTTCCATGTTGCCAAGAGGATAGAGTCTAGACCCCATCCTCTGGTAACAGATCTTCCATGACCCAGTCAACCTTTCCTACCCTGCTTTACTTTTGTCCCCAACATTCACAGTCCACTCCAGCCAGACATATGTATTTAGCAAGTATGAT
This sequence comes from Enhydra lutris kenyoni, assembly GCF_002288905.1. NCBI lineage: Eukaryota > Metazoa > Chordata > Mammalia > Carnivora > Mustelidae > Enhydra > Enhydra lutris. The sequence goes on from NW_019154114.1 coordinate 14,800,990, forward strand.
CTTGGTTTGTTCATAATTGCCTTTGCTGAGTTGCCAGCAAGACTTCCCTTTCCTCCGAGTTTCAGAAACTCTGGCATATGTCCAAACAATAGCAACCATTGGAAAGATGGTTGTTGGTATTGCACAGATAGATTCAGACTCTGTCTTGCTACTTACCAGCTGTATCACCTTTGGCAAGATGCTTAATCTCATCACACTTCCATTTCCCCATTATAAAAAAGGTGGGAAATAATAGTTGTGGTAACTATATAATATCATAGATTTTGTTAGAATTAAATAAGATCTCTCCTTCTGTCTCTCTAGACACATGCTTGTGGGCACACATACACATACACACACACAAACACACACACACACACACACACACACACACACACACACACACACATCGTGTATCATATATATCAGGCCTGTTCCTTACTGGAGGCTGAAATAATAGTAGTTACTATTTGTTTTACTTCTACTGCTGTTGGTAATCATTGCTGCTACTTCTGGGATGACTACAACTATTGCTACTGATACTTTCAAGTCCTGTTGTTTCTGTTAAACCTTCTTGGGTCATTAAATTTCCCAAGAAATTCCCTCCATTTGAAGGTGTTGTTGCTTGAATTACTCACTTAACGTCAGTTACATAATGCCAGTTACATAGTTAATTCCATACCTGTGTGAGAATGTAGCAGTTCCTGTTTTTACTGTGGCACTGTGAATGGGATAGCAATTCTAGTCTACCAGCTGACGTTAAACATCAAATAGTAAGTAGGCTCATCGACCCATCAGTCCAAGGAAGCTTTTTACCTAATTAGGAGTAAGACAAGAATTTTCAATCAGGCCTTCTCACTTGATTTCCTATGTGGGTCTGGACTTCTAGGAAGCTGATAAGGCATGATGAGTTTCCACAGCTTCCTCTCAAATGGATGTCATAACAAATGGGCTCTCATTCAAGCCTTTCCTATCCTTCAGGCTCTTGATTGAAAGATCATTGGTGCTAACATCTCAGAAGACCTCTGAATTAGTGGCATATTGCCTTGGTGCCATGGCTATTCCTTCCCCCATTCTTTCCCAATGTAATCATTTTTTTTCTTGTGATAAGAACTTTCTATGCTCATACCATACTTCCTCTGGGCACCTATGACCTTTATGCACTCTTCCAACCATTCATCCACAAATATTGAGCAAGGATCTTTCATATGCCAGGCCCTGTGCTATGCACCAGAGATGCAGAAATAAGTGGATCCAATACCATTCTTGTTCTTTATGGAGCTTACAGGACTTACAGTGTAGTGGAAGACCTGTGTAAAACCTTCACTGATCACGATGTCATGGGCTGCATTTCTTTTTTCTATTGAAAAGATCAATAGTACATTTTAGGGTGTATCTTTTTACTGACTGAATATCCAATGCCTGGGGCTGGCTTCTGGGTTTCCACCATTTCTATTTCCCTTTATAAAGACTCTTCTAATGTAGTTAATTATTTAAAGTTAATTTCTCCCAGACCACATTCCAGAGGTCAAGGAACAAATGTGACCTGACCACCACTCTATGTCCAGCACCTTGAAGAGCACCAGCAAATTTGTAGGTACACAGTAAATACTTGCTCAGTGATTACCTAGGTATGCCACTATACCTGTCCCCATTGCCCAGAAGAAGATCCCTTGATTCCTTGACACTGTGTAAAGTAGTTTAGGGACCAACCTGGACTCAGATCCCAGGGTGAATCCCACTTTCACCACTTGTGAGATAAATGACTTTGGGAAAGTTACTTAACCTCCCCAAGGCTGGTTTTGATCATACACAAAGGGGATAACAAGAGTACTAAGCTCATGAAGTAAAGAATGCCCAGCAGGCACTCAGCACAGTACCTGGCTCATAGTAAACGATATGTATTGTCTTTGTATTATTGACCCTTCTCTTTGCCATTTGTGATGGAGTATCTGGGCAGGACTGTGCATTCTCATTTTAGGTAGAGATAGCTGTCTGACTTGTCATTTTCTTCCTCTTTCTTCCTCCTCCTCCCCACACCCTGATGACAATAGAGGGAGATGCTCACATATGCCACGTGCACCACTGAGGTCTGTTTCTCCCCAGACGTTTTGAACATTTTTTTTTCCTCAAAGGAGAGAAACTGCTGTGCATGTTGTTCTCTTCCATGTATGTCTTTCTTGGTGAGCCACTCATTCCCTAGAGATGAGTCATCGATGACTTCAAGTGCCCCAGAATATTCTTCATGTGTAACATACAGCTGGGAACGACCATGTGTTGGGGAACACATACAAGGCAGGCACAGATGGAAAACACAGACTGACTCATTACCCAGGACTGTGGGCAAAAGCGCTGATGGCTTTCCAGAACTTTCCATGATATGAGCTCTTTTCATATTCCAGAGCAGGAGATCTTCACTTCGTTTGAGGGGATAGGGATCTATTACAAACCCCATTTGAAAATACAATATAAAACCTGTCATACTGACCATGTCTGTAACTAACCAATCAGATCTGACTAATCAGAATGGACGTGTGCTGTAAACAACTGGAACAGTGATATTAGTTCATGCCAAATAAATACCAATCCTGCACTCTCCAAACAATGGGGTTAATGGGGTTCATGGAACACCACTCTCCATATATTAATTTCAATGATGAGCATTATTGCTTAAGTGAATACTCTTTGTCAGGCCCCAACAATGTCCTGAATGCCCTGGGGTTACAGCAGTGAATACTCTTTACTTGGTCCCTCAAGCTTATACCATGGTTGAGGAGACAGATGTTAAATGAATAATCACATCAATTCTTACTTAATTAGAATTGTGGCAAGTGCTATGTCAGGCAGGAGAAAGGGCTGTAAGCACAAACACCAGAGAGGCCTTACCCAGCTCGGACACAAGGGTTGAAGATGGAACACATTTTGAAAAACACGCTCAAAAAATGCCACAGTGATGCTCATCCCCAAAGGACGAATCAGGCAGGAGAACACTATGTATGAGTGTGGGAGAATACTATGCTCAAGACACTGTAGGCAAGGAGAATTTAAAGATGTACAGGAGCAGAGATAGTGCTGGTGAGTCAGAAGCACAGATGAAAAGGCAGCCAATGGTGAGAAATGAGGCTGGAGAAATAGGCAGAGCAGAGCTGGCACAGCCAAGAAGTCCCCTTCGCAGAGTACCTAGAACTTACTAGAGGGGAAGTCAGTTAGCAACTAGAGAAGGTCTGGATTCATAGTTAGTTCATTGTCACTGTTGATTTTATGAACCACATTCAGTGGCTGGATCTCACAACCAACCTGTCAAATATGATCTAGGTAGCTGAGGTTAGAGATTCAACTTTCTAGTCCCAGATGACTCATCCATCCATCATCTCCATTCATCCATCCATCTATCCACATAGCTACTCAAATATCCACCCAACCATCCATCCATTTACCCACCCATCCATCCATGCAGTGATTTATTCATGTATTCTCCAAGTATTCATTCAGTTCTCCAGGGATGACACTGCGCTGATTGGTGAAGTAATATGGTGAATAGGGTGCCACTTCTGTCTTGAAAAGTCAAATAAAAGGAACAATTAAATAGGAAAGGATGCCATAAAGAACTCTGGGTTGGGGTAGGGGTTAGCAGTAAGTATTAAGAGAGCACAAAGGAGTGTGGCACACCTTGGATAAGTGATCTGAGCTGAGACATGAAGCCTACAGACAGAAGGGGACAGAAAGGTGGCATGAAGGGCAAAGGCCAGAGGTGAAAGTGATGGAGATATGTGAAAAGCAACTTACTTCAGGTGGCTGCATGAGAGGTTGGGATGGGGTGAAATGATGAGAGATGGCCTTGGAGAGGTAAGTAGGGGTCTTGCATTTATATAAGAGTCCATGGGTAGCCATTAAACATCTCGCTCTATTTTGCTCTGATATTTCTCTTTATTATTATTATTATTATTTATTATTTTTGCTTCATTTGCTTATTTTGTTGGTTGGCTGGATGGGTTGTTGGTTGGTTGGTTTTTAGCAGAGATAGTACATAAAGAATATAGTTTAATAAATTCTGTACTTGGACTCTTAATCTCACAAAACAAACTGAGGGTTGCTGGGGGGAGGGGGGTTGGGAGAGGGGGTGGGGTTATGGACATTGGGGAGGGTATGTGCTATGGTGAGTGCTGTGAAGTGTGTAAACCTGGCGATTCACAGACCTGTACCCCTGGGGATAAAAATATATTATATGTTTATAAAAAATAAAAAATAAAAAATAAATATATAAAATACAAACAAACAAACAAACAAACAAATAAATAAATAAATTCTGTACTTGGGCAGAGGCCATCTGATAAATACATACAACTATTTTTTTCAGGAATCATATAAATAATGGAATAAAATAAATGAACACTGATTGAGTGCCTACCGTATGCAAGGCACTTCACCTAAATTGTCATACCCCCTCCGAGAAAGAGGGTATTTCTAAGGATGCAACTGGGGCCCAAGGGGAAGAGGCTCTCTGCAAGGCCATGCAGCTTGTGAGGTACAGAGCCAGGCACAGACCCAGGGCTGTCTGATTATGCCACCTTTCCATTACACCATGCTACTACTCCATTTCTCCCCAAACTGATCATTTCCAACTGTGTGGACCAGTGATTTTCAAGACTGACTTGAGGACACCCTAAATTATCCAGTTATACCAGGGGATGATGTAGAGTTGCCAACCTTTCTCTCAAAGCAAGTTAGTCTTAAATGGTTTGAACTGGAAAGAAAAAAATCTTACATATCAATAATCTAGAGTGTATTGAGTATTTATTATATATCAAGCAGTGTGCTAAATGCTTTCGTCCCTTATTAGGTGGGTGCCATCATGGTCTCCATTCTATGGAGGGAGCAAAGAGCCTTAGATAAAGTATCTTGCCCATGTGTGCTCAGCAATGGTGGAGGTGGGATTTGAACCCAGGTAGTCTGACCCCAGGTGCTCTACCTGTGACCATGAGACTCCACGGCACATACACATATCTACATCAACACGTCAACCTCTCAAGGCCCACTTCCACCCAAAGGAACTCTTAGGAGGAAGTGGAGGAGGCTGGTTGTAAAATTGATCAATACATACAGAGCCTCAGAAGAGCTGGAAGTCAGTTAAGTACGCACATGCTCAGTGTATCCCAGAAAATAGCTGTGGTAAAAAACCTTGAACCACAGGAGTGCCAGTGGTTGACCTTCAGGCTTTAGCTATGGCTTTCTTGCTTGTCTTTACTGAGGACAGAACTTTCCTTTCTGTGAAAATGATTTCCTTTAATCTTTCCTATAGAAGAAAACCCAGAACAAGCTTTATGGGGTCCACTTCAATCTGCTGTGCATTTTCTGTGAGCATGAAGGGCTCTATTGTTAGAGCAATTGACAGTCTTCTTTTCTTCCCTCTTCCTTCCTTCTTCCCTCCCTCCCTCCTGCTTCCTTCTTTCCTTCCTTCCTCTCTCTTTCCTTCCTTCCTTCCTTCCTTCCTTCCTTCCTTCCCTTCTTCCTTCCTTCTTTCCCTTTCTTTCTTCTTCCTTTCTCTACTTTTCTCCCCCGTGCGCAGTTTATGTAGAACATCTGGTTTTAAAAGTGTCGCAATTTTTAAACATATTATAATGCTCATGGGATCTGAATATCAACAGCTGTGTATTGCGGCGAACCACACGTCTGGAAAACATTCCTTGAAACTGAGTTCTTAAATAAACATAAAGCATCTATAACACACGATGCTGAACAACATGCATTTGTAAACTGAATATTTAGACCAGATGAGGTGCAAAGGATGGTTTTCTGGGTCTGTCAACGTGGGAAGGGAATCTTACATTATTTTAGCCCTGAGAGATCCTGGGCCTTTGAACCGAGTTGGGCCTTGGGTTTCTTCACTAAAATACTCGCCTTTGTCTTCTTCCTTTCTCATTTCTATCAGGATCTGCTGGTTTTGACTTGATTCTCTTACTGTATTCTTATCACTGGAAGTACTTTTTTTTCTCCCCATATCAAGGTCTCCAAAATAGTAGATGATACTTGACTTTAGTTTACAACTACACTTTCTTTTCTCTGGCTCCTTAAATCTCCAGAAAAGAATCTATATCAAAGTGTGTACGGTACGGTGGGGGGGCGGTACAGGTGTGAATTCTGAACATTTGATGAGCCCTTATTTGTGCCACGTGCATTCTAAGGTCTTTCTAAGCACACAATCAATTAATCCTCACATTAACTCACAGTGCAAATGCTATTATTATTCCCAACTTACAGAGGGACAAACGTGGGCACACAGAGGTTAAATACCTTGAACAAAATCACACAGCTTGCATGTGGTGGTAGATTAAGAATCATATATAGTGAAAGCTTAGAACCATTTTCCCATGGTACGATCTGGGTTCTATTCGGGGCATTAGGAGAGGCAGAGTACCATATTTTTGGTCAATCAAACTAAGATACATAATTTTACAAGTACAGGTATCTTTAGGAGCTCTCTGGGATAGGATGTTTGAAGAACTCTTGACAAAGTTATGTACTTTCTTTACTAAATCATTTGAAAGGTACAGAAATTTCCAGGTCAACATCAGTGAGGAACAGAATTGTCTCATGAATAGCTGAGAAAAAAAACCTGTATAAGTGACCGGGATGTAAGTACAGCAACTTAACTTTGCCCCCCTTTTAGTGGCCTATCAGTAAAATGGGGCAGAGTGAGAGAGACAGAGACAGAGAGCGAGAGAGGAGGGGGGCACAAATTGTGAACTTCATTAACTTGCTTTAAAATACCCTTCGTGGGGCACCTGGGTGGCTCAGTTGGTTCAGCATCTGCCTTCGGCTCAGGTCATGATCCCAGGGTCCCAGGATCGAGTCCCGCATTGGGCTCCCTGCTCAGCAGGAAGCCTGCTTCTCCCTCTGCCTGCTGCTCCCCCTGCTTGTGCTCGCTCACTCTCTCACTCTTGCTCTCTCTCCGACAAATAAATAACATCTTAAAAAAAAATAAAATACCCTTCATAATGGGGCGCCTGGGTGGCTTATTTTGTTTGTGCATCCGGCTCTTGATATCTGCTCCGGTTGTGAACTCAAGAGAGTAAGATCAAGGCTCCACGCTCAGTGGGGTGTCTGCTTGTGATTTTTTTCCCATTGTCCCATCTCTCTCTCCCTCCAAAATGAATAAATATATCTTTTAAAAAATAAAATAAAATGCATTTCATAAATACCTACCACAGTCCAGCTAAAACAAAGTGTATGTGAAGTGGGAGATCTGAGGTACGATTAAACTTTATCTACAGTGCATATATTTTTATTCCACTTCCTCATAGTAGACATAGCTCCCAAACAAATGAAAAGAGAAGTGAATAGTTCTTAAACACCCCTTTTATTCCTATTTATCATTAATTACAAAGGGTCATGGGAAGTGTCCCCACAGCATTCACTTAGTATGCCTACCAGTCTCCTTTCAACCCTTTAGCATTTTGATTTCTTTGACCTAAAGTTTGGTGTTCTGGGGCACGTGGGTGGCTCAGTGGGTTAAGCCTCTGCCTTCGGCTCAGGTCATGATCTCAGGGTCTTAGGATCGAGCCCCGCATCGGGCTCTCTGCTCAGCGGGGAGCCTGCTTCCTCCTCTCTCTTTCTGCCTGCCTCTCTGCCTACTTGTGATCTCTCTCTCTCTCTGTCAGATAAATAAATAAAATCTTAAAAAAAAAAAAAAGCTTGGTGCTCTGGCCTCAATAAGAATATAGCTCTAAATTGGGCCATGTCATCCCCCCACCCCCACCCCCCGCCATGGGGTACAAGGCAACTTGTAAATAAATGGCTCAGAATATTCACACTGGGCTCACACAGACCTGCTCAAGGATACAGGGCATCTATCTCAAGCTCATATTTTCACCTTGATGTTAATTCTACACCAGAAAGGCTCTCACCTCCCTCCCCAGTGTAAAGTCAAAATCTACATTTAAAGGGAGACATGGCAGCCTCTCCAGTCCTGGAAAGCTAGTGAACACGACCTTGCTGCAATTTAACTGGAAATACGCTCTGATGAGTTTAAAAAAAAAATTTTTTTTTTAAAAGGAAGAAAAGAAAAGAAAGAAACAAGCACGAGAAATAGCACGACATGGTCCATGAATTTCTGTTGGAAAAGGTGGAAAACCAAACTAAGCAGAAACAAAAGGACGCCAATTTGGAAAAACTCCAATGTGTAGAATCTTTTCCACCATCGGGTGTTTAACTGTAATAAGGCCGTATTCAAGTTACGAAATATGATGGGCTTATCTTTGTATTAAAACAACAAGAGAGAGAGAGCAAGGGCAGATATAAGGGTGTTTTTTAGGCTCATATTTCCAAACCTCATAAAATATTAGTAGCTGCATCAGCTATAAAAACTAATGGCTCCAGATTCTATTGTGTTACCCTCTTCAATTTCATTTTATCTCCATTCTCCATGCCCCCCCTTTCAGTTTTTGTCTTTCTATCTCCCTAAGTTGTTTGGGGTTCCAGTGTTTATGAGCTTTATAAGCTTGATAAGACTCAGAGGGCAGAATCTCTAACAAAAAGGGTCAAACAAAAGCTCGCCTGATTCCTTATATCAGAGTTTCTATGGTACAGTTAGGTTGTGATAACAGATCACGATAACATTGTCCAAAAAGGAAAGAAGAGAAAATTCTGGCCTTCATTACTGAGTTTCTTGCAAACTCACTTTTTCTTTCTTTCATTCTTTTTTTTTTTTTTTTCCTTTTTTCACAGCAATGACTAAAACTTCAATTTCCTCAGGCCTACCCTGGCCTTTTAAAATGTTTTCAGGCCTCTGCGAACACCAAACTCAATTCTGGATTCGCATTTACATAATATAATTTTTACCATCAATTAATCGATCACATTTAAATTCCTAAAAGTATCCAGTGAGTAATAACTACCCCCCAGGTGCTATAAAAAGTTAATTTCCAAACACAAAGGCCACTCTGACTTTCAAAAAGCTGAGTTGAGTTTCCCATTTGAGTCAAACAAAAAACAAAACAAAGCAAACAAAAAAACCTATTTTTTTTGTTTTGTTTTGTTTTTGTTTTTTAAACGATCATCCTACAGGTCATTCCAGAGAGATATTTCCTTCAGGCAATACAGGGAAGCATCAGGGTTCTGAGGCCAGGAAAGTGACTGGAGTGGACGGTGTAGAGCTGCCTCTAGAAGATGCTTCTGTCCTAACTGGATTCATCACGATGCTACCAAGTGCAGAACGGCCACTCGCCTACAGTCAAAAAATGACTGGTCAGCTGACCCAGATGACCCACGTCCGGAGACTGGAATTACGCTGTGGTATGATAAAGTGAATCCCAAGCCGAATGTACAACAGACGGTCTGTAAGTAATTATGGCAGCGTCACGAACCAGGTGGGACAGTTTTGGGAATGAGAGGGCGTGGGTTAGAGCCCAGTTCTACCATTAACTAGCTGGGTGGCCTCGGGCAAGTCACTTAACTCTCCCTAACCAGCAATCAATGCCTATCATCAGCGGTTACTGCCGCGAGGTAATTTAGCTGTGGATGTGGAAATGCTCTGTGAAGCCTGGGGGCAGACAGGGGTTGTGTTACTGCAATGGACACTGCTGCATCAGAGACATGATCTGGTCTTTGGTTGGCTACGCAAATGCTGCTACCACTTCTATTCATCATCCGGAGTTTGGCCTATAAACACCTGACTGGTTGTTTCAATCTTAGTTGTAGATAAACAGGAATTGATAGCACAGTAACAGACTCTCAGGCAATACAACTTGGTATTTGTAATAATCAAAGTAGCCAAGCTCTTAGCAAATGGATTAACCTGGGATCTGTTGTAGATGCTGGCTTGGGTTTTGCATGTTTCCACGTCTGTCTCACTGACGAAACTAAGCTCAAGGGCAGAAAGCAGGACTTAATCGCCCCTGGATGTTCCCCTTCCGTTCCTCCCCGCAAGCACCTCGCCCTGGGCCTGGCTGTAGTTGGTGCTCAATAAATGTTTGGTGAATGCATGGACAAACGATGGGAGAAACATAAAAGCAATGAGGTGGAATCTAATTCCACAGCCTGCAAATCAAAATCAGACTGCAAATGGAGGTCATTTTCGCGGGGATATATCTCAGCGTCACGTGCAGTTAATCAGAACACGGCAATTTTTTTTTTCATAAGCACAAGACCGATTATATATTTTTTTACATGGCCCCTAAATAGCATCGTCTTCAACTAATTTCAAAACCAAATGGGATGCCTGAAACACCAAATCGAATGCTGATGTGGGTTGGTGTGTGGATAATTCGCGAGGGCTGAATCTTCACAGCCGCGACAAAATCAGGCGTGTCCAGAAGAGTTAGTGGAGATGATGGGATGTCCTTGTGGCTATAAAACTGCCCCCAATTTTCCAGCAAATTGCCCTAGCCAGGGTGCCTTGAACCGGACAGCCCGGAACACAATTCCTCCCCAGGTGGACCTGACTTGACGCATCACCCAGCTTGCAGGACACACAGCAGACTGGGCACTAGAAGTCATTCCATTTGCCGGTTTCATAACCCAATCAGTGTTATCCGAGCACAGTCTACGGCAGACCTGTGTATGGCTTCCCTGTACTAGTAGTACTCTTCATGCAGCACAACTTTTTACGTTGACACAGCCTCTAAGATTGTCCCATTTGGAGTTCTGGGGAGGCACAGTCCACTGGATAAGTGCAGAGGCAGTGTCTGGACCCAGGATGTCTGAATCAAAACTTGAGCTCAACTACCTACCAGCTGTGTGACCTTGAGCAAGTGACTTAGCATCCCTGTATGTCATCTATACATACGTCTATACATGTATGCATCTATACAATGGAGATGTCTTAATAGCACCTATCTCTCAGGACTGCTGTATGATTATATGGGCTGATGTAGAAGAAGCACCTAGAATGTTCCCTAATGCCCAGTGAACACTAAGAGTTTGCACGTATATACTGAGATTGCATTGCTGACCAGATATTAACACAGCATTGGAACCCAAGCTTGTATAAAACTACAGAACTTAGATTTGCTTTTTGAAAAATGAAAACAAACCCCCCTCTTCCGTTCAATTACTTTTATCTTTTTTTAAAGATTTGTTTATCTATTTATTTGAGAGAGAGAGAGAGCGCACGTGGAGGGGAAGGGCAGAGGGAGAGGGAGAGGGAGAGAGTCTCAGGCAGACTCTCCAATGAGCATGGAGCCTGACCGGGGCTCAATCTCACGACCCTAAAATCATGACCTGAGCTGAAATCAAGAGTTGGATGCTTAATTGATGGAGTCACCCAGGTGCCCCTCCACTCAATTGCTTTTAAATCTCAAAATGAGATCTAAATGCCATGGAAGACCCGCTCAAAGCTGTCTCCCTGGATGACGCAGGCTGCTATTTCCTAGGGGTGTACAACGATGTTTCAAAGGGTACTCAGAGTCGTTCATGTAATGTGTGTGTTTGATTCAGAGACTCAAACCAAAAACTCACTGGGTATCTTCTGGGAGCTAAAATTTTACTTGACATCTTGCATGAATATAAACAAAACAGCAAACCAGTGTTTATATTAAACCAAAAGTGCATATATTGTAGAATGAAGTGAAACTTCTGCAAATTTTCAGGTTACAGGAGGCCTTGCAGAAATTCCGCCTCTGAATTTCCGCATCAGGCTCATCTGCTCCCTACTCCTGCGGCTCCGCGCAACCGCTGTCTTGGGAGTGCAGGCCAGGTTCCCGGGGTCACGGCTTCCCAAACTCTGTGAGAAGAGCAGGGGTTTTTCTCAGGCTCACACTTTTATAAAAAATAGAGGTGGATGATTGGAAAAATGAAAAAAGGAACAATCAAAGCAAGCCGCATTTTTTAACATTAGATGAAGCAAACAAAGGTACTGGGTCGGATTCCTATAAAATTTCCTCAATGCAGACCTGCCATCTCTGCTTCCGTGGTTGGGAACTCTACGTTGCTGCTTTATGACCCAGGCCGCACTGGAGTAGCTGTCGCGGGGGATGTATGGTGGAATTCGGAGCCTTGCTGAGTAGGAAATGGGGTTCTGCATGGTCACAGAGGCCAGGCTTTTCACTAATTAATGTTAAATCAGGTTAAAGCCCAGCAATCTGAGTCTGACTCTTGTCAATGGCTCAGACAGGGTAGGGCTGGAGGACCCTGTGTGGGATGCTCTGGGGTCCTTGGCATCCCCCAGGTCCTGGCCTCAGATTTACAGATTATTGGATCTGAGGGACACAAATTGCTCACATGTCCTTGTTGGAGGTGAGAAGCCCTTGGAAAATAAGCGAGAAACAGAGGTGGCTAATTTTGTGATTTGGGAGTTCATTCAGTGCCTTGGATATCAACCTTTCTGAGAATCCATGGGAAGCTGAAGCCCTTCCCACTAGGAAATTCCAGCAGTCAGGCCCACCTGCATGTGCCTAAGTAAAGGGGTTTGGTGGTCACTGGAACTCCATGCAGATGCCCCAGCGTATAACTCCCAGCTTTAGGGTTAGTGTAGACCATTAACCAAACCGGACATCTAGAAACACCCCTGCCAGGAAGTCTTTCTATCTTCTCCTGATATTTTGCCTTGATCTTAACCACAGCCCTCTTGTTTCTCACGCCCCGTGGCCAGCCAGAGAGGTCACTAAGGTGCCTGAAGTCATAGAGCTGGTAAGCGGCATGGGCATGCTTTCGGACGCCAGCATTCTGGCTTCCAAGTCCAAGCTGTTAGTCACTGAAGGCAAATCACTGCCTTCATCTCATTCCCAGCTCTGGAGGTGCGGCTCCATTAGTTAAGCCCATTAGAGCACAGATTTTCCTGTTAACTGGTATTGGTCCTGGCCAGATACATGACCTGACATGGATGCATCAGCTGGAAGGAAGGACTGTAGCCTGCAGCTGTGGGACAGATGCGGTGGCCCCATAAAGGGTCTCTGGAGAAGCACCAGCACAATCTATAGCTCCTGCCAATACACGCTATTCCTTTGTCTGGAAACCCCTTCCCCAACCTTTCCATCCCCTCACAAAGGCGCACACACCTCCTCCATGACTCTCTCCCACACTCTCCTGTGAGCTCCTCCAGGATATGGCCTCTATCTTATTTCCCTTAACGTCAGCATCCCAGAACTGCACACACCCGCCATGTCCCTCCCCTAGCCTGGCACCCAGCAGATGCCTGGCACAGAGCAGAGGCTTCAGTAAATGTTTGTGGGATGCATGAATGGAGAAATGAATGGATTTCATGAATCTACACACTGCTAATTTGGAATTTGTGATACTTTGGAGACAGGATATTTATTGAGTAAAAGTTTGGAAAAAATACCCTAACTTGGGCTTTTACTGCTTATGTAGTTCATTACTAAGGAATGCAAGTCTCTTGTCCTCCTCCCTCCCACCCCATTACTTTCCACATTTTATAATATGCAGAATAATTACAACTCAAGAAATGGCTTTCTTTTAAAGAAACAGCCAACCTCTGCTATATAATTAGACCTCTAAGGTTAATTTGGAAGAATTTTTTTTCACCTCCTGGACCTCTCTCCCATTCCCTACTCCTTAGTCCCCCAACAAAGTTTTCCAAGACTTGGTTAATGAGAATTTCAATTTCAGTTCAACTTATATATAGTACTTAAAGATGAATTATAAAACATGGATGATTCCAAGTTAAGTTGGTTCTCACAGCAAAATACAAGAAGCAAAATGACAATCGTAGTCTGTCGTTGCTTCAACTTGTCTTCCACCTGATGATGTAAATGTCTTCCATTTCATATCCAGAAACTTAGGAAAGGGATGGATTGTGCACTGGTGAAGATTTTTGCCCCTGCTCTCTGGGGGTGAGGGAAGGGGTGCTGGGACCTTGGCTGAAGAAGAAATGTACATAGGATGACGTTTCTCCAACAGTTGTCTCTGGACAGCAGCATCAGCATCACCTGCCGACTTCCTGGAAATGCACATCCACCTCCTGAATCAGGAATTCTGGAATGAGGTCCAGTAACCCACATTTTAATAAGCCCTCCAGGTAATTCTGATGCTGCTTAAGTTTGAGAACCACTCGCTGGTTAAGCGTTCTGCAGACCTTGTTAAAACCTACCGCTTGCGGCCTATAAGTAATTGCCTTCACACTCCCCTATTTGTAAAATGTGGATAATGTGGTGTCCCTGTGTGGATTAATGAGTCCATAGGTGTCAAGCTCTCAAGACAGCGCCAGGCACAGAATGCTTTCTCTATCTCTCCCTGATAGTGGGTGAAAGGAAGAGAAACTTGGAGAATAGGGCAAGTCCTAACATCTTCTCTGTGACTGGTTCAGGAGGTCAGAGTAGGGGAGTAAAAAGGGTTCGGGATGATGGGGAAAGGTTAGAGTCTGTGCTCCAAGATGGAAGAAGGGAGAGATTGCTGGACAGTCTGGAGGAACCATTCATCTGACAAATGTACTTTGTAGCTCATTCAGAGCTCTTCACAGGCTTTGGGCTGGGCACCAGAGGTGAACAAGATGGGCACAGTTCCCCCAGCCCTCGGAAGGACCAACAATTTAGCAGATGGAGTGAGAATTGTGTTTGCCAAATCCAGCATCCCACAGAGAGGTATCATGGGAGGGGACACCCAAGCCATTTCTTTGAGAGTAGATCTATAGGTTCTGATGAACAAACACTCATCCAGAAGACTTTTATGGGTATATGGGAGGGGGTGTGGGGTCCCATGAAGACACCCATCACCTTTCCTTGCTGGGGGTGGGGGGGGGCTTTCTTCAGGGGGATTTGTTAGGAGAATGTTCCTCCTCTCCTCCCAGTGGCACTAAGGCCCCTCTCCCTTAGTTCCCAGATCATCATTCCCAGGCTCTCCCTACAAGCCCCTGACTCAGAGAGTTCATCCCAAAACATCGTGGAGATGTTCAAGTTCAGGCCAAAAGAGAAGGAGCCCCAACACTAGCAGTGACAAGAGCAGCAGCTCCTGTCCACTGAGTGCCCCGTTCTGCATGCTGGCTGTGGGCGATGCTCTCACGTGCTACACAGTACTTAATCTCGTCAGAGCTCCGGGAGCTAACTGTGGTGGGTTTTGCCATTTTACACAGGAGAGAACAGAGGCTTCAAGAGACTGACAGCATGCCGTGGTACAGAGTGGCAGAGTGAGCTTTCTGTGCAAGCTCCAGTTTCACCTTGGGAAACTGGGACACTGAGCCCGGAGCAAAACCGAGGGCGGGGGCTCTTCTCAGGGACTCACAGCCCCCAAGGACCTTAGTGAGGACCGAAGCCCCTAACATCGTACTTTCCTCTGTGGCAAACCACAAGACAATAATGGGTTTGTGGCAGATGGTTAAAACCCCTCCAAGAAAAGAAAAAGAGTTTTCGGAAGCTACCGGCAGCATTGGCTCACCAGTCTGGGAATCTAAAATTTGCCTTAGCCAATTTGCACAATCACCACAGCCGGGTTGATATGGAAAACGTATGGCGCACACTTTGATTGCCAGGACTAATAAATCCACACGGCCCTCCCTCTTCCCTGCAACAGAAATCCTTTTCTTCCCCGGCTTTTTAATATGCAAGGCAGAGTGGAACATTAGCAGCGCGAAAGGGTAAATAATCTGGTAATTGATCTGGGATTTGTAGATTTTTACCTCAAATTTCTGTTTATGGTGGAAGGTCGTAAGCTATCCAAACCTCTATTGATCAGTCTTTTGTTTAAACTGAACCTACTGTATTTATTTGCGCTGCTCCTCCGAAGTCAAACAAAACGGCCCCGACCGAGCTGAACGGCATGGCGCCGTGGCCATGTGGCCCGTTCCCTCGCTGTACAGCTGCTTTCAATCTGCACTGTCTCTTTCATATCCACGTGAGATGAAGCAGCCTTCACTTAGCCTGGGAGACAGGCCAGCAAGAGAAGATAGGCGCTTAACCCTTCACGGACCTCTCCCCTGCTCCCCGTGACACCGCCCAGGGATTCTTGGGAAGCGGGAGGTTTCCCTAGAGATGCAGCCCGAGCACTCAGGGTCGCCTGCCTGGAACTGCTCGATGCTTCTAGAGAACAAGAACCCCTCCCTCCCCCTCTCTCACCTCCACTCCCTAGCCTGGACGAGCCTTCCCCTGACAGTGCCTCAAAGCTGTAAGCCTCTTGAGAGAGATTTTGGGCAGGAGTATGGTTTCCTCGGAAGGCTGGTCGGTTCAAATTGTCTTGCATAGAGGGAGGCACAGCCTAAGAGCCAGGGTGGCCAGAGCCTGGGCCTAGAATCCAGGCATGCTGCTGCTGATAGGGTCTCCTTTCCTACAGTGGACTTAGCTCTCTCCCATTTGTGTCCTTAACACCAAACTCAGCAGAAGTATTCTCAACCACGTCACAGCTGGGGCCCAGGATTTCTTTATTGGGGGAGGGGGACCTACCCTATCCCTTGTGGGGTGTCTAGCAGCATCCCCAGCCTCTGCCCACCAGACGCCAGCCAGCAGCAGCTCTCACCTCCAGTTATGACAACCAAAAATATCTCTAGGCATTATTAATGTCTTAGTCAACTGCGAAGCCCTACCTTGAAGAGATGGCATGTTAGTCCATGGTGCGAGCTCAGGAGCAGGCAGGAGCTCTTAAACTCTTCTGGCCTCCCGAGAGTTCCCACCTGGACAAAACTTCTTGCCCTCTCTGGGCCCAGCTTCCAGTGAGGAGCCCATGAAAGGCCCTAACTTGCAGAGTTGCACTGTAGCCCCAGTGGGATGTGGGGAGCTCTGCGCCTCACCAGTGCCTGGACCGAGGGGCTTCTGATGCATGGCCCTCCCCACCCCGTCACCTGGGAACAGAGCTGGACTGCAGCCCGGAGGACTGGGGAGCAAACGCAGCTAAGGCGAGACCCACCTCAGTCAAGCACCGTTGGATTTGTAATGGCCTTTGCCAATGGTAACAACTCTTGAGTTTTGGAGAGAGCTATGTGGCTTGGCAAGCAGGATTAGAATGGATTTGCTTTTTCCTTCCATCCCTGGCTTCACTGAAATACAGACATTTGCCCTCGCTCTTCCCAGCTGCAGCCCAAGGCCGGACTCGCAAGTGCTTAGAAATTAATTGCTCTGAGTAGGTGTGTGTGTTAAATAAATGGAAGCCCTTCGTAAAATAGGGTTGTTCGCAGCTTGGCTGTTACCTCCTCCTGGCTGCTAAATGCTTGGAAAATACTGCATCAGGAGCTAGATATAATATGATGGCTTTATTCTCCAGACTGACCCTGGTTCAGATCCCAACACAGCCACTTCCTAATTGTTTAGTGTTCTTGGGTAAGTTGCTTTATGTGCCTCCCCAATCCCTATTGGTAAATGGCTAATGGCACTGACCTCAAAACCCCGTCTGAAAATAAGTAGGGTGCCATATGCGAGCCCATCGGTGTGTGTGTTCTGCTCTGGACTTGCTGAAGGGTAGATCCCATTACTGTCATCATCACCATCGTCACCACCACCACCACCACCGCTGTCATTATTATTAAGGTGTTCCTTATTGGGTGTCTAATTCATATACAAACTCAAAGTAATATTAAGTCCATAATCCAAGCATAAGTGCTCTAAGATCGTCAATAACACATCTTTTGATGTCTAGTTCATCTTCTTTGCATTTTATTAGGATATTCAGTGTTATAGTTTCAGTCATAATATTTGAGGGAAACACTACTTCTATGTCCTTCAAACTCAGAAGGTGTCCTACCTATGGCAAAGGGCAACCTGTGTGAAGTGGGGTTTGGGGTGAGCACAATGGAACCAGGCTCTTTATAGGCAGATCAAGCGAGCCATGATCCTGGGTCTAGGAGCACATATGGTCACAGCATTTCGGAGCCCACCACGTGCTCTCATGTGTTCTCTGCCCACACGGCCCCTGTTACCGAGATGCATGAAGACTTCTACCTGGACCCTGGGGATTTGACTCTACCTGGGGTTCCTCTCCTGCCAGTGTATTGGCCAGCATGAAAGTGGGTAAGACTTACATCCTGGAGGGAGGGGGGCCCTTCCTTTTTCCTCCTTTATGCATGGGTCCTTAAAAGAGTATCTCAGAGGGCTAGGAAGAGGAGATAGTAGCTGAGAATATCTTATGGATATAGGAGAAATAAAATCATGACCCACAGACATTTGTTTGCATAGCATCCCTTCTTATAGTATTTTTCTCCACTTTCTATTTCTTCCCTGGAGCCCCTCTACCTTCCCAAAGATACCACATTGCTTGCATTTTCTGTGAAGTTTACCCTTGTCTTTTTCACTGAATGAAGCAGTTTGGGCCATTAATGCTAGGAAGCTTCTCTCTGGAAATACGTATTTTTGAGACATGAAAAATTACATCCGTCTTCTATATGTTAGCTATGAAACAATGACAAAATGCATGTAAAGCAATGTATTCAGAACCATAGGTCAATACTGGTGAATCCTCCTTCCCAAGGCCCTCTCTTTCCCTTACCAAAGCACTGCTGTCCTGAATTTCATGTTTATCAGTCTCTTGTTTTCCTTTAAAGTTGTACTTAATGCAAGTATGCCTCGACTATGTGTGTGTGTGTGCCTTGTTTTTCAGCTTTGTAAAAACATCATTCTAAGCTAGCATATCTTACTTTGCTTGATTTTTCCTCTTGGCATTGCGTTTCCAAGATGGTGTCTGTAGCTACGTGTAGTTCATTTTTTCCCTACTATATCATGTTCTAGTCTATTTGTATATTCTCCTGTGGATGGAGAATGGGGTAATTTTCAATGACCTGGCTTTTGTGTCATTTTTTTTTCTTTTAGATATATGACCCTATGACACTTGTGTATCTGTTTTCTGATGTACATGAAAAAGAGCTTTTCTAGAGAACATATCTGGGTGTTGAACTGATGAGGAGGTAAGGGTCTGTAGAACTACTCCATGGTGAACTGCATGATTGTCAAAAGATGCTCGTTAGTCGGCTCCAAAGCTGCCACCCTATTATTTTTGCAGAATTTATTTTTCAAAGGTGAATTTCCACTTCATGACTTCCTGAAAAATGGTGGCCCAGCCAAGGTTCACCTCTCTCTCACCCATGCAGTGGGGGTCATTTGAGAAGAGAGCCCTTGCTGGAATCCTGCTTCTTCCATTTACTAATAATGACTTTGGGTCAATCTCATTTACCTCACAGGTTTGCACTGAGTGTCCAAGTAGCTATAGTGAATGGCCATTACACTAGAACTGACTTCAGGACTATGACGTCTGAAGAAACAGAACTAGGAGAATATTCAAGACTCATTAGTATGCTACAAAGGGCAAGAAAATAGGGGAATCCAAAGGAATCTTTAAGCCTAACCAAAGGTATTCTTTGTGTATTTTACAGTGACCGAGGTTGACATCATTTCTGTATTTCAGATAGTCCTGGACTCAAAGATATAGTCACTAGAATCAATGGAAAGGGGAGAAGAATCTCATTTAGAGGGTCTAATGAACTCTTCCAAGGGAAGGTAGATAAGTTCATCTTGTTCTTAATTTTTGCTTTTTATTAGAGAGAGGAGAAGGTTTCTCTCTACTCTCTTCCCAAACCTCCTACCACATGCATGCATGCATACACACACACATGCGTGCACACACACACACACACACACACACACACACACACACACACACACAGTGTTTTATGGAAGCCAAATAATATATTTTATTTTCTATCTATTATGGTTTGACATCTTTTAAAAACCTTTCTAGTTGGGGAGATACTGTCCCTCTCTAGACCATCCAATTTTTAAGGCAGCAAACGACCAGAAGCATGCCACTGACATTCAGACTAACAAATCTAGAGCCACACCTCCTCTCTCTGGCCCCTGTACACCAGGAGCTAATATCCTTCTGCCTAATTGTCCTAGGGCCAGGTGCCAGGCAACTAGAGACCACCCCTGTAGCCCAAAGCCTACCAAAATTATTCCAACTAGCCAAGCCTAAGCTGTTTACCCTGGCTTGTCTTGCCTTTCTCTCAGTAACCCCAATAAAGATCGTGACCTAAAGGTTTCCCCTGCTCCTGTCTTCTGTCTCCTGACCATCCGGTATCTTTCCCCTGTGGTCCTGTGTGCTGTCCCTCCTGTCTCTAGTTCCTGTCGATATAATAAGCTTTGTTTTCCTAAGCCTCACTATGTCTCCTCTTGGAGCTGCACCCAGCTGACCACCACATAAAAGAGTATAAAACCATTGTGATTTAGAATTTATCATGACCTCATGCCCTTCTGTTGTCAGGGCACCCATGCTGGCATGTGGTGCAGCAGCATCTTGAATCTTGAACCCCCTTTGTCTTTGTTTTAAATGCCATGGAAAATGACCACTTTCCTCAGTCTAGGAAGAAATAGGAGCCCCTTCTAGGAGCAAGTGTAGCTCTAGGATCTGTGTAGCTCATGGCAGTTCTTTGTTTGATGACAGGCTAAGTCTTCCTGTGAGGCTCAAGGGCATTTGAGATGGGAAGGCCTTGGTTAATGTATGCCTTGGGTCTCCACATTCAGGATATCTCCCTCTGACCCAAAGCCTCAGCACCATTACCTATCAAAGGGACATTATAGCAGGTAACTATTAAAAAACACAACAATTATTACAATTAATTATAGCTTTTACACCTGCTTTGGAGATCTGAGATGAAAGACACTTCATAAAAGTAGATATTGTGACAGGTGAGCAATGGAGTTAATGAAACAATCTTATGCATGGTCATGCATGGGTGTTCTTCAGTTGCCACGAGGCTGGGTCATGGTAGCTCCCAGGCCCCTCCCCTATGCTGGGCATATCAAGGGCATCTTTCATCTCTCTCCATTCAACTCATCATACTTAAGGCTCTCTGGGCTCACTCCTCCTCTATAAAATGAGGGGAACACCAGCACCCAGCTCACAAAAGCATTTTGCGCACACAAAAGCATTGTGAGTTAATTAGCAGGCTTAGTGGAAAGTGTTTTATTTAAAGTTCCTGCTTTGAATCCTGACTCTTACTTAATAGCTTAGTTCTGAGAAAATTGCTTCATCTCTCCTAGTCTCATTTTCCTCACTTGTAAAATGGGATGGTAATAGTACCTAATCCTTAGAGGTAGTCTTGCTGATTAAATAAGATATTAGCACAACGCCTGGTGCACATGCACTTTTCACTCCATCAAAGCTAGTATCAATATACTGTGAGTACTGGCACTTCCTTGAACACAGTTAAGTGACTTGCCCAGGATTGTCTAGTACAGTCTGTTCTCTAGGCTGAAGTCAGATAGTTACTCTATCTATCCCTATAAATAAGATGAGTCTCTTTTGGGTACATAAAACTGGGGTGAATGGTCATTTAATAAACTTGGACAGTTTTTAGATCTGGTTTAAAATATAGGCTAAGTAGTATACAGGAATTCCTTGTGTTCTACACTTTAAACAACAGGCAGGCATCTTCCAGAGTTGATCACAATGAAATACTGGCATATGGTCCATGTGGCTCATGGATTAGCAAAGTAGTTCATGATAGATGAAGATCAGAGTAGATAGAGAAAGAGAATAAAACTAAAGATTGATGTCTTCGGGACCAGGTATGGTCTGAGGAGATGCTGTTGCTTACAAGGACAACTTCATATGGCAGAGGAAGCAGCCATGAGATTTATTTATGTCGTAATGATTAATGATTATTCTTAGCAGCTTGTTTGAAATAAACCCACAAGGAATATTCTAAGTAACCAGACTCCCCAGTTTGGGTACTCGGTGACTTCTGCTAAAGACTCAGGGAGACTAGTCTCCTGTGGAGTGGACCCTGTGACAATCCCAACCCTACCCGCTAGCAAGTGGAAGAAAATCAGGACACATGGAAGAATGGCAAGAAGAATGAGGTCAATGAGTAATGTCCCTACTCGTAGACGGAGAACATCCACAACATTCTAGAACACGGTCAAGACTCTAAAACTCCCACTTGAAGGCACCCCCAGCTTCAACTATCTCCTGGTTCTTTCACCAACCACACAAGGCAGACATGCTATGTCTATTTCTTCTTCCCACTTTGACCAACAGGGAAACTGAGGAGGCTAAGGCCCTTTCTCCAGGTTACACAGGTGACCTGACCTGTGCTTTGTAGCCTCAGAGCATGTGTCATTTCAAGAGTTGGGCCCATGGACCTAAAGGGACACTTGAGACCGGAGGTGTACAGGCCCTGGAAATGGGGGTCTGGTGGGGCTGAGTGAGGCAGGAGGGAGTAGGCACTGTCGGCTGGCCTTGGGCAAGAGACATACGGATGAAATTACCTTTGCCTCCTTTCACCTAATCAACAGGCACAGCTCTTCCATCCCTGGAGTTCTGCCTATTAGCGGTCACTAACCCTGCTGCATGGTTGCCGAGAACGCTCTGGGGTCTGCAGGCCTGGGGCAGGTTGCCAAGGCCAGGCTCCGGGAGCAGAGAAACAGGCTGGGCCCCAGTGTCTGGGCTCCTGTGAGCACCTTGTGGGCCTCGGAGGGGAACACGGGGTCAGCAAATCTAGGCTGGGATAGGCGGCCCAGTGGGTGCCCTGAATGGAAGGAAGCCTGCTACCGGGTCACAGACAGCCGGCCCTATCTCTGTCTTACTTTATAGCAGCTCTGAGGTGCTCTGCTGCTCAACACTTTGTACACGCATTTTGTTTTTTCCACAGCTGTCACATCAAATTGATTTTCAGTCATTTTAACCTGAGTAAGATCAGCAAACCAGGTCCCCCAGGTGAAAAGCTACTTCACCAAAGAAGTCATTTCTCCAATTCTTGTGCAGTAGGAATAGAGTTTTGGAAGGGGCTTCTGGCAAATGAATAATCAAATCCAAAGGGTGTTGGTAACAATAATCACAATTACCATTTATGAAGCATGTACTACATTTCTTTACTTTAGATCTCTTTCCCACTTCTCCAACAATCCTTTGAGGTAGGTAATAGCTCAATTGATGAGTACTTACTTCTTGTGCATTCTCTCATTAAATCCTAACCACCCTATGCTGTATGCACTATTATCCCAATCATTTTAGCAGAAGAAACTGAACCTCCAGCAATGCATGTCACTCGCCCAGAGTCACCCAGGCAGTGACAGAGCTGGGTTCTGACTCAGGCCTGGGTGCCACCAACCCAAACTCCTTCTGCCTGGGCCTCTTGGACTGAGTCCTTTCTTCCTTATCACCTACCCTATTTGCCGTTGGAGTCTGAGTCACCTGGGAGAGCAGGCAGAGCCGGTGCTCAGTTTTGAGAAAGAAATATTGTAAAGGTTTGGAGAAAAAGAAGAGCGGGACAAAAGTCCCCGGTGAATGATGGCATCTGTGCCAGCTGCTGAGTCCAGCTCTGAAGGTCACAGCATCTGCACAGGCACGAATAGAAATGGAAATTCTACCCTCCGATGAACATAAGTGGGTAGCACAGAAGCTGGGATATACTTGGACCTCAGGACTGCCCGCTCTAGCACCAAGTTATAACTACAAGAATGATTCTTCTCTGGCCCTTTCTTGCCAGGGATAAAACCACCCTGCCATTCGGCAGGTTGGACACACTTCAGCCCTCCCAAGCTGGCGGCTTTCCTGGCAGAGGTGTGATGGGGCATGATTTTGGACCCCCAGGTTCCTTCCCATTTCAGCCACTGAGGTCAGGTCTGAGTTGCCTGCCTAGGGTGGCCAGGCTTAGCCAATGAAAATAAAAAAGGCACAGTTAAATTTGACTTTCACATAAACAGCACGCACTCCTTTAGTCTGAGCGTCTCAACGCTGGGGCTGCGCTCTGCATTCTGGGCATGCTTGTCAGGGGTTAGCTGTTCTTGGCAGAGGGCAAGCCCTGCAAGAGGCTCGAGCCCCCAACATAGCTGGCACCACCCACTTCGGGCACTTGGACTTGGTCAGGAAAACACAAGCAGCCCTGGGAGGACATGGTGTGGGCCCCTCCCCTTAGCAAGGACATAAGGGGAATCAGAGACTCAAACACTGGCATAGATGATGGAGAACAGGTATTCCCTGGGAAAAACTTAGTGTGATGGCAAGCACAACCATAATGAGCCTTTCTGGAAGAAGCCACTCTGAGGTGTGTCCTTCCCATAATATGCCCTGTGGAGCCCAGTCATACAGAGGTCCTTGGCTTGAAGCAGCAGCAGCACTGGCTCCTGAGGCCATGCTTGCTCTGTGGACACATCCTCTTCTCTTTCCTCTTCCCTGCTTCTCCCGGTTTCTCTCCCCTCCTTCCTTCTTCAGACTAGAATGCAGAGAGTGGGTCTCAACTAGGCCAAATTTGCCCCCAGAAGACATTTATCAACATCTACAGACATTTTTGGTTGTCGCTACTGAGGGAGGAAGGGCATTTGGCATCTAGCAAAACCAGGCTGTTCCATACCCTATGGTACACCAGACGGCCCCCCACAGCCCCAAATGACCCAACCCCAAATATCCACAGAGCAAGGTTGAGAGACCCAGTAACACCTCCTCTTGGCATGGACTCTCCATGACCGCAGGAGACTTTCCTCACCTCTCCTGGCCTTAGCTTTCGCCCCTTTGCAAAGAGAGGTCTGAATGAGGTGGGCATGAGGAGCCGAGCACAGGCGCCATGAACAACACCGCCAACACTGCCAACTAAGCTGTACTTCCCACTGGGGGTACCGGGGCGGTGGAGGCTCTGAACGCCGGAGCCGGGAGCCCCTTGGTCCCCGTGAGGTGTCTTTGCCTTCCTAGCTGTGAGGGCTCAGGAGGCCCAGCCCATCCCCACCCTTCTGGGACATCCCCCGCCGGCCCTGCGCTGGCACCGTCGCTGTCAGGATCGGCAGGCCCTCCCCCGCGGGCCTTGCCTGGATCCAGGCACACCTTGCCTCCCTTGCCCAAGGACTGGCAGTGGATCAAAGAGCTCTGGGTGGAACAACATTTGGCAGCAGGAAGTGGATCAGCAAAATGGTCCTGGCCCGGGTGCAGCAGAGGCTCGGCTTCCGAGAGTGTGGTGCGTGCAGCCTCTGCAGCCTTGTCTGTGCCTACGTCCAGGACCTTAGCACCCCTTTCCCTTGCTCCGTCTCCCCCGCTCATATCCTAGGATCCCAGGGCTGGAGAATCCTTAGTGTATCCCGGGCATTATGAGTTGCAGGCCAGCCTCCCGCTTCCTGCCCTGAAGCCAAATATCAGCAACCATAGTACCATTTTCTGCTGCACCTGGGTGTCCGGCTCTGAGCTGCGCGCCACATCTCATCCTCACCATGGCCTCCGAGGGCCATCTTATTGCCGATCTCACGCAGTCCTTTAAGCTCTTTGCATTACCTGGTTTTCTCTTGGCACATTTAATCCTCACAGCCTCAGCAGGAGGTAGCTCCTAGTCTGACAGCTGGGGAAACTGAGGCACGGAGAGACGAATAAGTAGGGGACCTGGGGTTCAGACCCAGATAATCGGGTTCTAGAGTTGAAGCCCTTATCCATTCTGCAAACTGTCTCCCAGGATATCCCAGGATATTCAGAGTGGTTAATTAACTTACTTAAGGTCACAAAGCTATGATATGTTAGAGCAAACAGTGGGACAAGGGTTTGTTTATACAGAGCCCCATTCTTATTTCTCAAACCACAGTGGTACTATAAGTATGACATATAAATAGTATATATAAACATAATATATTATAATATATACATATATAAATATATTAAATATATATAAATGTAGCACTGATAAATGAAAACCAAATAAATTGAAGGATCTCTTTGTCTTCCATTTACTCATTTATGTGTTTATCAGTGAGATGGAGAGGATTTAAAAACATTCATATGTACGTACCTGTGATTATTTCATTAATAGTAAATATATTTAAAACAAACCAGTGTCGACAACCCATGATCGACTTTATAACATGCAGAACATTCGAAGAATCAGAAAATAACCTGTTATGGTCCCCAAGGGGTTTAATGAGAGAAACTGGCCACAAGAACACACATTAGTTTTAATTTTAGGAACTCTTCAAAGCAGTTAAGTTTTCCATTCTAATAAAGAGAATGAAGCTCAAAAAGCTTAACCACCAAGGACCTGAAGAGAAGTTGGGTCCCAAGCCAGTCTTGTCTGACCCCAGGACTGTTCATTACCACTAACCTATCTTACCTCTCTCATGAGCCCAAAATCTGAGGCAGGTCTTCAGGCGTGGGTTCAGAGAGATCTGGGAGCAGGTGGCTGAAGCAGAAGGAATGAACTGTGACAGGTAGCTTCACCCCTGCTGGCCCCAGAGCCCTGCCCAATAGAGAGTGGAAGATTTCATAGTGGGACATTCTTTAGCAAGGTTTACGGGGCTTCATTCAATTGCAAAATACCCTAAGACCCCAGCATTTTATCACTTTTTAACCTTAGCTTTTTGGCTTATACGTAAGTGTGTTGGTATGTGTGGAAGCCTAGCCTGGCATCTCCATGTTTGGACTGTACAAAGCAGTGCAAGGTGGGATGTTAGCTTGGAGGCAGGTGCAGGCCCGCCACAATCCCAGGATCTAGAAACCTCCTTTTGTGTCCAAGAAGGGGCTATAGCTGAGCCAGAGCTAGATGGCACCTTGCAGAAGGTTTGATTCCTAAGGACCTTCTGGTCCATGATTACCGATGAGTTTGCAGAAAAGAAGCCATAAATCGGCAGTGGAAGGGGCTCGGTGGGCAGGGGCAGTGGGTCCCTTGTGCAGAGTAGCTGCAGGGAAAGGAGGAGCAAAGACCTCCCACCACTTGTCTTCTTCACCTCCCCTCTTCCCTCCCTTCCTCTAAATGAACACAGCTCCCCTTTCTGGTGGCTTGGCAGGTGTCTTCCATTCACACAGTTAAACTGTCCCAGACCTGCCCATGTAGGCACCATGTTGCCCCTCCTGCTTGTCTGCTCCCAGGACAGCAGTTGTGCAAGAAGCCCCACACATGAGCTGGTAGGAGGGACACAGCCAAAGAGACTCCTTGCCTGGGAAGTTGGGACATTAGGCTCACAGGCAGCTCTCCACTGGAGCAAGGTGACATAGGCATGAAGTGTGAGAGCTGGCCTGATCAGATGACCAGAAGCTCCAGGTGAGAAGAGGCTACTGTGGGAAGCAGTGCCGGCTACTAAGACTAACTGCAAAGGCTCTGAGTGCCAAGAAGAGACACTTTCTGTAAGTGACCTCAGCGTAATATCACCGACAGGGGCACATCATGTATAACCATGGTCTCACTGAGGCCGGTCTCGCCTCTTCCCATGTGCCAAAGGAAAATAGCAATCCAACAGCTAAAGATGTGGGAGAGGTAGATTTTACTGAAGCTCTCCCCAGGGAAACGGATGAGAACTACATCCAGCACCAGGGGTTTCTGGTACCCTCTTGCTCTACCTCCCCTGCAGCAGCTGCCCCTCCCTCTGGTCTGCTCCAGGAACATCCCCCCAGCAGTATCCACCACCCCCCCAACCGTGTCTCTCTCACTAGAGCTTGCAAACCTTTCAGCTTTCATACCTGGCTTTGCAAAGCAGAAGGGGTAAGACGTAGCAGTGCACCAGTCTGGTTAGCACACTGCAGATCATAGCGAGTCCTAGAAGCCTTACTTCCTCTCACAATATACCCATTATTTTTTACTTCATCAATTAACCTCTTTTACATCTTACTCAAACAGAAGAGGCTATCCACCAACCTAACCTGAGAGATGTTAATATTTCATCCTCTCTGTACCTTCAGATCTCCCCTTCTCCCCCAACTCGTCTCTTTCTCTCTCTTACACAGACACACACACACACACACACACTATACAGAAGGTAGAGCCCTACAGCCCATTTCTATTTTCTCCCTCTCTGGAAACATTCCCATGCATGTCTAGTGAGTGTCATTTGGTCTGAATCCAGGATAGCATCGCGGTTATGCATGCAGACTTGGAAGTCAGACAGGCTGGCTGTGAGCTCCAACTCTGCACCAACGAGCTGGGTAAGCCGGGGCACATTGCTTACCTTTTCTATACCTCAGTCAAATGAGGAAGATGATAGTGAACTAAGCCTGGGTGCAAGAGTCAAATGGGAAAATATTTCAGGTCCCTGAACCCGAGCCTGGGAAAAATAAATGCTTAATAAATATTAGCTATTATGATGATCCATAAACCATAAGAATAGTTTTGTGTGTGTTTTAAAAATTTGCTTAAATTGTGTCATAGCATTATACCTACACACATGCACAAATGCACACTCCCTTTTGCAACTTGCTCTCTAATGCACACCCGTTATGCTCAGAAATCTATTTTGATATGTATAATGCATTCATGTTAGTTGCCGTAGAGTGGCATCTTACCATTGTTTTAATTCCCTGATGACTTAACCTAAAACTTATTTGGAAAAGTAAAGAGTCAAAGCAGTATCAAAGGTGAGGAAGAATGAAAGAAGCCATGTCCTATTATAATAATGATAGGTGTGGTGCATAAACAATGAATTCTGGAACACTGAAAAGAAATGAAATAAAATTTAAAAATAATAATAATGATGCTAGGACTTATTTATGAGCTCAAGAAGCAGGGTCTAATATAACTTTCTGTTATCATGGAAATATTCTATACTTAGGCTATTCAAGCAGCCACATATGACTAGTGAGCACTGGGAATGTTGGAAATTTGTGATCAATGTGTGTTCAATGTGTTAACAGTCAAACAATTGTTTACTGTATTTTATACTCATTTAAATTTAAATAGCCAAATGTGATAGCGACAGCACAGACTTAGAGCAACAAAACTTTGTGACAAAGTAGTAGAGATCACTTTATCAAGTGGACCAGTAGATCAAAGAAACAGAAAAGGGGGTCTAAACATAGACACTGGTGTTTGGTATGTGACCAAGAAGGTATTGTAAGTCAAAGAGGGAAATAATGAGCCTATTTTTACACGATGTTTGGGTTTTTTCTTCTTTGAATTTCCTTTATTGTATCATTTGGCCATTCCTGCCACCATGCATTGAGTTGTATACCTTTTATTTATTAATATGTCATAATTATTCATATATTTGGATATACTATAAAATGAGTATTTCTCTTAGTTTGTGAATTTCTAAATTAACATTTGTTGAAAAGTCTCACATTTTAAAAATGTCACTTAAGGATTGCGCTTCCCCTGTCTTGTTTAAGAAACCTTTCCCCAATCCAAGGTCCTAAAGTTAGATGTGTTAAATTTTACATTTCAAATTAAGAGATTTAATCCAACTGAAATTCATTATTGAACATTGTATGAAGAAGAGATCTGAGTTAGTCTCCCTCCCTGTTTGGATGCCAATATTCCTGTGCTTTGTATTGAATTTTCCATGCTTTCCACTTGATTTAAAATGGATTCTCAGCACTTTAGCTTTGCCAATAAATTTAGAATAATTTTGTCAACTTCAATGATAAGCTCTTTAGATACTTTTATTTAAATTTTATTAAATTTATAGAATAATTTGAGGGAATTATTATAGCTCCATATGAATTTTAGAACTAGTTTTTCAAAACCCCAAATACTCCACAAATAATAAGAACTAATACATTGTTTTCATAAAATTGCAGGACACAAAATCGACATACAAAAATCAGTTGTGTTTCTATACACTAATTATAAACTACCTGATATGGAAATTAGGAAAACAATCCTCCTAACAGTGTTTAGGAATATACTTAACCAAAGAAGTGAAAGACTTGCACACTGAAAACTACAAGACACCGATGAAAGAAACTAAGGAAGATTCAAATGGAAAGACATCTCTTGCTCATGGATTGGAGACTTAGAGATGTTAAAGTGTCCATACTACCTAAAGTGATCTACAGGTTCAATGCAACCATTATCAAAATCCAATGGCATTTCTTACAGGAATAGACTAGATGACACTTTGGAAGAGGAACATGGGGCTCAGCATGCACCGGTACCTGCCTGCAGAGGGTGGTAGGAATGTGGCAGAGCTTCAAAGCTCTGCCTATAAACACTACCTTATACTATGTCCCAGGTCAACTAGACAGAGCCCTCTACAATTTCCCATTCCAACAGGAGAGATTATATATGTGTATAAAACAGAGACACAATGAAGCAAATCCTCCCACAAACATCAAAGGAGCAGAAGGTGACTTCTGGATGGCCCAAGTCTTCTCAGAATAGCTGGCTTTTACCTGAGAGCTGGTGGGAGGGAGACCTGTCATCTGCCCCATCACATCTCTTGGTGCTAGGTGTGTGTGCTGTGCGAATGACCTCCAAGGCTCGAGAACACTGACGCCCATGAAATAACTAGCAATCATGCCAATAATACCAACATCAAGCCCGCACGCAACTCCAACGCCAAAGGCACCCAACATCCAGATGGGAGTTTTGGCAGCGATTCTAGTGACACTCTGGAGAGGACATATGAGACGAGACTGGAAGCGCAGTTGCCTAAAGCACAGTTGCATTAGACAACGTGAAATAATTCAGACAGAGAAAGATAAATACTGTAGGATCTTACTTATTATATATGGAATCTAAAAATATCAAACTCATAGAAACTGTGGGAATAGGGCTGCCAGGGACTTAGGGGTGGAAAAAATGCACAGATGTTGGTCAAATGATAGAAACATTGAGTTATAAGGTGAGTGAAGTCTGGGCCTTTAACGCACAGCATGCTCACGACACTTACAACTCTCTGTTCTTACCATAACAACAAGAACAAAATGGTAATTATGTGAGGAAAGGGGTATGTCACTAGCCCTCTGCGGCAAACATTTCAAAATGTTTCCATGTATCAAATCACCACACCGTTGTGCACCTTAAACGCGCATGGTGTGACATGTCGGTGACACCTCAATAAAGCTGGGGGCCAGAAGGAACACATGAGGCACTACTGCAGCGGCCTGAGCCGGGACTGAGCAAAATCGAAACACTTTCCCAGGTGGGATGTTGACTGCAGCTGAAATGCTCTCTTGGTGCCCTACTACACTATGGATTGTTTTGTTTTGTTATTTTGCATCTACCCTTGATTTTGTACCAACTGTTCCTTCTAATGGAGCTACTGATGCCTCTTTTTTTTTTTTTTTTTTTTTTGCCTGGTCAACTCCTAGTAATCCTCCAGGAATTGCCTCTGCCCTCCACTCTTCCCAGAAATCTTTCCCTGACTTTCCAGTCCACAGTCTGAGGGAGGGACCTCTCCGTGCTCAGTACTCTAGAGCACTGTCCTGGGTACTGTACTGCAATTGCATGCTCGTGGGGGTGTTTTCTTGTATAGACCATGAAATCCTTAATGGCAGGGTTGTACCAGTCTTCGCTCTCTCCCACGGTTCTGGAAAAGAGTGACTATTAGGTAGACATGTGTTGAGTGCCAAGAGCAAAGCACTGATTCCATAAGCTGATGGCAAAGTGTGGTTCTACTACTCAGCTTCTAACCCATGCAGGGTCCAGTTCCTTAGTTACACCTCCAGGCTCTCTGGGGCAGTGGGAAGTTGATTTCTCATAGCAAAACAAAAACAAAAACACACAAAAACAAAACCAAACAAACAAACAAAAAATTTCCCTTTGTAACTCAGGGTAACCCTTTGTAACCCTTCTGCAAAGGCACTAAGGAAGATCTCACTAGAAGTGACATCTCTTCTCTTTGAAGTTGGCTGTAGGGGATGGGGTGTTATAGGCACCAGCCCTTCACACAAGCCCTGTTGGACAGAGATGTTGCCCTTTCATCCCATCCAAGAATTAGACACACACTGCTTGTCTCGAATGTTCTTTCACTTCACTAACACACATGCATGCACACACACATGTGCACGTTCTTGCTCACATTCAGGACCAGGGTCGTGCACACATATACACACTTGGCCTCTGTAAGGCCCTCTCCTTCACGGTTCTGTCACTTCTTGTGAACGTCTTTCTCACCTTTGTCATATCCTCTCGTGGAACTTACAGATGACTCCAGTTTGTAATTAGACAGCCACTAATGTGTTTGTCTAATGAAAGTCTGCATTCCCTGCTAGATTATAAGCTCGATGAAGGCAAGGACTGTCTTGGTTAGTATTTAATTTCCTGTGCTCAGTACAGACTCTAGGTCTTTAAACATATTGAACATTACATATTGAATATTAACGAATGTCCCTTTGTTCTTACTATATTGGAATAGCATAGTTCTGTTCCTCCTTGTGTAATTAATGATGCATGGGGCTCAGTAAAGATATTCCCAGCCTCCACTACAGGCAGAGAATGATGATGTGGCGGGGATACCATTTGAGAATTTCCTCCTAAGCCAGGTTGTAAGGCACATAGGATCAGCCGCATTAATTTATTATCACATCTCATTTCAGACCTCAACTGGGAGTACAAAGGCTAATCAACCTCCTTAGTTTCCAGAATTGGCCAGATGCCCTCAAATAATTTCTAAACAGAATCCTATCCGTGATAGGGTGATAGTGTTGTATGCATTGGCCCAAGGATCTACACATGGGGACTGTGACCCTCCAACCCTCAGCCCCATGCTTTAGCACAGAGCCAGGGACTGCAGAAGCACATGGACTCCGATCCCGGGTATACTACTTTCCAGTGTTAGGGCCAAGGCATAGAACTTTGCTGCACTGGGCTACCACTGACTCATCTGTCAGATGGGGAAAGTACCTCTCTTGGAGCTTCATTGTGAAGATGGCATGATATGATGAATGTATTTTGCTCATCTCAATCCTGTAATGAGTTCCTATAATGAGTAGGGACTCCACCAGCATGTGCTAAGTCAATAAAAGAGTCACACCTGTACAACAGAGAGTTTGAAGCTATGTGACAGCCATGGATTGTGTTAATGACCAATAAAGATCCCTTCTCCCTCTGACCCATCATCCCAGTTGGGGTTTGGTCATGTTTGGCCAATGGAACATGATTAGACATGATTGTGTGCCAATTCAAGCCAAGGCTGTAAGAGGCGCTGCATGTTTGTGCTCATCTTTCTTAATCTCCTGTCTTCCACAATAGGAAGAAAATTCCCTAGGTGTTGTCCCTATAGCTTAGGTCCTAAAATAAGAGACATGTGGAGCCTCTGGCCAAAGACAGCTAAGCCACAACCAATATGCAAGCCTAGCAGCAAGAAAAACGTGTTTATGTTTTTAAGCCACTCGGATTTGGGAGTTTGCTCATGACATCATTGCAGTTAAAACTTAAGGCAGGGACCCCCATTTAAAATCATGAGTCTCATCCAGGTGTACTTTGAAGGGGGCAATGTTCACTTAGATGGACAGGTTGTGATGTTATTTAAAAATCAGTCACATGGCTGACTATGTTTATCTCTAATGTGGTTGTGGCAAACTCTTTACTTTGGCCAATAGCAGCAGATAAATCTTGTCACCTCTCTGGAAATCTGATGGTTTATCATCTATGGAGTAAGAACACATGTTGAGCTCAAACTAGTGCGTGTATTGAATGTTATTTTAGGGGGAAATATGAGGAACTTACCTCAGCGTATGAGGCTTAGGTCAGGTTTCTCATATCAGAGTGAAACATTCAGAACGAATTAAAAGTTTTACCCTCTAAAAGGCAATTACAAAAAGAAAAAAAACCCCAAAGAAACCCTTTTAATGCCTATAATTTTCCTAGGACTTACATGTCCTATTAAGAAGAAAAATGACATTAAAATAATTTTAAAGGTTTTGGCTTAAGCCCATTGAAATAAGGAAATTACTTTGCTTAGAATCAAGTCCTCATTATTTTGTCCCAGCCTGCATTAAGGATGGACCCCTGTGGAGATGTGGTCAGGTGACTGGGTTCCAGCTGAGAATGGCCATGCTGAAATTAATATGGCGCCAACCTTCCCATAATGGGTCCTATGTGGCTCCTTGGCCTGATTGTCTCTTAAGGGCCATTGAGATGGAAATCTGCCAAGTTTCTTCCTGCAGCCAGTCTATTTGGGGGCTTGTCCCTTTGTGTTTTCCTGATGCCAGCTCAGGCCTTTTAAGATTTTCTGTTCTTTATATAAACATGTAGATTACTAGTTCAGCTATAAGCAGCTGGTCGATGTAAGGTTTGGTTGTAATTCACCCTTCATTTCTCACTAACTTCCATTTTTCTCCCTGGTTTTAATCAGATATAACCACTGTTAAGAGGTGGGCATTGGAATGCTAACAGAAGAATGGGTAAAGTAGATGTGGTATATGCATATGATGGAATATTACTCAGCCACATAAAAGAATGAAATCTTGTATTTGTGGCAACATGGATGGACCTTGAGGGCATTATGCCAAATGAAATAAGTCAGACAAAGAAAGATAAACATTGTATGTTCTCACATATATGTGGAATCAAAGAAACAAACAAAAAACAAAACCAAAAAACCCACAAGCTTATGGATACAGAGAACAGATTGGTGGTTGGCGGAGTTGGGGGTAAGGGTTGGGTGAAAGGGGTAAATGGGATAGGTTAAAAGCTGCATACTTTAAGCTATAAAATGAACAAGCCATGGTGGGGGGGTTGCTATGTCCAGCATGAAGACTACAGTTAGTAATACTATTTGTCTATTTGAAAGTTGCTAAGAGAACAGATCCTAAAATTTCTCACCATAAGAAGAAATAGTTTTATAACTATGTGTGGTGACAGATGTTAACTAGACTTATTGTGGTGCTTATTTTGCAATATATACAACATCAAATCTTTATGTGGTACACCTTAAACTAATATGATGTTATATGTCAATTACACCTCAATGAAAAAGAATCATAATTCAGGTAAAAATAAATAACTGACATGGGCAAACCCAGACAGCAACAGGAAAAAAAACAGAAATAAACATTGGAATCTTGTTGTGGGCCATTACCTGGTAACATGATAAAAACGTTTAACCTATTCAGTAACAAGCTACTGAGAAAGAAACTGGTTAATTCAACTCCTGTGACTTCATTTAATCCATGATATCCCTCCTGTCATGTGGTTGTTTCGCCTAGAAGGACCTGTAGGAATAGGGCACCAACGTGTTACTGGCCGCCTGTCAGGCAGCTGTCAAATGGTAACGATTTTCAATCACTGCCAAGCAGGTCCTAGATTTGAACCAGTGACCTAAGAAGAAAGTCTCCATAGTCCATTACCAAATTATTCCCCGAGCCCTTTGCTTCCCCGACTAACACCCTTTCCAATAAAACTCCATTTTTGTCATTGAATCAGTCAGCATGCCTACAAATCCCTGAAGGGTGAAATTAATTTTAACTACAGCATTGGACAAACAAGCTCAAAAGTGAGTTCTTCAGTAATGGAAGCCAATATTTCAGACATTGATCCATTTGGAAAAATAGCGTTGGTTTCCCTCTTGGAGCTTGAGTGTGGCGGTTGGGTAATAAACAAAGATGTTGTTATACAGTTTACTGTGTGGCCAATCTTAGATGTTCCTAATTCTAAATTTTTATGGCTTCAAGTAGATGAACTCTGTGTGCTGGTGGCTGAAACTCTTGGAGATTAAAAGCTGAACCCTCTTGAGAGTCCTTCTTCCTTTGACCTGTTTACCTGAGAATTTCAGTGTAATTGCATTTGGAAAACACATTTCCATAGTTTTTTATGTATGTATGCATGTACATCATCTGTATTTTTTTTACTTTTTTTTTTTTTTTTTTCTGTCAACCATGAACCCACCACGAGTAGCTGAAGCTTCCTGTGGTAGGAAATAGATTATCTCATGCATTCTATCCCACTAACATCTGCATGGTTCAAGCCTTGCTGGAAGCCCAACATATTTTCTTAAACTTTGATAATATTTGTTGTGAACGTGCCCAGAAAACAACTAGATATTGCATGAAGCTAAGTTGATAACATTCTTTTAACATGAAGGCAGGAAGGTGTGGTAGAGAGTGGGGAGTCCGTTTACTCTTGTCATGAGTCAATGATAGTGTCTGGGCCCCTTTGACCTGTCCCAAATTCCCCATGTTGATTTTCTGAGGCTTTATATACACACAGAAGGTACAAACATGTTTATTTAAGCCAAAAAAGTATCCACATTTTATTATGGAACACACTTCAACCTTGCCTGGAGATGAGAGAGGCAGGTGAGGGATGGATTTCAGAAAATAGTCAAGGCAGATGTTAAGTCAACAAAAATACTACCTCATAGTGTCAAAGTTAAAAGAACTCTGGATGTAGGTTTAAAGCAACCATTAGATGGATCTGTATCTAGCCCCTGCTCTGTAGAGGAAGTACATTTTGCAGTCAGAGTCCTGGGCTCAGATTCTGGCTTTTCTCTGTCAATTGTGTGACCTTACGCCAGTGGATATCTGACTCTTCCTTGTCCTCAGGTGTGAATTACGAGCCATAATGCCTTTGACATGGGGTCTCGGGTGGGTTAAATGAGATGCATAATGGACCTACTATGGTAACCACTGTGTGACAGGCACATAGTATATGGCTACTCCTGTATCACCAGTGAATCATCATTATTACCACACTCAGGCTTATCCAGGACACAGCCTTTTGAGTTACAGGAAACTCTGTAGGTGGCCAGTCAAGCTAAAGGCTATTCACTGTAAATCCCCGATTCCCTGCTTGAGGGCCTTCTCTGCACACCTGAGGGCAGGTCAGAAATGCCAGGGTCTTAACACCCCAGGAACAGCCATGACAAATGGCAGTCAGAGCATAAATACTCAGTGGCTTCCTTGCCCCTGGGTGGGATCACTGTGAAGCGTTGTCTACTGTCTCACAGGGATCTGCAGTTGGACTGAGCACCAACTGCCCATACCAGTAGTCTATACACTCATGTTCTCTATCTTGGCCTTCTCACCTCCCCTTCAAATTTGCCCCCTTCCCTATCAGTGCATTGAGACCACTTCCCAGATAAACCATTTGCACTCAGACCCTTGTATTCAGGTCTCTTCTTGAGGGAACCCAACATAAAACACTTTAGTTAAGTACAGAACTGATCCCTCAAGCTCTTGACCTGAGGTTACCATATGGGAATCAACTAGATGGCAAACAGTATTGACAATTCAGAAAGCATGACCTTGAGACTTCAGGTTGGGGTAGCATTTGAAAGCACGTTGTTTTCTGAGCTAAGGAATCAAATACATATGGCCTGTCCTGGCCACAGAGTCTCTTCACGTGCAGCTATTCCAAAGGATGTGTGGCTAACTTTAGAAGAGGAATCCATCCTTGACACCCAAAGATCTACTTAATACACACAACACAGTCTATATTTCCCATCAGACCACCCTAGATAAAGCCCTCAAACTTGGTGAAAACCCATCCAGCCATTCCACATGGTGTAACAGCAGACAATTTATTAGCAGAAATATAAACTATCCAATGGAAACCCTTTCCTGTATTCATGCAGCCTTTGGAGAATACAAATGATTTTCCTAATATTTTTCTCCTGAATAAACCTAGGCAGAAGAAACAAAATAATGACCCAGAAAAAGCAAATGAAGGAAGTTAATTAAGTTCATAATCTACAATGAGTGCACAAGTTAGAAATATTTGACAGACCAAGCCTGGCACTTTCTTTAACGTCATCGCTAAGGAAATGTATTCCAATGACCTCACAGTTTTTGCCTGAAAATAATTGTGGCTCTTTGCATGTATAATTGTGATCTGGGCAATTAGAACATAGATTCTCCCTCAGTCTGTCCTCTACACTTGGTAGAGTAACCAGGGAAACAGTCTTGACCAAAGTGATGTCCACAAATAGCACATTGACATATGACATAGCCCCTTGATTTTAGTTCAGTTCTGCATTGACCGTCCAGACCTCGGTTTGCACACTAACCCTGTCACGATGCAGCCTGGACAAGCATGGGTGTAACCTCACCCACCGCAACTCCTGTTCTTGTCAACAGGGAGGGAGACTGACTTCATAAGACAGTCCTGAGTTTCAATGAGATAAAGTGGATATAATCACTTTGTAAACTGTGTACACACTAGATAGAAGTCAGTTAATGTTTTTATTATCCCGACCGATCTTTAAATTGCTCTATAAGCTAGAGAAGGAGATTCATGTTTCCTTTTCACAGATGAGAGACTGGGAATTACAAAGGTTAATTCACTTTGGCCAGTAAATGTCAGAAGCCAGACCAGCATCTCAGGTCCTCCTATTCTGAGATGAATCTTCTTTGCTCTATCTCTGTGATTCTGGAGCTTTCCTGAACACTACCATCAAGCTGGGGTGGGGGGGATGTTAAAAAATGCAGATTATCATCCTGTCCTCCCTACCCTACTACCATCCCAAAGATACTGACTTAATGGGCCTGAAATTCTTTTTAAGACTCTTAATTTTTGGGCGCCTGGGTGGCTCAGTGGGTTAAGCCGCTGCCTTCGGCTCAGGTCATGATCTCAGGGTCCTGGGATCGAGTCCCACATAGTGCTCCCTGCTGAGTAGAGAGCCCTATGTGGGACTCGAGGGCCTGCTTCCCTTCCTCTCTCTCTGCCTGTCTTTCTGCCTACTTGTGATCTCTCTCTGTCAAATAAATAAATAAAATCTTTTTTTAAAAAAAGACTCTTAATTTTTTAAAAAGATGTATTTTGCGGGGGGGCACCTGGGTGGCTCAGTGGGTTAAAGCCTCTGCCTTCGGCTCAGGTCATGATCCCAGGGTCCTGGGATCGAGCCCTACATCGGGTTCTCTGCTCAGCGGGGAGCCTGCTTCCCTTCCTCTCTCTCTGCCTGCCTCTCTGCCTACTTGTGATCTCTGTCTGTCAAATAAATTAGTAAAATCTCTTTTTTTTAAAAATATTTTACTCATCCATTTGACACAGAGAGAGATATCACAAGTAGAGAGGCAGGCAGAGAGAGGGGGGAAGCAGGTTCCCTGCCGAGCGGAGAGCCAGATGCGGGGCTCGATCCCAGGACCCTGAGATCATGACCGGAGCTGAAGGCAGAGGCCCAACCCATTGAGCCATCCAGGCACCCCTAAAATCTTTTTTAAAAAAAGATGTATTTGTTTATTTTAGAGAGTGGGGAGAAGGGGTAGAGGGAGAGGGAGAGAATCCCAAGCCAACTCCCCACAAAGCCCAGAGACCGACACGAAGCTTGATCCTACAACCTGGAGATCATGACCTGAGTTGAACCCAAGAGTCAGACGTTCAACCAACTTGCCACTCAGGTACCCTGAGACTCTTCATTTTTAGGAACACTTCAGGTCATTCTGATTCAGAAAGCTCATGGACCACAATTTTCAGAACACTTAGTTATTATAAGATGCTGTCTACCAGAATTAAGTTCAGTGAGGACAATTCTTTGGAATGAAAGAAATTTCCTATTTGCTCGTGTGAGGGAATTTGGGTGACTATTATGAAAGATAATAGCAATAATTATTATTACTTGCATCTTTAATGGGTATCAGCCACCATGCTAAATGTTTTGTGTACATTATGTAAATGTATCCTGATAAAACCTTCACGTCCTGAAGTGTGCAACTCGATGAAGCAAGTAGTATTATCTTCCCGATTTTACAGTGAAACACCTTATCTCAGAGAGATTAAATTTCCCAACAATTCCCTATATGATAAATAGCAAAGGAAAAGACATGAACTCAGATATATTTAACTTCAAATCCATGCAATTGACCATATTTTATTCTATAGGGAACACATAAATGAATAAAGGGAAAGAATTCTGCACAAATTGAGTCTCTAACTCTGATAAAATCATACCATGGCTGAACAAATAGAAAGTGGGTTAAGGCTGACCCTCAGTACAGTCTATCATCTGGTTTATTCAAAAAATGAGCCACTGCAGATTCCTAGCTCCTAAGTACCCGATGTTAAGAGTAGGGAGGTATATTTATTACGTATCTATTGCTGAATAACAAATTATCCCAAACATAGCAGTTTAAGACAACAAATATGTATCATCTCATAGCATGTCTGGGATTTCTACATATAAAATGAGCTTAACTTTTCTGCATTTGTAAGGGAGTGTGTCTGGGTTTACACAGGGCAAAATTGTTTGAAATCTTCCCACTCTTCCCACTCTTTAAGTTAGAAGATATCTCATCATCCCACTCCATGGGGTGATCCAACTGGGATCCCACTCCCATCACAGTGGTGAACAAGGGAGCTGTGAGGGAGGCAGGAGGTGGGGATGTGGGACACAGAGCAGCATTCCAGGCAGAGGGAAAGGCATGTGCAAAGGCCCAGAGCATGAGGAATATGGCACATTTATGGAACTAAAGACAACCAGATTGGCTGGGGCACAGAGAAGTGAGGGAGGCTCTTCTAGAGACAGAAGCAGGGATATCACCTGGAGGCTGTCTTAGGTCAAATGAAAGGAGCTGGTCCTCCTCCTGAAAGGTAATCAGAGTCTGTTGAGTACTGGACCTGCAGTGTAGCACAAGAGACAGAAAGCTAGGCTGTCAATCAGAGTAAAGCATGTTATCATAGAAGAACTGCCTGGTGACAAGAAAGGTCACAGCAAGGGGCTTAGCCAGCTAGTCCATGTGACGTCACTGTGGGCAATGTCACTAACCTCTTGCACTTTCATGAAGGTTTTGGAATGCTGTGTCTGTGCTCTTTGCCTCCTATGTTTTCCACAACCATTTGGAAGAAAACACTCATGTTTTCTAGAACGGTTTTGTCCTTACTTGGAACTTCCAATTTTTTTGGTCTAACCTCTCATTTCCAGATTCAGCCATGCCTCTAAGGTTCTAGTCTGCACATTCCAGCTGCATTACAGCAGAAGGGCCCAGGCTGAAGCTTCGGACTTACAGAGGGTGCAGACCCAGAAAGGAGATGTCTACTTATTTAAAAGCTCTTGGCTTGAGTGGCATCTCAGCTCGAAACCCTATTAACCTCTGGAAATTTGACAAAAAAAATCTATTTGTTTGTATGTGGGCTGATTCCTTTTTTTTTTTTTTTTTTTTTGTATGTGGATAAATGTGTCTACACTATGCTGTAGCCCTCTGAGCAGAGCCTGCAAGTCAGTAAGATTTGGAGCTGATAACATTGAATTCTTTAAAACTAAAATAATAATAATAATAGCAATAATAATAAAGACCTGGCTGCCCGTCCCCCCACAGCAGGGTTGTCTATCCGATTATGAGTGGTTACATTTTGATTTTCCAAGCTTGCTGCAAATGGGTCTGAATCAGACTCGATTTCCCATCATAATTGCTTTCTGCGTGAAGAGGTCTTTTCCAGAACTGCTGCTGCTGTTTTAATGGGAAGCCTGTCTATTTGTATGTTAATAGTTTCCTCTGTGTTATTGGGTTTGTCGGTGGAGAAGCCCAAATCAGATGCTTCACTATTTTCAAGGTTTACTATTAATCTCTGATTTTTTGTGCTAACATGAAGCCATTTCAGCCTCCTCTGTTCTAAATCCTCCTAATGAAAGCATGAGGAACAAACACGCTTCCTCTCATGAGGCACAGCTGTGCCAATATGCCCTTGGCTTGCTGGCTCAGTGGAACTCTGGTGTCCAGGCAGCTCCACAGGTGAGCGTGCAGGTGAGAATACCATCCCATGTGACCCATTTGCTCAGCTGCCAGGTGGCCCATGTTCATGTCTGCTGGCTGTGCTGGGGATGGTCACCTGTACCATATGGAAGAACACTGCAGGAATGCCAAAGCCATGAGTCATCCACTGGGGGGGGCGGGGGCAAGACCTCAGTGCTAGAAACAAACAAGCCAGCCTTTGAATTCATACTCTGTAGGTGAGTAGCTTTACAATACATAGTCAGGCACAACCTCTCCAATTTTTAATTTCCTCATAGTTAAAAAAGAAACAGAAACACCTGTTTGAAAAGACATACATCCCCCTGTTTGCTGCAGTATTATTTACAAGAGCCAGGACATGAAAGCAGCCCAAGCATCCATCAATAGAAAAATGAATATGGAAGAAGGGCTATACACACAGGAATATTACTCAGCCATGAAAAAGAACACAATCCTGCCAGTTGAGACAACAAGGATAGACCTAGAGGGTATTATGCGAAGTGAAGGAAGTCAGACAAAGACAAATACCATATGATTTCACTTATGTGGAATCTAAAAAACAAAACAAACAAATGAGAAAATGAATTAAAAGCAGAAATAGACCCAAAATACAGAGAACAAAGTGATGGTTGCCAGAGGGAAGTGGGGTAAAGGGATGGGCAAAATGGGGGAAGGGGAGTGGGAGGTAGAGGCTTCTAGTTATGGAATGAATGAGTCACGGGGATGAAAGGGACAGCATGGGCAATACAGTCAGTGGTACTGTAAGAGCGTTGTGTGGTGACAGATGGCGGCTACCCTTGTGGTGCGCACAGCAGAAAGTGTGCAACTGTAGAATTGCTGTGTTGTACAACTGAAAATAATGTAACATGTCAACTGTACTTCAACAAAAAATGTTTTTAAAAAAGTCATGAAAATGGGGGGAATAAACAGGAACAAGCATTCCCTTGTATTATTTCTCTCTTATTTATTGTGAAGTCTAATAACAGAGTGTCCATGAAAATACCTAATGACCGGCAAAGAGTAGCCCTCTGGTACATGATTGTTAAAACTCAGAAATGCAGAATCTGGTCCTTGTAATTCACATACCCATTGCTTTGTCCATAAGGGCACTTTAATATCTCTTGTTTTCTTATACTTCTTCCCAGCGCACAGAACAACTGTGTGCACACAGTAGGCACTTAATACA
Organism: Enhydra lutris kenyoni; assembly: GCF_002288905.1. Classification (NCBI taxonomy): domain Eukaryota; kingdom Metazoa; phylum Chordata; class Mammalia; order Carnivora; family Mustelidae; genus Enhydra; species Enhydra lutris. Next base: position 14,843,306 of record NW_019154114.1, read on the forward strand.
TTATTCTAAACAAGATGACTAAAAGGATTCTGTCGTCAAATGCTTATTGTGCACCCACTGTGTTCCACTACTTAGGCCAAACACCAGGGCCACAGGAATGAAAGTATGCTGGGTCTTGTTCCTGAGAGCTCTTGACCATTGAGGAGGTGGGTAGGTGGAGGTCACAGAGAGCAGAGATATAAATAAATACCAACAAAAATGTGCAGTTTCTTAAGAGCATGGCTTGAAAACATGTGAATCAGAATTGCCCAGAGCATGTGTTAAAAATGCAGACCCCTTCATTGCGGCTGATTGTGGAACCAAAATGGCCAGCAGATGGGCCCTGGGAATCTCGTTTATTTTTTTTATCAGAATCCCAAATTACTCTCATTTGCCCTTCTGCTTAGAAACCCTGGCAGACAAGCATGCTGAGAACTGTGTTTGAGTTACTGCAAAGTTCTGTGACAGGTATAGTCAGCACCCAGGGAGCTCAGGGAAGCCCTCTGAGGAAGGGGACATTGGAGCTGTGGTTTGAGAGGTGAGGAAGAGATTGCAGAGAGGAGGGGCAGAAGGACACCCAGCCAGAGGGGAAGCCACAGACACCAGAGAGTTCCCCACGGTTCCCGAGACAGCAAACAGAGAAGGTCTGAAAGAGAAGGGGAGACAAGTCAGTACAAGGAATTCAGACTTTATAAAGTATATTTTGCAAGCAGATAACACAACTGGATTTTTTAAAGTTTCAGTACAATGAGATGCAAAATTACATTAGTTTCAGGTGTATGACATATTGATTCAATATTTGTATACACTGCAAAATGATCACAATCAGTCTAGTTAACTTCGGTCATCACACTTCGTTACAAACTTTTTTTTTTTTCCTTACAGTGAAAACTCTTAAGATCTATTCTCTCAGAAACTTTCAAATGTGCAATACAGTATGACTTGGGTTTGGTTTCTCTGTTAAGAACAATCGTGGGGCACCTGGGTGGTTCAGTTGGTTAAGCCACTGCCTTAGGCTCAGGTCATGATCCCGGAATCCCGGGATCGAGTCCAGCGTCAGGCTCCCAGCTCCGTGGGGAGTCTGCTTCTCCCTCTCACCTTCTCCCTCTCATGCTCTCTCTCTCTCTCTCTCTCAAATAAATAAAATTAAAAAAAAAGAAGAATCATGTGGATTAATTCCAATACAGCTAAAACACTGAATTGACAGACATACAGACAGATGTAGGACTGAGTGTGTTTTGGCAAATGCACCCACGGAGCCCAGAAAGATCCCTGAACAGAATGTGCAGGCCCAAGAGGCGCTGAGAAATGAGTGGGAATGGCAGTTGGAGCTGAGATGTACATCAACACGAGCAAGAAACTCAGATGGAAACAGGGGAAGGGACTGCGAATCCATGAACAAGTTATTTATTTGTTTGTTTGTTTGCTTATCTACTTATTTGAGAGAGCACACATGTGTGGGGGTGGGTGTGTTGGGACAGAGAGAAAGAGGGAGAGAGAATCTTTTTTTTTTTTTTTTTTTTTTTTAAGATTTATTTATTTATTTATTTGACAGACAGATCTCAAGTAGGCAGAGAGGCAGGCAGAGAGAGAGAGAGAGGAGGAAGCAGGCTCCACGCCGAGCAGAGAGCCCGATGTGGGGCTCGATCCCAGGACCCTGGGATCATGACCCGAGCAGAAGGCAGAGGCCTTAACCCACTGAGCCACTCAGGCGCCCCAAGGGAGAGAGAATCTTAAGCAGGCTCCACACTCAGTGCGGAGCCCAGCTTGGGGCTTGAGCTCATGACCCTGAGACCATGACCTGAGCTGAAATCAGGAGTCAGATGCTTAACTGACTGAGCCTCCTTGGAGCCCCGTGAATAAGTTTTTTAAAGTACTATTTATCTGCATGTTTAAATTCCTTTCTTTTCATACTGCCTCTGAATCCAACCTCTTGTCCAGCTCTCCATATTTTTTCTGGCTAAAAACCAGGCATGAGGTGTGTCAGGCGCATGCTCAGGGTGGGGTGGCCTGGGAGAGGCAGGATTTGGAGATGGGCCTAGGTGTCCAGGATTTGCCAGTCATAACCCTGTGGCTTTGCCCATGTTCTAGACCCTCCCAGAGTCTTAGCTTCATCTTGTGTTAATGATGTAAATATTAGGTGTGGATAGTAACAACAATTTCCCAGGGCCATTTCAAGGGCTTACTGGTAGGAGGCAAATAAAGAGCTGGGCATGCAGGGGGTAAGGGGTGCTTAGGGAAGGACAGGAATCATGGGAAACGGTGGCAATGATACCATCATTATAACGATAGCATTTCTTTCTTTCTCTCTCTCTCTTTTTTTTTTTTTCTTCCCCCACAAGGATAGCATTTTTTTATTCCCTGGGGAGATGAGCCTGGAGGCTTCCCAACCACATTTTCACTTAGAAGAATTTGGCCTGGAAATAACCGAAACTGGGAGGATCCCCTCCCAAAAGCTGGGTGTCGATGCACCCACTTTGCTCAGGATGCAACAGACACAGTCAAGGCCTCTTGCTCTAGAGACTGAGCTCAGGCATCTACAGAGGGTGACCAGCAGGAAGCAGGTGCGGCATGCAACCTCTACCGGCATCGAGCTGGCTTCCCGGCTCCTGCCCCTCTCCTGGGAGGTGCCCCTCTCCTCCTGGGAAGATGGCAGGAGGGGCTGGGCCTGGCCCTTGAAAGCCCTTCAGAGTGGCAGCTGGAGTGCCTTATCCTAGCTGACTCACAGCTCGGGGCGGGGCACAGTGTTGGGGCATGGGTGTTCCAGGGCAAGTTGAGCCTGTCGTGACAGAGCCCCCAGACTCAGAGCTGAGTCACCCCTTACATGTCCTCAGCCCCCCTCCCTGACTCTCCTCCCTTTCCAGTTTCTCTTCTGGACCTGATCATGCTCATTCTGGGAAGGCGTTAGGCAATGGATCGCCCAAATACTTGGTGCAAAGACAGCCCAAGAAGAGTTAAATAATTATCCCAGGAGTCAGGCAATTTCTTGGCTTAGAGAACCAATAATACTCCGGTGTTTGCTGTACACAGACTTTGAAATGGGTGGGATGGGGGTGGAGGATGATAGATGGGGTGGCCACTAGCTCCTATGTGCCTGGAACAGCCCAGTTTTAAACTAAGGAGTCCAGGAAGTCTCTTTGTCCCTGGCAAGCAGGGCAACTGGTCTGTAAAGGGACAGGGTGCTAGAGAAGACAGGAGTCTGTGCCCAGAGTTGCTGACTGGTGAGGACGTGCTGGTACCTGATATTTAAGTATGTGAGTGTTTGCAGTGTGCCTGGCACCACTGTGTATTCCCTTGTGTAAGCCTCATAGCAATCCCAGGAGGCAGGTACTGGGATGAACCCCGTTTTGCCAATGAGTAAACTGAGTCACAGGAGGGGTGAGTAACTCTCTGAGGTTGCAGGGGTGGGGAGCACTATTGTCAGTGTGCAAATCTCAGCAGTCTGGGTCCAGACTGAGCGCAGTCTGAATTTACTGCCTAGATTAGTAGACACACAGACACACACAGACACAGACACACAGACACACAGACACACACACACACACACACACACACACACACACACACACAGATGCAGACATGCAGGCAACACACACACATGCACTGGGGTTCCCCATGGCACAGTGCTGCAGGAAATCTCGTTTCAAAGAAGCCCAGCCTAGCAGTGGAGAATAGCTAAAAAGAAAGAAGCTGGAATCTTCTCACTGGTCTTCTGAACAAGACCAAAGAGAACCCAGCTCATGAGCAACCTTTCCTAAAAATGCTTTTTCTCACCATCCTTGCACCTAATCCACAGCTACTCTGAATCCTCCCCTTTCTAAACCTGCAAAACCTTCTTTCCATTCTTCCCTTCTTCTCGATCTCCCTTTTCCTTTTTAAAAAATTCCCCCTCTCTCCCCTTTCCCCAGCTCCCCTAGAATAAGCACCCCCAGGGGCTGCCCTCACTAGCCACAAAGCAGCCCTTCCTCCCTCCCTCACAGAACTTCTCCTCCAGAGTCTTGCCACAACCCTGGACCCAGGCAGGTGAGACAGACCTTTCTTGGGCAGTCAGGAGGAGTAGCTAGAGAGTAGGAAAACTGGGAGCCCCATGCATGAAACCAGCCTGGTCCCCCATCTCTGATGCTGTTCCCTCCCTACCCATGGCTGAGCCACAGACTCCATACCCCAACCCTCCCAGGACCCTCGAGCCTTGGAAATCCTTTCAGACCCCTTATCTGTGTCTCCATTTCAAATCCACCTGCTCCGCCCTGGTGTCTGTGCTATTATTCCTGGTGTCTGACTTTCTGCAGAATCCTTCAAAGAAGTTTAGCTCATTTTGTTTACTTAGTGCTGAATTCCAGCTCCTCCCTGGGCCAATGTTCTCAATCCCAAGTGTGCATTAGAACCAACCACCTGGGAATCCCCAACCACTTGGGGATCTTTTGTGACACACTGTTGTCGAGGTTCCTGTCACACCAGTTGACTCCGCCTCTACGCTGGGTTCCCCAGTGGGTCTGATGCACAGGGATAACTGTGGAGTCCACTTCACTCAAGCCATGGGTCTCACGCAAGTGAGACCACTCACGGGGAAGTAAATTCAATAATGGTAACATCTCGTTACCCTCTACAACCATAACTGCCAGAGAATATACACAGGAGGAACCTTGGTTCCCTTGCCATACGTTAATCGAAACCCTCTTGGATACCAGATGCATTTCCAGGTGTTGGTGTTGCTAAGATTTACAGAACATGGTCTCGGACCTTGTACAGATACAAGCCTAGGTAGAGGACTGGGGCTGTGGACCACAGCAAGAATGAAACCATAGGCTCCAGGTGATGGTAGTCACCTGGTTCATGGGTCACAGGGCCAGGAGAGAGAATACTTTGTGGGTGCAGAGGACCAGCAAGATGAGTTGAGAATGACAGCTGCGCATCCCGCCCACACAGAAAGGGTTACGCTCATGCTTTAACCAATATGGCGTGTTGCACTTTTTGGGGGGCCAGCTCTGGGCTGGATACATGCCTCCAAGCAGTGGGTGAGACAGACAGCCCCCCGCCTAGTGCAAGTGACAGACGTGGGAGATGAAATTGCATGTGCCATCATCATTATTACCAAGAAGCGCAGGTATTATGGAATACTATGGAATGTGTCAGTAAAACAGGAACCGACGTTTCAGCCGGAGCCTAAAGCATGAGTGATAGAGAACAGACACATGGAAGAACTGTCACGCAGGGAGCAGAGTTACAAAGAAACAAAGACACAGACAAGATTGTCACACTGGGCAGAGGGGGGAACCTGGCATCGGTATGTGAGGGAGGGGGGCAGGTGGAAAGGTGGACTGGGACCAGGGTCCATGGCTGAAGAGGCCGTGTGATGTAGCATTAAGGAGTTTGATGTCATTTTCTGCAGACAATATGTAATTAGACAGGAGATGCTACTCTCACCATTCTTGGGAAGTCAACAAAAATTTAAGTTTTTAAAAATCAGTGTTATAGGACAGCCTTCCTAACATTTTTACAAAAGCATGAATTTGCTAAGCAATAAATAAATGATCACTTCTATTAAATCTTTATTAAATACACATTATGTGCTGAGTACTGGGCCCAACCCAGGTGATAAGAAACGGGGTGGTGGAGAAATAGCCCCTGTCTCAGGAGTTCACATCCTCGCTGGGAGGAGGCTGACTCACCAGCTGACAGTAAATTCTCTAGCTTAAATTATGTGGGTGTCCCAGAGCAGGCTGGGGACAGAGAGAACCATGAGATTGTTCAACAGGAAAGGTCTGAAGGACTGAAGGGCTCGGGTGGATGGCTCTGGGGATGTAATAGTTGAGCTCAAATTGAAAGTGGTGAAGACGTGGGCCACATGTGGGTGTGGGTGTTGTGGGTGATTGTGGGTGAGTTCTTGAAGCAGAGTGTAAAGTTTAAGGGTGTGCTGGCTGAACTGAGAGCCACCCTCTTCCCTGTCTCCTCTTTTCTCCTTCTTTCTTTTTCCATATCCCTTTTTACACCCTTATTTTGAGAAAATTGTAACCCCATGTGTGGTTATAAGAAATAACACAGAAATTCTGGATGTTATACCTGGTTCTCTCACCCGGTTCTCCCCATTTCATATTTTGTTTAATTCCAGTAAAGTATCATGATCAGGAAACTGAGAGTACATTGATTCTCTGCCCCTCCCATCTTTTTTTAAGGAGAATAAAACTGAACATATAAATAGTAAAAACAATCACTTCATTATCAAAGAACCCCAGCATCAAGAGTAACTAGTTTTCCCCCCTCAGACAAATCCTGATGTCTCTCTGAGCCAAAGTCCATATGTGCACAACATATGTATGCATATATGTAAATAAGGAAAAATCATGCACACACATATATATTATTTTATAGCATATTAAATTGTCTGACTCAAATTTGGAATTGTTATATTATTAACTAACAAAAGATGACTTGTTTCTCTTTAAGAAGAAAAAAAACCCTAACTCTAGCTTTCAATAGAGTATCTGCAATGGGATATTAAGTTAGAAGTATTTGGGATGAGGAGCTTGTAACAATAATGTTGAAGAACTCCCTTGGTTTTGAGAAAAAAGTGGGCAGGAATATTTTTTCCTTTTTATTTAGTTCCAGTTTGGCCCTGGAACACTCATCATTTTGTAACAATTGCATGTGCCATCCATCTACCATCATTCTATTAAAGTCTTGTTTCCCTCAGGATTTTTGAAATAGATTTCAAGGAATTAGAAGTCAATGCAATGCCTATTCTAAAACACTAACATGTTTTGCTTCTTGCTGCAGGTTCAGATTCCAAGTAAAGATACTGTCCTGCGATACAGGTAGTCATATTTTCTGTCAGGAAGAAAAGATTGAAAGAGAGGAAGCAAAATGGAGATGTGAACTGATGCCCAGGAAAGCTACAGGATATTTATAAGGATCAAAAGTAATGTAACTTTTAATAACACACACACAATGCACACAGGTACTCTAACCAGAGTCGTGGTTATTTAGTACCAAGAGATGTTACTCACCAGGTGAGGTCCTTTACAAATAGCCTGACCAACATCTACAACAAAAATATGAACTATGCCTCATTCAGGGCCATTTTCCAGGTGGAAAAACCAAATCTTAAGGGAAGAATGTAATTGGCTGGAAAGTCACAGAGAGTAAGAGAAAGAAGTAGTGAGTCAGACTCAGGTTGGTACAGCTCAAAACCTACTGATCTTTCCACCCCATCGCCTTGCGTTTACAGTTCATTTTTAAGATGACACATCTCTGAGGACAAAGAGAATATATCATTTGGTGATCTGAGATAAAAATCAAAGACCTCCAAGGTTGAATTGAAGCCAACTGATAATGAGACTTGCTTTGAGACAAAATGAGGATCTTTTGGTAACTTTTTGATCCTTAAATGTTAACTATGGATTTTTGTCCTTTCTCAGGTGGTTGAAAACTGCATGGATTTTGAAACAAAAATCTTAATTATAGATTCCCTTGGGCAGTTGTGAATGGTAAAATATGGGGACTTCCTTTACTGGCTCACATCTATCCTTCAGGAGAACGACACTCCCTATCATTATGCTTGACTCTGAAGAATGGTAGCCTTGAAGATTTTCCTCTCTTCCCATGGTTTATTGAATCCGACCATGGCCCCCACCCTCTACATTTACTTACATTCTTTGCAACAACCTCTTGAGGTAATTTCTTTTTTTTTTTTTTTAAAGATTTTATCCATCTATTTGACAGAGAGAGATCACAAGCAGGCAGAGAGGCAGGTAGAGAGAGAGGAGGAAGCAGGCTCCCTGCTGAGCACAGAGCCCAATGCGGGGCTCGATCCCAGGACCCTGAGATCATGACCTGAGCCGAAGGCAGCGGCTTAACCCACTGAGCCACCCAGGCACCCCTCTTGAGGTAATTTCTAATATTACCCCATTTACAGATGAAAAAACTCAGAGGGGTGAGGAACTGACATAGGGTCGCTCGAATAAGGAGTGACATATCAGGGACTGGAAACCAGGTCAGACCGTGCTAAAAGGAGCTGGCTAATGAGGACTTTGAAACTAATCATGGCAAAAGATCCTCTCTAACATCTACTTTTCTAGATAAAATGCCCCAGACCAGATCTTCTTCATCTTTTCCTGGTTGGATGGCTATCAAATAGCCTTTCCAGCCCTCTCAAAGAATGCAAGCATTAGACTTCAGTTCATGTTTATGCCAAGGACATATGTAATGGTACCCCTAACATGTACAGACAATCCTCATTATTCACACATTCCATATTTCCTAAAATTTATTTGTAACTCCAAAATCAGTCCTTGCAGTGCTTTTGTGGTCATCCATGGACAAGTGTGAAGCAGCAAAATACTTGAGTTTCTTGATGCACATGTTCCCAGTAAGGTCAAACAAGCTGATGCTCTGCCTCTTTATTTCAGCTCATACTGTAAACATTGTCCTTTTCACAGTCTATTTGTTTTCATTTTTCACATTTTTGTGCTTTTTTTATTGGTGATTTTGCTGTTTAAAATGTCCCCTAGGCATATAACTGAAGTGCTGTCTAGAGTTCCTGAGAGCAAAAATACTAGAATAGCTTCACTCAGGCCTGAGTTATCATGCAGTTTTCTGTGAATTCAATGTTATTGAATCAACAGTATATGTTAAATAGCCTGATGGTTATGTATTAATTAGTTGGTGAAAACACGACCAGAGGCTCTCAGGAACCTAAACCTGTATTTCCCCTAGGAGCAGTTGTTCAGAATTCACTAATTCAGCATTCATGATGACTTTAGACAACATAACTACCAAGAATAATGAGAATCAACTGTGTATACAAAAACCTCTCATTATTACAGTACCTATAAAATAAGAAGTGACAGAAAAAAAAAAATCTTTGGATAGTAGGATACTATTAAATTACGACTTATCCATACAATGAAGTTATATACAGCCATGAAAACTAAGTGGTCAGGATAACTAAAAATTATCTTTCCCCAGGTAGAATGGCCAAAATTAACAAGACAGTAAACAACAAGTGTTGGAGAGGATGTGGAGAAAGGCAAACCCTCTTACACTGTTGGTGGGAATGCAAGTTGGTGCAACCACTTTGGAAAACAGTGTGGAGATTCCTTAAGAAATTAAAAATAGATCTTCCTTATGACCCTGCAATTGCACTACTGGGTATCTACTCCAAAGATACTGATGTAGTGAAAAGGAGGGCCATCTGTACCCCAATGTTCATAGCAGCAATGGCTACAATCACCAAACTGTGGAAAGAGCCAAGATGCCCATCAACAGACAAATGGATAAAGAAGACATGGTCCATATACACAATGGAATATTATACCTCCATCAGAAAGGATGGATACCCAATTTTTGTATCAACATGGACAAGACTGGAGGAGATTATGCTGAGTGAAATAAGTCAAGCAGAGAGAGTCAATTATCAAATGGTTTCACTTACTTGTGGAGCATAAGGAACAACATAAAGGACATTAGGAAAAGAAAAAGAAAAGTTAATTGGGGGAAATCAGAGGGAGAGATGAACTTTAAAAGACTGTGGACCCTGAGAAACAAACTTGAGGGTTTTGGAGGGGAGAGGGATGGGGGGATAGGTGAGCCTGGTGGGGGGTATTAAGGAGGGCATGTATTGCATGGAGAACTGGGTGTGGTGCATAAACACTGAATCTTGGAACACTTAAAAAATAAAAATAAAAATAAATAAAAATAAATAAAAATTATCTTTGTGTAATGCAAATGGAAGGAATGGGAGCAGAGTATTCAACTATGTAAATCCCATGTTTCAGAATTTATATAATTGGTATCTAGCTCTAAATGTACACACATTTGGATATCATCCCTTTATCTATAGCATTATTTGCAAATATCTTCTCCCATTCCGTGGGTTGTCTCTTCTCAAACTCAACATACAAAAAACAAATAATCAAGTCAAAAAATGGTCAGAAGACATGAACAGACATTTCCATAAAGAAGACATACAAATGGCTAACAAACACATGAAAAAATGTTCACATCATTAGCCACAGTTAAATTCAAATCAAAACCACATTGAGATACCACCTTATATCAGTTAGAATGGCAAAACTTGACAAGAAAAAAAAATGTTGGAGAGGTTGTGGAAAAAGGGGAACCCTCTTACACTGTTGGTAAGAATGCAAGTTAGTACAGTCACTTTGGAAAACAGCATGGAGAGTCCTCAAAAAGCTAAGAATAGAGCTACCCTATGACCCAGGAATTTCACTACTGGGTACTTACACCAAAGATACAGATGTAGTGAAGAGAAGAGCCACAGCCACCCCTATGCTCATAGCAGCAATGTCCACAATAGCCAAAATGTGGAAGGAGCTGAGATGCCTTTCAACAGATGAATGGATAAAGAAGATGGGGTCCATATATACACTGGAATATTACTCAGCCATCAGAAAGGATGAATACCTAACAATTGCATTGACATGGATGGAACTGGAGGAGATTATGCTAAGTGAAATAAGTAAAACAGAGAAAGACAATTATCATATGATTTCACTTATTTGTGGAACATAAGGAATAGGATGGAAGACATTAAGAGAAGGAAGGGAAAAATGAAGGGGGGGAGGATAAGAGGGGGAGATGAACCATAAGAGACTACGGACTCTGGGAATCAAACCTGTGGTTTTAGAGGGGAGCAGGGTGGTGGAATGAGTGAGCCCGGTGAGGGATATTAAAGAGGGCACATATTGCATGGAGCACTGGGTGTTAAATGTAAACAATGAATCATGGAACACTACATCAAACATTAATGATGTACTGTATGGTGACTAACATAACATAATAAAAAATTATTAAAAAGAGAATTTAGTAAAAAAAAAAACTTTAAAAGATAATAGTAACGAGTATTGGTAATATCAGCTTGTAAGGACTCCAACAATTTTTTAAAAAATGAAGGTTGAACCATCACATTAATAGCTATGAAATCTGGGGTGCCTGGGTAACTCAGTCAGTTTAGTGTCCAGCTTTTGGTTTCAGCTCAGATCATGATCTCAGGGTGGTGGGATCAAGCCCTGGTTTGGGCTCCATACTCAGGTGGGAGTTTGCTTGAAGATTCTTTCCCTCTGTTCCCCAACCCAAATTGTGTGCACACACACATGCGCATTCTCTTTCTCTCTCTCAAAAATACATAAATGAATCTTTTAAAAAATGTAAAAAAATTAATGCATACACATGAAACCCGACTTGAAAGGAAAATTTCATGGTGGTCATCTTTGTGTAATGTCCTTATGGATGTTATGAAGTGTCTTTTTTTTATCATTTTTAGTGTTTTTAAGTTGATTATGCTGTATGTATTTAATTTATAATCACAAATGGTTAAAATTGTTTTACCTTTTGATATTCACACATTGTTTATAAATGGGTCTAACCCTTTTGGAATAACAGACAGATACATCAGGCACCAAAAAACATTGGCCTGTTAATTTATACTTTAAGGAAATAAATTGAATTTTTTAAAAAAAGGTGCATAATGAAGTTTATTACACTTATATTTTATTTAAGAAATGCATCTGAAGCAAATTAATGGACAAGACAGTGGTATGAGTCAGGAATATTGCAACATGAACACAATGAGATAACATGTAGCTATTATGTACGGTGTATTTAAGAAATAGTTAATTAGCACTTACTATGGGTTAGGGATATAACAGTGAGCAAGAAAACGAGACATTAAGAAACTTTTGTTTCTCCAGAAGGAAAGAGATATTGAAGACACACACAAAACACCAATCAGTGTTGAGAAGGATGGCCCTTTTGTGATTAAAGAGTGAGTATTGACCAAGTGAGGGAGTGGGGGTACTTAGATATTTCCCCAAGGAACATGTGAGTAAGCTAAGATGTGATGTTTATTATGACTCTAAAGACAGATGGATGGAAGATCTATAAACAAAAATAAGACTTGTACTATAATTACAATATGTAAATATACATGTGTAGACACAGAAAGGAATTTGCAAAAAAAAAAAAATGGAAGCAGGTCTATTAGGATGGTGAGAGAGTGGGCAGTTGCTTTTTTCTTAAAATTAGTTTTCATGTTCTTAGAGTATTTTTATAGTTACAATTTTTAAATGCAGTCATTTATTACATTTTTATTTGATCCAATTATGCTTTTACATATTCAAAATCACAAATTTATATTCAAAATAATATTTTAATAGTCTGAGTTGGTTTATTATGTTATTATCTCTCCATATAAATGTTGTATCTTAGGGCTTCAAATAAATACATGTTCACTCTCAGAGCAATTGTTCCAGGTTAAAACGTTCTTATTCCTTCCCCTACCATCAATCAAATGTTCATGTTTTTTTGTTTTTTTTTTATTTTCCAACTTCCCTTCTATTCATGGTTTTATTTGCTTCTCATATAAGAGTTAAAGATTGAAAATATATCAGTGGTATAATAAGGTTAAACCTGACTCTATTTGATTCCTCTCCACTAAAAGAATCAAATGATTTTATTAAAAAGAAAATAAGAAATACACATCATACTGCTCATCCAATCATAACAGACTGATACATTCAGCACCTTGCCCAGACTTTACATTTTGTGGTCTGGGTCCCCTTCCCCAGTGGAACACAGCAGTGGTGGAGAAGACAAAGGGCTTGCAAAAGTCCTACAAAACCCAATAAAACAAAGAGCTGGTAACGGTCATACAAAACCCACTTGCAGGGTGAGTTTCTATTCCAGTGTTCTGGAAAGAGAGCTCAAGTTCACTTGTACCAAACACTGCTCCCATATAGGAATCTGGGGTAAGGAGAGCTTGGAGTGGAACCCCACCCCACCCCCAAGCATAAGCTGGGTAAATTCATGCATTTCAAGCCCAGACAAACTACTCTTCTTTGTGGAAACAAGGATATCTGGCAACGGTTCCATCTAGGCAGCTCCCCTATTCTGATCACAGTGCTGAGCCTGTGCCTCCTCCTGGACAGTGGAACGTCTACACAGAGTATGACGCAGGCCGCCCACGACTTCTTCATCGTCTGCAGCAGCTGTAACTTCTAGGGCATCTCGAGGCTCTGAGACCCAACCAGACAATTCAAGACTAAATCAAACTTCCAAGGATGTGAAGGAAAGAACACTGGTTTATAGAAAACCCTATGATGGACCATCTCACCATCTCCCTCTTCTCTAATTTCTTCTCTTTCCTCTCCCTCTGCTTGCCCCACCTCCTCCTTTTGCTTCCTTCCTCCAACTTGGTCCTCCCCAACTCTGTCTTTGTTTTTTATTTTGTCTCACAAGAAAGAACCTTTCTTTTGGTTCCTCTGCTGATTCTCTGCAGCCATTCCGTTCCCTCCTTTCAGGCTCAGTAGCAATCCTTTCTTGGCCCATCTCTTTAAATGGGAAAACTGGTAACATAGCATTAAAATATCTGCTACTGATGGGTCTACTGGATGAGAAACCCCACTCCCACAGTACAGCAGGTGCCAAGCCTCATCACACACACACACACACACACACACACACACAAAACCAAAGCACTGAGCTAAGACCCATAGGCTTGAAGGTGTTATTGGACTATTCCCTGGTTCCGCACAGCTTCACTTTGAAGAAGGAGCTATTATCCTTCCCCTTAGGAAGCTATTATCCTTCCCCTTAGAAGTGAGTGAATGGAATTAAGAATGTAGCCCAAGTTGGTCTGTGTTTGGGGTCAGGGGAAGGCAGAAAAAGGGACACTTACAAGGGACTCAAGACCTTTCCCCAGAGATTTCAGGGCACCATGCAAGTGCTCTTCCTTAGAGAGGTTTTCTCTGGCCTTAAAGCAGGGTCTCTATGCTGTTCTCTTAGTTCATTATCCTGCCTATTTCTTTTCTGGAACTTAACCACACATAAAACTTCACTTTTGTATTCAAGTTAAATGTATATTTAATTTGTTTGCTTGTTTACATTCTGTCCCTACCATCTCTGAGAATGCAAGCTCCCAGAGGGGAGAATAGATGTCAAATCTGTTGTGTACCATTTAATCCCCAGTTCCCAGGGCAGTGCGTGCTGCCTGGGATATGTTCAAAAAACATTTGTTGAATAAGCACATGATTACATAAATGAAACTAATTTTTTGAATATACCCTATGTGGTGCTTGAATGAAGGCTTCCAAAGTTAAAGACAAACAACTTTTTTAAAAAAGCAAACACATTACCTGAGACTTAATGATCTAAGCCAGCATGAGCCATGCATAATATATTTAAATGATATGAAAAAAGAAACATTAATAAAAATAATGACTGAAAAATATTTTTATAGTATGACATTTTAAAAAAGCAAAAATAAAGCTGTGGACCAATTTTAGCAAGATGCTTTATTTAACCCCACATATCCAAATTACTATTAATTCAATACATGGTCAATATCAAAGAATTACTGATGAGTTCTTTTGCTTTGTTTGGAGTGTGTATTTGAAACCCAGGGTGTGTTTGACATGTAAGCAATCTCCACTCCAGTTGGCCTACTTCAGGTGCCCCTTTGCTACACATGGCTATGGCTTCTGGGGTGGACGCACAGCGGCTCTAGCAAAATCTTTTCATTTTTGACATCAGGACCCTGAGCCAAAGAGGGCTAGGGACTGACCGATGGCCAGGCCACACGGAGTCTGTTCTGACCAGAGGCCACAGCTCTGAGTTCTCAATCCTCATGTTGGGTACAACTCACCTCTCTAGAGTCCCTACTGAGTAGCAACTGCTAGGACAGGCTCTTTGCCCAAGCTGCCTGGGTTGGGACCAAGACCTCCTTGTAGTTGTGTAAACCCTGAGTAAGTTATTTACTCCACTGGGACTCAGTTTCTCAGATGTTAAAGAGGATCCTTCATAATGACCCAGAATCAAGTTATCCTAAAAATTATAATTAAGATAAACCCACGTCATGGGATAAATTACATCTCCCGAAAAGATGTGTTTAAGTCCCTACCCCCAGTATCTCAGAACTTCTTGAAAAATTAGGTCACTGAAGATATAATCATTAAAGTGAGGTTATTCTAGAGTAGGGTACCTCCTGCCATTCAGTATGACTTATGTTCTTAGGAGAAGACAGAAGACAGAGACAGGGACACACAAGGGAGAGCTCGTGTGACCAGAGAGGAGAGGCAGAGATTGGAGTGAGGTACCCATAAGCCAAGGAGTGCTGCTCACCACCAGAAGCTAGAAAAGGTGAGCCACAGAGGATTTTTCTAAAGAATATTCTTCTTAGAGTCCCAGTGGGGGCACAACCCTGCCGACACTTGGGTTTCAGACTTTTGGCCTTCAAAACTGTGAGAGAAGAGATTTCTGTGATTTCAAGCCACTCAGGGTGTAGCAATTTGCTACAGCATTCTTCAGAAATGAATACACCTATAAATGATTTGCCAGACAAAATACAGGATGCCCAGTTAAACTCTAATTTCAGAAAACAAAAACAAAAAAATTCATAAGTATGTCCCATGCAGTGTTTGAAACACACTTATACCTAGTTAGTGCCCTGAGTTTCTATTTTCTAAATCTGGCAATCCTACCCATCAACCATTTCACAGTGTGCCAGCCACAGCTTTATGAGGAGAGGAAATATATGGATATACACATGCTCTGTGTGCAGGATATATATATATCCTATAGACATTCTAATTTTTTTAGGTATTCATGAATGGATGTTGCAATATTCGCTTTAGCACTGAGTGAAATCAGAACACCAACACAATCTGACAAATAAAAATGAAATCCAATTGCCACATAACTGAGGGCTCATGGAGCAGCTCTCTGATTCCTCGGGGCTCTGCGAGGTCCAATTTCATCACAAGTGGGCTGCTCCACGTGCATGCCCGAGCATGGTGTGGGGGCTGCATGTCTGGGCAGGCCCTGCTACCTTGGAAAACGACTGTGTCCCAATAGCCCATCGCTCCAGCACTGCTAGTATGTGCCCTTCCCAAATGTTCCCATTTGCTCCTCCTGCTGGAGTTGCAGCCTGGCTGTGACAAACTCTGTCAATTTTAATGGCCAAGCAGATGTTATCAATTTCTGGGAGATGCACGCATCATTCTTTCAGTGGCACGAATGGGGGACTGTTTCCTTTTCCGTCCCCTCCTTCTCCATCCCTTCCCGCCCCCCAGCTGTGGGCTTCCTGCCATTCATCCAGAGATGGCTGCTCTTCCCACAAGGCTGTGGGGGCCTTTGGGCTAACATGATCTTCGCAGGCGGAGATAAACCAGGCTGAATATTTATGATCCTGCTTTTCGGGAAGAGCAGATTCTGGGTGTGCTAGGTTCAGGAAGTTGACAAAAAAAGAGGGAAAAAAATGAAGACCCAGATGTTTCTGGGATGTGCGCATGTTTGTGCATGTGCATTACAAATAACTAGTTAATTTTGTAGATATGAGATTCTTCCCAGGGCTTGATAAATCCTAGTATTAATGGACAATCAACCCTGCCAACAGTTATTGAGAACAGACTACATATCCATACTAGATGTTGGTGATCCAGGAGTGAACAAGAAAGATTAACCCTGCTCTTTATGAAACTGTCCTAGCACTGGAAGGAGACAGAGAAGAGGAAAGCAAATAGTTAAGCGCTTTAAAAGTTGTCTATAGTAATTCCTGGGGAGGAAATGCCTATAATGAAGAGACTGATGGGAGCAGGGACATCTACTCTAGGAAGGGATCACTGAAGAGGTGGCAATAAAAGGAGTCCTCCACAAAGAAAAAGGAAATAGCCACGGGAAGTCAGTGGTGAGCCACAGAGGATTTTTCTAAAGGCTATCAAGCCTTGTTTTAGAACTTCACTCTAGAAGCCTCTGAAAGAGCTGGGGTTTATAAGAGAATCATGCTCTAAGCCACCCATTGCATGGGATGAGTACCCTTCTCCTTTCTGCATCTAGAACATTCTGGAACTTGCTCAGTTTAGTGCCTGGGAGCAGGTGGCATGACATAAGCATGGGCTTCTATTCCCTTCTTTTCTCTTTTCCTACATGATCTACTTAACTCAAATGACAGTGGCAGAAGCCTGCCAAAACTCATATTCCCAGGTTTCTCAGAGGAAGAAAAACTATTGTGGGACCCCAAAAGCCATTTGAGGACCAGAAGAGGAAACACACACACACACACACACACACACAGAGCTCTTCATTTCTTCACACCACAGTCTAACTCTCGGTAACAAACATGCCATTCCCTCTGTTCTGGACACAAAATGCACTGTCCAAGCTGCCTTAGCCATGGGGAGAGATGGCGTTCCCATGGCCAGAAAATTTGCTGTCTGGGGTTGTGTGCAGGCCTTCCTGTCCCACCACCCATGCACATCTCTGAGGGTCCATTCATGACCCTGACTTCACCATAAAGGGCTCCAATGGCACCAAATGTTCCTCAGTCACTTGGCAAACTTCTGTTACCTTCCAAACACACCATATTGTAGATTTTCATATTCTGACGCAACTCTGATGCAGAGAGGCATTCACACTAAGAAACTCACTTGCAAAACTAACTGCTTTACACTTTTATCACAATGGATCATAATTGCCTGATTGCTTCTCTTGCCTATGACTTGACTACACGCTTCAGAGAACTGACTCTTATTCATTTTGGTCTGCTTTGTGTCGTTGCTGTCTGGCAAGAGCTCTCCGTTGAACAAATAAATAAAACCAAAAATACAAAAAAATGAACTCAAAACCACATAGGCACAGCCAATACATGAACTCACAAGTAAATCCCCAACTCATGGGTATTCCTGATCATACTTAGATGCACATTGACACACAAGCCACACATGTGAGTTACACACTTGCGGATCTATCTCTTTCTATCTCTCAAGTTGTTCTGCTCATCCTTCAACTTCCCTGCATCTCTCTGCACATAGATAATTCTCCATAATTCCAGGTGCCTGGCTGGCTTGCTATGGTGGCGTCCTGGGATAGAACAGATAAAGGAGACTGCACGAGGGATTTTAGAGCCCACTTCTCTTCAAAGCTCACTGCTGGTACCCAAGCCCAGGTGCTCCACAGGGGTGAATATGGTTCATGTGCCTGATTCTGAGGCCTCTCCTGTATGGGTCAGAACTTGACATCAGCCATCAGGGGACGCTTAATCTATTTAATGCACTCTCTGCTCTGGGGTCCCAGATGGTGAAGAGGCCAAAGATGTCCGACTGTGTGTGGTCTTTAAATAGCCCTTGATGTTTGTCACAAGAGTTGAGCCCAGGGCCTGGATCCATTCCAGTTGGTAATTGATAATTCCAACTGGTAATTACCTGGGTAATTGTGCTCTGGGTAGTTTCGGTTGGCATTCCGCACATCCTGTCCTCAAATGGTGAGAGGTGTTCCCGGGGTTCATGCCAGAGGTGGCTCCATTTCAAGCCCCATAAAGTTTCTAAATACCTTTGGAATGCTGCAGGATGAAAGATGCTATCCTCGTTAAACACATGGGCTTCTCAAAAGAAAACCTATTACTCTCTGATAATGACAATTTTTTTTTCTGGTCCTTATGTTCCTTGTTAAAGGAAAATGTCAATTAATAAAGAACACACACATAACCCTTCCTAGGAATTAACTAATTATGTCAACCAATGTCCTAGGGGGCCAAACAAGTAATCTGCTTGCAAATTATTGTATTCTTCAGAATATATAGAGATATTCTAGATTGCCTTGATGCTTTTCTTCTTCATTCCCTCCCCCAACCCTTTTTGATATCTAATTACTAAATACCCATGGATTGAGTCTGCTTGCTTGTCTTTTCCTGGCATGTATTTCCATTTAAGAAGACACAGGCCTATTTCTACCCTCAGTAGAAGGAACACTGGCCAGGGATTTATGACAGTAACACTGGGAAAAAAATCAGAGACTTCCTTTTACTATTCTTGCAAAGTAATTCCAAAGTCAAATTCAGTTAAAGACATAAGACGCTGATCACAGAGGTGAGCAAGTTCAAGACTAAGGTGATGTGCAAGAGCCTTACTTAGAGTGGCCTTTCCCCACAAATGTCCTTATTTCCTGAAAAGGCATCTGGGTCTGCAATGAACACATCACTCAAGACATTACCTACGTATTCAGTTCTCTGTTGGTGTGAAGCAAACTATCCCCCAAATGCAGTGCCTTAAAAGAACAGCCCTTCATTACTTCTCTGTTTGTGGGTTGACTGGGCTCATCTGGGTGGATCTTGGGCTGGTCCCACTGGGGGTCCCTCCCGTAGTTGCAGTCAGCTGGTGGCTGGGGCTGCACTCATCTGAAGACAGGGTCATGGGATGGCTCTTCCCTTCTGCAGGCTGTTCCTTTCCATGTGTCCTCACCAAGTGGTCTTTGCCCTGTGGTCTCTCTGACTGAGCAGCCGGATTTCTCACATAGTGTCTCAAGGCTCCCAGGAGTGCATATTTCAAGAAGTAAGAAGCAGAAGCTGTCAGTCTTATTAAAGGCTGGGCTGGAACCAACACTGCCTTGCTTCCTCTGCATCCCATAGTTCAATAGGAGTGTGGGCCAGCCCAGATTCAGCATGGAAGGGACTACACCAGGGGTTGAGAGCTAGAACATGTGGCTCACTGGGGGCCACCTTTGGAGAACAGCTGCCTCCCATTATTGTCTCTCTTGTCAGCCTCTGCCAAAGGCTGCTGGTCACACTTGACCGTAGATTCTTCATCTCATGCTCACCGCACTTACACCTGGTACTGTCTCTTCCCTGGTCTCTTCCTTTATCTTGTTTCACATTTTGGGTTGTGATTTCCTTCTTTCCCTTTGTAGCATCGACACTGGCTTTTCTCCTGTGTTCAATTTCACTGACAGCTCATAAGGACTTTCCTTCCCTTCACTTGAAATCTGATGGGGATTCCGTCCAACTTCAAGTCAAGTATTGTTAAATGAAAAAAAAAATTTGAGAAATGGTGTATATAACATGATTCTGTTTAAGAAATGTAAATGCGGGGGTGCCTGGGTGGCTCAGTGGGTTAAAGCCTCTGCCTTCAGCTCAGGTCATTATCCCAGAGTCCTGGGATGGAGGCCCGTGTCAGGCTCTCTGCTTGGTGGGGAGCCTGCTTCCCCCCAACACCTGCCTGTCTCTCTGCCTACTTGTGATCTCTGTCTGTCAAATAAATAAATAAAATCTTAAAAAAAAATGTAAATGCAGGCAGCTGGGTGGCTCAGTCAGATGAGCGTCTGCCTTCAGCTCAGGTCATGGCCTCAGGGTCCCAGGATTGAGGCCCATGTCAGGCTCCCTGATCAGCAGGGAGTCTGTTTCTCCCTCTCCCTCTGTCCCTCTGTCTGCCTGTGTTCTCCATCTCTGTCTCTCTCTCAAATAAATAAATAAAATCTTAAAAGAAAGAAATGTAAATGAACAATTGCATATGCTTATATAAGTTTACATATACGTATAGCATAAAATATGTGGATAGATACACATTAGAGAGCTTTCCAACAGAGATTTCCTCGAGGCAATATATGGACATTGGGAAAGAAAGGGGTAACAGGTAACTTTTTTTAATCTTATACTTTTCTGGATATTAAAAAAATTTCCAGTTAGTCTGTACTTCTTTTATAATACAAAATTAATTTAAAAGTTGAATCTAATTTTAGGAAACATTTGCTGAACTCTTAATAGGAATAAGATCTCATTCTTGGACTAGTGATTTTAAAAAGTGATAAGACATAGTCTTTTTCTTCCCCTTCTTCTCCTTCTCTTTCTGCTCCTCCTCCTTCTTCCTCCACTACTACTTCTTCTCCTTCTTCTCCTCCTCCTCTTCCTCCTCCTTCTTCTTCCCCTTCTTCTAAGAAATCCTCAGTTCGTTTGACCATTCAGAAACACACACACACAGATACACACACATACACACATAGCCTGCACACACCACACACCCATCATTAAAACATCATTAAGTAGCAGCATTCAATATACATCAAACAAGGGCCAGAGCCTGCACAACGTTTATAAAATCCAAACTGGTGCTGAGAAGTTAATATTCTCAATTTTAAAATCAAAAGAGCATGACCAAGCTCTGCTTCATCCCTTTCATCCTTGTGTTCAGTATGAAGAACCTTCCTCTGGCATATCGATGCCAGACTCTGGCTCACTTCGCCAGGCAGGCATTGGCTGAGAGCAGCCCAGGTAGGAACCACCCTCTGCGCTCAGGTGTGTCTCTGGCCCATCGATTGCCAATTTCCCAGAATGCCCCTCTCTCCAAGTGGGCAGGATGCAGCCCAGGGGTCATTCCCAGATCACACATATTTCTGAGAACATGCTCTTTCTTGAAATGGTGATGTAATGCGGAGGAGAGTTTCAGCGCTGATCAATGGCAGCGAGGACTCTGTCAGGATGTATAGTAATTTGACTCAGCTCAATAAATTGAGCTTCTGGGGCAGGAAAAAGACCCCCAGGTTCTAAAAATGCTTGTACAAAGAATCCTGTGCACTTCCGTCCCCTCTGCCTGGCCCACTCCCCTTAAAGCACCCCTATCTCGCTATTACTAAGACTCACACTGGTGGGATGGATCTTGGTGGAAACATATTGGGCATATTGAAAAGCCCATTGATTTGTAGCCTTCGCTGAGCCTCCCATTCTGTCTGATGGGAGCTCTGAGCACTTGTGAGCACATGCTCTTCGTCTGCCTGCTAGAGGCTCCATCATCAATCATCACTCTTGAACCCCTCAAGGCAGAAGCGGTGTTAGAGAGCATCTTTCCAGTAGTTGTGAGTTGGCCCCAAGGATTGGCAGGTCAGAGTGAGGCCTTTCTAAACAGAAGAGACTGGAGGGGGCAGATGTGGGCCATTTGTCTGAGCTAACACACTGCACATGTTCTCTTTGCTACAACCCTAGAGGTTAGTTCTGTCAATAGCCCCATGTTTCAGAAGACAAAACTAAGGCTCTGAGATATTAAGTCAAACAGCCCAAGACTTTAAATAAAGTCTGAGTGTTTATTTAAACCAGCCAGAAAACCTCCACTTTTATCCATTCTCATATATGATTTTGTTTGAACACAAGACTCTTTGGGCAAAATCAGAAATGTTTTGAAACCTCTGAACTAGTCTATCCACCCATTCTTTCTATTATAAAGACAAAGGGCCTAAAACTTAGAGAAACAGACTGCTGCCCAAATCATCATGGCCACAAAGCAGTAGGGAGAGATGATGCTAAAACACTGGCCAGTAATAATTATATTATCAGCCACCACTTACTGAAGGTGTATTGTGTTTTGGGTGCCATACTTCTCGCGTATGATCTGGTCCCATCCTTGGAACACAACAAAACTGAGACAATGCCACACCTCTCTTGTGGGATTACCAAGAGTTTAAATGAGAAGGGGCATTTCTTAACTCTGGTGTTGTTTCTAGATTTGGATATCTCTTTTTTTTTTTTTTTTAATTTTATTTTTTCAGTGACCCAAAATTCATTGTTTATGCACCATACCCAGTGCTCCATGCAATCCATTCCCTCCTTAATAACCACCACCAGGCTCACCCAACCCCTCACCCACCTCCCCTCCAAAACCCTCAGTTTGTTTGTCAAGAGTCCACAGTCTGTCATGGTTTGTGGGTATCTATCTCTTGCTGTAAGATCAGCTAAGACCAGAGAACTTCCTATGCACACAAACTGACATGAATCTTATTTTCATGTGGCATCTAGAAATAAACTCTCATCTGGTACGCATATTTAACTTTGCACTCAGTGTGGGGGGGGAGTGCACAATTAGTAAGTACATATGCTAAAGTGGTGACTTTCCTTTTCCTCCAAGAAACTCGAATTGTTTGTGAAACCTTTAATAGAGATTAAATAGCTGATAATCAGCTTTTACCATGTTATTGACCCTTTCGACATTTGTCTTAGTGATCTTCTGCATCTGAAGTGGTGTGCAGACTGCAGGATCCATTCCTTTGACTTGTCACAGGAAAATTCTACCCAGGCCTTAGGGGCAAGGGATGGGGTAACTGTAGCTCCCTGCCTCACCCCTCTGCATCTGCCCCATAGCTTCCTTAGAAATGCCACTTATTAAACAGCAGCAAGATGGTCTAGAGTCTTCACACATGGTCGCTCCACCATCCATAGCTCATGGATGGCCGGAGACACAGTGGTGGTCAGGGAAGAACACAGTCCAGTTCAAAGAACACGGGTAATACCAGCATCTGCTATCTTTGGAGTTTGGGGTCAAAGATTCAGCCTCATAGGTTGTCTCTTTCTCATCTGTAAAATCAGAACAACAGTAGACCCCCTTCCCAGGGCCAGGCTGGTGTTAAATGTCATGGGAGCTCCTTAAGTGTTGCAACCTTCCCTTCCCTTAGACGGAGGTTCTCAAAATGCACCTGTCTCACCAGCTGCTTTAGCTGCACCCAGGAATTTGTCAGAAAGGCAAATTCTCAGATGCTTCCCCTGGTCCAGTGCATCAGCAACCCTGGGCAGGGGAAAGACCCAGAAATTTGAGTTTTCTGATGGACATTCAAATCTGAGAACCCCTTCTTTACACTATTGCCCCCTTTGAGCTCAAATGCCTAGACCTGGCTGAAAGAAACTTCTCTCCAGGGCCTCTGAGTCTGCATCTGCTCTTCTCATGGGACACCATCCCATGTCTGTTCTATACTCCCTTCCGCTCCCTGGAAAACTCCTAGTCAGCTTTGGATCTTTACTTAGAAGTCACTTTAGCCAGGGAGCAGTGCCTGGACTGCCTGGATGGATCCAATGTTCCTGAGCCCTCCGTATTTCTCTTCCGCATGTACCAGATCTCGTAAGGTCTACGGGTTTAAATGACCTGTTTCCCTAATCGAACTGTTAAGATTCCTATGGGAAGGGCTCATGTCTGAGTGGTCCCCAGTGATGAGTAGGTGCTCAATAAATGAAGCAATAGTTACAAACATTCAACCCCAAGGGGCCATCCTCTTTGTTGCTCTCAAGACTGTCTTCCTCCATCAGCCTTCTTAGAGGTCCCAAGCACACATGCTTCTGTCCTCCTCTAGCTCCCTGCTAGGGAGGATCTGCTAGGGATGTGGCCCAGGGAAACAGTCTCTGGATCATACAGACAAACTCCCTCAACCTGGGGTGGGGATCTTTCAGTTATCTGAAGGCTGTGCCCAGCCCAGAGTCTGCATATCAGAAGAATGCAACCAATTTATGAAATATGTTTTTATATATTTTTCTATTAGCACAGAGTGGACAGTCAGTAAATGGATGCTGAGCTGGTGAAAAATAATGATGAGACAACACAGTGTCTAAAAGTCCAGCAAAGCCCATTATTAATCATTGACTTTCTCACAGGGGAAAGGGAACCAGTTTGAAGGGAAGAGACACTTGTACTATGCCTTTTTAAACTGGAACAAAAAGGAGGAAAATTAAAATCTACATGCAACCAAAAAGGGCCAGAGGAATAAAGTAAAAGGTAAAAAGAAGAAAACATGACATTGGGTAAATTCTTCAAATTAATGCAAAAAAATATTTACTGGATTCATAGTAGGAGAATGCCATGGAAGACATACTATGTGCAAGTCCCAGTGTGCCTGCCCGTGTGGACAGCAAGGTTGAGGGAAAGACTGACCTATTACAAGAAATTTCAGTAAGAGCTCACAGGCTGTTTTAAACTGTTGGAACAGAGAAAGCAGTCTGGGAAGGCTTCCTGGGAGAGGAAGAACATTCTGTACAAAGCTAACAAAGGACAAAGAACAAAGCGGGGAGATATGAAACATGCAGATGAGAAAGCTTTTCTCTACAGGAAAGTCTGTAAGTGCGAGCAGTTCTGTGAGAGGTGACAGGCTGGACGGGGGTCACAGGAGGCCTGCACTCCAGAATGGCCCATCTTTGAGGGCGCCTCACCTCTCACGGCCTAAGCTCTGAAAAAAGCTCCTGTTTTAAGCCCAAGTCAGCACTTCTCAAACATCTATCAGAATTCAACGGAAGGCTTATTAAAATGAAGATTTCTGGGCCCCACTCCTAAAGTTTCTAATTCAGTGGGTCTGGGGTGAGACCTGAGAATTTCATCTCTATAAAGTTTCTAGGTGATGCTGATGCTATTCCCCAGGTAGATATCAAGACCCAGTTGAGAATGTTGGATCAAGCAAGGATTATAAAACGTTGCCCGTTGGTCACTAAATCCTTGGCACAGGCTTCGGGAACACTCTGAAAGCCAAACCGCTCTCCGGTCTGACTCTGGCCTGCCAAAGTCAGGAACCCTATGGCAAAGCCAAGGGAGCAGGGAGGCCCACCCTGCACTCTGCAGAGTCTCCCAGACCCAAGAACTCACACATGGCTGAAAAGATTGCTGGGACCTTGCAGTGTACATCTAGATACCCGAGACTTGGCTCTCGTTGAAACGAACTCTGACACATTAATTATTCCATCCAGCGAGGGACTCAGAGGAATCGCGGTGGCTAATTACAAAGCCTCTGGCCCAGAACCAGATTCTAGATTGGGCAGCTCTGGGTTCTGATTGTGGCATTCACTCCAATTAGCCATGTGCGGCCCTTCATTACTGCTGTTAACACCTTAATCTGAGTTTCTTCATCTTTGAAGTGGGGATGAGGTTGCTTTATTGTTTTAGGTATGGGTGCCCCGTTGCTGCTTATTAAATGCTAATTAGTACATGATAAGTGCAATTAGAGGGTCGGAGCTCTCGGCTAAAACCCTCCCAGCAGCTAAGCTGGCCACTCCAAGGAAAACCAGTTCCCCAGCTCAAGGAGAATCATTGGGAAGTGAAACGAGTCTTAAAGAAGGGTCATCATCCAAGGCAAGTTCCAGTTGTTGAGATTTTATACCTTTTTACATTTCACATGTTCTGTAGATCTTATTTCTTCCATCCCCCCCGCCCTGCCCAGACAATAAGTGGGTACCTCACAGGCATGCCTTGTGCCTGCTATGAGGAATGGGGACCCTCACTCATGAAGAGGAAGGGCTGCCTGTCTGGCTTGTTGGGTTCTATTGTACATGGATGGGAGAAGTCTGGAGGAGCCTGGTTGCAGGTGTTGCTCTGCTGCTGAAGGACCTGGAGAGGGTTGAGCCCCTTCCCTGGGGAGCACAAGAAGGATTCTGCTTTTTTTTTTTTTTCCAGGTTACATATAGAAATGAGAATATACAGAATTCATCTGTCTGTGTCTGACTTATTTCATTCAGCATCATGTCCTCCAGATTCATTCATGTTGTTGCCAATCACAGGATTTCTTTCTTTCTTTCTTTCTTTCTTTCTTTATAGCTGAATAATATACTGGGTGCCCATGTGTGATATTTTCTTTATCCATTCATGCATGATACAAATTTTCAGTTATAAATTTTTTTCTCAGTTTTAAGATGATTAAGTTCTAGGGATCATATATACAGCATGGTGATCACAGTTAATAATATGGTATTATACGTTTGAAATTTGCCAAGAAAGTAGACTTTAAGTGTTCTCATCACACACCCGCAACACACACACATGGCATCTATGTGAGGTGATAGATGTGTTAATTAGCTTGACTGTGATACTCATTTCACAATATACATGTACATCTTATACATGGTATATGTATAACCCTACATACTATACAATTTTTACTTGTCAATTTTACCTAAGTGAAGCTGGTAGGGGGAAGGCTTCTGTTACTCTGGGTTTAAGAATTCATTTGAGGCAGAGAAGGAATAGATGAGCCTGTCCCCTTTTTTTTCCCCCTAGGAAGGCAGACACAGGCAAAAAGAGTACCCCTCTCCCAGCGTGCTTTCCCTGAAACTTCACTGATGATTCTGTCCTGTGGTTACCCTGGCTGCAAGGGGCTCTGGGAGAGCAAGCCTTTCCCAAGCGGTGAGTACAGTGCTGTTCCTGGGTGTGACTGGAGTCTCCTGAGCAGAGAGAAAGGACAGGATGGGTTTGGGTAAGTTCTACCCACATCCATCCGATCGCTGAGTCTGGAAACATGCCGCATCAGGAAATCCTTTCTCTGCCACTTACTAGATGCTCAGCTTGGGCAATTTCAACCTTTCCAGCTTTGTTATCTATATAATTGGGGTAATAATCCCCCCAAGGCGTCTGAAGGGTTAAATGATATGAAATCACCCAGCACGGTCTGCGGTACCTAGCATGTGAGAGTAACTATTATAATTAGTAATGGGAATGGCGATATTCCTCCTTAAATCCCCTGGCTCTCGCTCGGCCCCTCTTTGTGGTGCTATGCTATTTTCCCAGAGCCCTTCCAGAAACCCAGGCAGACCCCTTAGTCCCTGTTGTTAGCAAGCACACAGTCCCTCGATCCCCTCCTGCAAGCTGGACTTCGTTCACCTCTGTGCACAGCACATCCTGGAAGCGTATGGACGTTGTAACCACAGCTCGGTTTGACCTTTAAGCTCCAGGAGCATAAAACCTCCCGGTGTCTTGTTTTTCACGGTTAGAGTCCACACTGCCAGCTCCCCTCTCACATGGGGCTGGCTCAGGGCCAGTCTGCTGTCCCAGAACTACGAAGGACAGAGACTAATGACCCCAAATTGATATGTAACTTGCCCTAATATTGACCCTGGCCCTGTGGTTAGTGATTCCCATCGCAGGGTAAATGATTGGACTGTGTTCTGGCTTTTACCCCATTTGACTCTTCCACTGTTTTGAACAACAAAAAAGGAATCTCGATTTGTTGTATGATACAATTAAGAGTCCTGCTATTACTAATCTTGAACGGATATGGCAGCAAACTTTGCAACTACAACTGAATCGACCAGAAGGCTATGGTGGTCTTTCAATAAATGTGGGACAAGGAGAAGCCCCTCTCCATTGGAGATATATCTATGTTAGGTGTCCAAGTAAGTAATAATACTAAAAATTAATCAACAATTAGCTGAATGCTCAAGAATCACCTGGTGTGCTAAAATGTGAGACTAGATGCAATGATTGCTTCCTCACACACCAAGTTCCACTTATCTGTGAACCTCAGGATCAGGCAATCACTACCTTATAAGGCGGAAACAACATGGTTCCTGCCCTATGTGGGGATTCAGGCTGTGATTAGCTGTCATGGCACTAGGGCTGGGAGGGCACACTAATTATGACTAGTGGGAATAGCACACCTTCCAGGTGGGAACGGAGTGCCTGCTCTGTGGCATGTGTTTAGGACGCATTACAGGTCTAGCTAGCATGACTGTTAGGACCTCTTCATGTAGGTTCTGTCACAACCCTGCTTTGTGGATGAGGTAAATGAAGTTTAAGTAATACGTCCAAGGTCACACAGGGTGAGAATCAGGGGTAGGAATCCCACTCCAGCTGAGTACAGACCTACACCCTGAACACTAGAGCTAGGCTGTTTAGAGTCAAATCCCATCCGACCCTCTTGCTGGCTTTGCAACCTTGGGTGGGCTCTCTGGACTCAGTTTCCTAATCTGTAAAATGGGCTTTATAATATGACTTACTTCATGGGACACTGGTGAAGAGTAAGTGAGGTGGCCCAAGCCAAATGCTGGGGACCGTTCACACATGCAAATACTGGAACCACCTCTGCACCACCTGACCATCTGTAGGGGCAGACCTCTCAGCTAACTGGAGAGGTCACAGCTGTGCTCAGGTGTGGAGGGTGACTAAGGGTTACCCCGGTGGGGAAGGGAAGAGAGTCCTGCAAGCAAAGAAAATGGCTTTTCCAAAGGAACCAAAGGCCGGAAGGCATGAAGAGTCTGGGGGTTACCAGCAGTCAGGGATGACCGGAAGTCAGTAGTGTGGACGGAGGGGGGTGGAGAAGAGAAGCAGGTGGAAGCAGGACTCTGCAGGGCTCTGTGGAGAAGTCGGAGCTTTTCCCAAAGGCCCTGGGGGGATGTTAAAGGGCGTGACTCATTCACCCCCGAAGAAGAAATGATTCTAGAATCTACCTCCAGGACTTTACATCCTACTGTAGCCCATGCTGGAGAGAAGGAGAATGACTTCTTGTTGCCTAAAGAAAGCCCGTTTGCTCCCGACCTTCCTCTGGGGCTGGCCTTAGCAGGCCTGGTGCTCCGCTGGCTGCTTTCCAACTCACTGCTGCTTGCCTTTCACAGGGCTCCCCACCCCCGCACAGAGGGCTCACTGCGGCTGCAGCAAAGGCAGCTGGCTTTCTCATTACCTTGTGATCTGTGAGCGAGGGCTGCAACCTTCTGGAAGCAGCTCACAATCAGGGCACCCTGCCAGGGAATGATGTGGCCTCCATGCTCTTCCTTGGTTTTTGGATACCCTGGGCTCTGACCTCTATCTGAGGGGGCTCAGGCTCCAACATGGAGTTCTTCAATATCCACAATAGCCAAACCATGGAAAGAACCTAGATGTCCATCAACAGAGGAATGGATAAAGAAGACATGGTGTATATATACAATGGAATACTATGCAGCCATCAACCGCCCCCCTCAAAATTTTGCCATTTGCAATGACATGGATGGAACTAGAGGGTATCAAGCTAAGAGAAATAAGTCAATCAGAGAAAGACAATTATCATATGATCTCCCTGACTTGAGGAATTTGAGAGGCAGGGCAGGGGTTTCTGGGGGGAAGGGAGGGAAAATGAAACAAGATGGGACCAGGGAAGGAGACAAACCATAAGAGACTCTTAATCTCAGGAAACAAACTGAGGGCTACTGGCGGTGGGGGGAGTGGGTGATGGACGTTGGGGAGGGTATGTGCTGTGGTGAGTGCTGTGAATTGTGTGGGACTGATGATTCACAGACCTGTACCCCTGAAACAAATAATACATTATATGCTAATAAAAAATAAATAAAAATTTTTAAAGATATGGAGCTCTTACTTACAAAACAGGGAGCCATGGGTTTGAAAATCTCCCGGCCTGTGTCTATCAGGACCGGGATCCTCAGGGGACCAGTTTGCGTCTGTAGGACTGAATCAGTGGCTTGGTCCGCGGGGACCCTGCAGTTAGTTCTGTTCTCAGGCAAGTGCCCCCGAGGTAGAGAGTATGGAAAATGGAACTCTTGGTAGGCCCTGGGCCGCCCAAGGGAAGAGGGCCGGCCTCCACATTTTCCCAGATCCGTGTGGGCAGCTACAAAGGAGCTTTTGAGGATAAACAAATACAGAATTGAGAAAATAAGGAAGGAGCTGGCATGTGAAGAATGTGAATATTTAGAAAATGCTGGGGGGTGAAGACAGAGCAGGCCGTTCTGTTGTAGGTTACATGTCTGACGGCCTGGGACAGGGGAACCGCAAAAAAGGGGAAAAAAAAAAAAGGAAGAGAGAAAAACATCTTGGTGGAGACAAGGTTCCTCCAGGGTGGGTTGTTTCCCACAGGCACAAATGATGTGAAAGCAAATGACTTTGAGGGAACAGCGTGGAGGCCACACCATTTCACATCCCGGTCAGTACGGTGGTAGGAAGACGCCACCATCCACTGCTCTTACAGCATCAGAGTTAATTTTAATTGTTTATTATTGTGACTCTTGTTATTATTGTTTTTATTATTTATTTCTTGGCAGAGAGATTCAAGGGGGCTTGAATCCGTCAGTTTCTGGAGAAAGCCAGCATGGTAGCACCAGAGATGCTGGCTGAACATTCCAGAGACGCATTAGTGGGGAAACTCAGGGGTGACATTGAGGAAGGGCCCGGTTATCACACTTCCAGCTCCTGCAGAGAATGGCGAACAGCAAGGAACTAATTGTTTATGCACTCAACCTTAAACTGGCAAATATCCTGATCCTTCGCTGAACGTGTCCTAGGCCCCCTTTCTTGCATCTTGCCTCAAACCGCTTTCTTCTTTTATCCATTTATGCATTCAACAAACACATTCGTACATCTAATAATCAGTAAACTTTACTACTGTGGCCCGGTTTTCTTCTGTGAAATTTTCAGGTGCTATCTCATTATTTTTCATATTGTAAGATAGATGCAGTCAACACTACCCCCATTTTAAAGATGGTAAAATGGACAGGCTGCCAGCTTTCTAATGTCATGATAGTAAATTACCATGGGCTTGGTTTAAAGCAGCACAGATTTCTTATCTTGTGGTTCTGGAGGTCAGAAGTCCAACATGGGTCTCACTGGGCTAAAACGAAGGTATGGACAGGGCTGCACTTCTTTCAGGACATTTTGGGGAGAATCTATTTTCTTGATTGTTCCAGCCTCTAGACTTGTGTCTCCCTCATCCTCAAAGCCTGCAACAGTAGGTTTAAATCTTCATCATAGAGCATCGCTGTCACACTGACTTCTTTTCTTCCTCTCATTTCTAATCGTAAGGACCCTTGTGATGGCACTGAGCCCACCTAGAGAATCTAGGATAAATCCTAATGTAAAGTCAGCCAGTTAGCAACCTTAATTCATTCTGCAACCTGGATCCCCTCATGCAATTTATTTTGTTGTTGTTGTTTAAAGATTTTATTTATTTATTTATTAGGCAGACAGAGATCACAAGTAGCTAGAGAGACAGGCAGAGAGAGAGGAGGGGAAGCAGGGTCCCGGCCACGCAGAAAGCCTGATGCGGAACTCGATCCCAGGACCCTGGGATCATGACCTGAGCCGAAGGCAGAGGCTTTAACCCCCTGAGCCACCCAGACACCCCCCTCTTGCAATGTAAAGTAACCTATTTGCAGGTTCTGGGGATTGGGACGTGGCCACAATTTAAGGGGATCATTCATGGTCCCAGGGTGAGTGAGTGGCAGGCCTTGCTTTGCAGCCTTGGTGGTACGGCTCAGTCTGCTTTTTACCTCTCCTCACTTCTGGTGTACCAGTGACCTTGCCGGGGCTGGGGACACATCACTATAAACTATTCTCACTTTCTGACCTTGTGGCTCTTGTGTTCCTTTGGTTTTCTTGGAGCTGAGTCTCATGCACTGTGGACAAGAAAAGTCTGAGGCACTAAAGGATGGAGATAAGCTTTGAGCTACAGGGACCATAGGAAGAAGTCAGACTTAGCTGAGCAAACTGAGTGAACACTTGCAGATACAGGAGGGGTGGGTGATGAGGTGGGCCCTGAAGGTAGATTGGAAAAAAGAATTAAAGACATAATTAGACATAATTAGGTACTGGGGACTCCTCCAGGGCCAGTCCCTCTCTCTTACTTTGATTACGCGTTGACCTGTGCAGTTTGATCGCTGGCATTTTTGTTTTTACGCACTCTGTCCATGCCCACCTTTACCCACACGTGTTTGAGCTGCCCTGGGCCATGTGGCATTGCGGACACACGTGTTCCCATGGCTCTGGATATGTCCAGGCCTGAGCGGCTGCCTGACCAACCACATGACCGCTGCTATCTGGCGCACTTTACCTGGGGGTGCTGGGGGCTCCATTACCATGCTGGTCACGGGCCGAAGGGGAAGAGATGAAGCTGGCCTCTGAAGCCTGCTCCTGACCAGCACCCATCACTAACGCACCTTTTGGAATTAGAGGACTTGAACTGGAGCCCGATCTCCGCCAGGCATCAACCGAACGACCTCGCCCTCCCTGAGCATGGGTTTCCACAAACGTGAAAATGGGTCTCATAATAATACCTCTAAGGAGCTGTTGCAGAGATGAGTTAAGATGAACATGAATGCGCTTCGTGACTGTAAGACATATGTGAGCGAGTGGCATTCTTAAATCCACACTCGCCAGTGTGGTAAGGGGCTCTCCCGGGCACCTGTGAAAGATCCAGCTAATCTACAGAGATTGGACTCTAGGAACAAGAGGAACTACTTTTTAACAAACCATCCTGAGGTCACTTATTTAAATGAAATTTGTCGACTTGGGACACCAAACCTGTATTTGAGCATAATTGAAAAGTTTTCATTTAATTTGTCTTTGGAAGCTGTGATATAATCATCTGGAAGTCCTCAGTGAGGACAAATCTCCATCTTGGAAAAGAGATTTCTTGATATTTTTCTTTAAACAACAACAACAACAACAACAACAAAGCTAAAAGACATCCACCACCAAGTCTTGTTAACAAGGAGGAGATAATAGTTTGGGGCCAAATGTCAGATTTTTCCTGAATGCTGTGAACTGGCCGAGGGAGACATTCCCAAGGAATAGCTTTCAGATCATTCGTGCGCAGGCAACATTGTTGGAATCACAGGAGAGCTTCTGGAGAGAAAACATGTAGCTGGAAATGTCAGACGTGGCTAGGTTGCAGGACGGCTAATTATGCTCACTCGTCACGGTAGAATTTTTGCACGAAGGCTCCTCCCCTT
Source organism: Enhydra lutris kenyoni (assembly GCF_002288905.1). NCBI lineage: Eukaryota > Metazoa > Chordata > Mammalia > Carnivora > Mustelidae > Enhydra > Enhydra lutris. Next base: position 14,876,283 of record NW_019154114.1, read on the forward strand.
ACTCAAACCCAAGAAAATGCAGAGCCTTCTATATCTTATATTCTGAGTCTAGGCAATAATCTAGCTTTTGTATGTAAGAATGAGGTTTTGTGAATCCGCTTCCTGATTTCTAACCTGACTCCAACATCTTTTAGCTGGATGACCTTGGGATGTTCCTGAACCTCATTACTTCATTTTATTCATTTACCCAGCTGTGCTCAAGCGGAAGTGATTTTGCCCCCCCTCCCCAGGAGTCATCAGACAATGCCTGGGGACATTACTGGCTGTTACATCTTGGGTGGGAGACGTGGAAGGTGCTCCTGGCATGTAGCTGGTAGAGGCCAAGGATGCGGCTAAAAATCTTACAATGCACCAGGAAGCATCCATGACAGAGAATTATCTGATCCCTAATGTCCACAGTGTCTAAACTGAATCACCGGGTACTAAATAAAAGTAATAGTACTGATCTCCCAGGGCTGCTATGAAGACTGAATGAGGTAAAGTATGGAGAATGTTTACCATGTTGCCTGGTGTGAGCTGGGATACAATCAATGCTAATTATATTCAGAATGGAAGTGGTATATTGACTAGCATGTTCAACCTGTTGGAAGGCCCACCATCCTCCTCCTGTGTTCTTTGCACCCTTACCCCGACTCGGAAAAGCACTACTTTGATGGCCACATCTGGTGTGCATTTTCACAGACGCCTTTGGAGATAGAAAAGTGGTCATTTGTGCAGGTCAGTGGATGGATGGATTCTCTATGTCCTTGAAAACTCATTCCTGTCCCACCACTCAAATTCTCCATTCTGGGATGAAGGCCAAACACCATTAGGAGTATTACTACCTCAATTAAAACAATAGTTACCATGTATCTGGCACTTTATATACATTATTTTAATTTAATATTTCCTATAACCCAGAAATGGTATTACTATTGTCCAGATGGCTGAGGCTCAGAAAATATTAAGTAACTTGGCCAAAATTAAATGGCTAGAAAGAGGCACCAGCCAGATTTAATCCCACATTCATTTCACTCGTGTCGAACATGCTGTGATTCCCTGAGCCTGGGAAGAGACACACTGAGGAAACTGTGGCACTTTGGCCATTTGACAAGCATTCTGAGCTAAAAGTACCTGCTCCTTTCTTGAAGAAATTCTCTGTGCATCTCTCTAGCTCTCTACCATTAAGGAGAGCTGTTAGCTGCCTAATTAAACATATTTGTTTCGGGCATGAAGATGGTCTTAAAGAGTGAAAACCTCTAAGTATTTGTAATCTGTCTTTCAAATGGTATTAAACATTCATTTTCTAGAACACTGATAGATCTCTGTTTTCCCTCTTCCCAAGCAACAGAATCTATGTTTTCACAATCCATAATTCAAACCCAGTCTTGGAAGAAATGTTAAAATGATAAACATGTTACTTGTGATGTGTGGCTGTTTAATGATGATGTTATTGAGCAAGGAAATTAGACCCATGTCAGATGTGGTTTTGAAGGAGATGCTGGCAGGAGGGAGAGACTTGCAAAGAGATTTTTCTTCCCCGGAAGAGCGTGCTGCTTGTGTACCTCTCTTCCCGAAGTTTCTTAAAAACACATCGGCCTTTTAGCCTCCTCTCTGACTCATGTTTCATGTTGATCTGTTTGTTTCAAGATTTCTCTTGCTAAATGGAATCATAATGGGTTATTCCTTGAATTTAAGCTTTTGTTATCATCGTTAACTTTTCATTGTGGTTATGACAGAAGTGTTGGCGGGGGAAAGGGGGTTGGTTTTCTTAATATCTGCTTTCTGAACATTCTCTCAGATCTCATATTCTAAAAGGCAATATGAGTGAATCAGAAAAGGAATAGATGAATGAGTGGCCTAAATTTGTCCTTGTGTCCATAAAAATAAATTCACGGACTCATCTCCATACCAACAGCTAGGCTTCCCAGATTTGTCCTTCAGTATTTTATTTTTGTCTTTAAGTGTAGTCAGCAGACCAACATCATCAGCATTACCTGGGAGCTACTCAGAGATGCAGAATCTATGCTCCACCCTAAACTAGTGGACCAAGACTCTGGGAAGAGCTGCTGGGGACTCATGCACATTAGCACTGAAAGAGCACAGAGTACAGTCCCTTGTTCAAGGATATGTCGTCACCAGTTGCAGTATCAGCCTTAGACCTCCTCCCTGTTGAAAAGGGCGTGGGGCAATAAGTTTCATTCAAGTCCTAAGATAATTGACTGAATAACCACCGAGTACCTTTTCCGTACCAGGATCCATACAAGGCATTTAGGAGCATGCTTCATGCACCGTCCCTGTCCCCAGGTGCTCTTCCATGCACAGGAGACAGACAGTGAGCAGCGCTCGTGAGTACGGTGGTCGACAATGTTCTGTAGCTGCATACGGCCACCACTAGCCACACTGGAAATGTGGCTGGTACGATCAAGGAACTGCATTTTAATTTTACTCCATTCTCATTAATTTACATTTAACTAAGCATGTGTGGCTCAGGGCTGCGTGTTGGATAATACAGCTATAGAAGATGCCAATGTGCTAACGGGAGTGCGAAGAGAATCTGTGGGCGCAGTGAGGTGAGGGGAGAGTTCCCAGCCTGGGAGGGAGAAAGGGCACTTGGAGGAAGAGGGTCGAAGACCGTCCTGGCATATATTGGTTCATGTTGGATTGGCCCCTAAATGTGGGATGACACAGAGAAGACCCAGGGACCAGTCTTATGGGCGGTTTAAAGTCCATCATATTCTTTCCACCTGCCTTCTGCCTGGCTTCCAGCCCATCCTTACTCAGAGTTGGGGTCATCTCTGCTTTGCATCGTACAAGCTTCATAAAATCCTGTATTCTTCTTCTGCCGAATTCCTTTTCATCCTTTAGGAGAACAATCAAAGCCCATCTGGAGACTCCTGGCCAACGGCACGTCTATGGGGCTCCCTTCTCCCACTGGGCCTTCTTGAACCCGACCTGGGAAGGAGGGAGCAGGCCCAAGAAGGCCTGGCTGGGGTCAGTGTCCTGCAGACCTGGGCTGGAATCCCAGTTTATCTTTGTAACCCTGGGCAAGTACTCTAACTTCTCTAAACTTCTGTTTCTATATCTGTTCTGTGGAGGTAAAAAGAAAAAGAAAGCTTATGCTCCCGACGTGATTGTGATTTCAATGACTGTCTCCATGTGATTCTCTTGGCACAGTGCCGGGGATGCTGTGAGCCCTCAAAAAATATTTGCTATTGGTACTACGTTTTTATCAGTATATCCTTGATATTGCTCTATCATTAATGCCTAATTACAAAACTATGTGGTATAATGCCCCCAAAAATCTTTTCACGACTCCTTTCTAGGCAACAAAGTGCCTGGCCCCATGTAGCTGTTTCGAGAACACTTACCGAATGCATGCGTAAACTAAGGAGCGAATGAGCACGTGAATGCATGGATGGTGAGGGGGGACAAATGCCTGGCTGGCCCATGCACGTGTCCAATGACAATAGTGATTTCCCTCAAGGCCAAGAGCATTTGAATGTGACCATCACTAGAGGAGGTGGTCTCAGGCTTACTCTTCTTCATTCTAAAGCCCTATACTAAATGCCCTCCCCTCACCTAAGACCCGATGAGAAGGAGTTCCAAGAATAAATACTTCTTCATTCTGGAGAATGAGATAAGGTCAGGGGAAAAAAATGACAGAACGATTTTAAAGGAACGTAACTCCACGATCCACACAGAGCTACCGTTGCTGGAGTACTTCCTTCCAGGACTTTTTCTGTGTACATTTTTTACTAATCTGTGATTACAATGTATTTTTAATGTTGGCTCCATGTTTTTAACATTAAAAAAAAAATCTAACACAACACCCGGTTGGCAACTATGTGAAGCACTTTGGAGCCATCACCCACTGCTAGGAGAAGTAGAAATTGGTACAGTCGCATAGAAAATTGCTCGGTGGTCTCTGTAAAAGCTGGGTAAATGCATCTCCAGTGGTCCAGCAAAGCTACTTTTCGGTACATACCCAATAGAAATGTGTACATATGATCACTGAAAGAAGCCTTTTCAAGAATAATCATAGCCACACCTATCCATAATGGATAAAATTGGAAACACCCCAAAAGGTCATCAGCAGTGGAATGAACAAGTAAGAAGTATAGTGACACAATGGAATGGGGGTCAGGAAACTACAAGTCTGCACAACAACGTGGATGAAGGCTACAAATAAAACAGGAAAGAAAAGGACAAACAAATAAAGAAACTACTACTCCGTTTATTGAGTTTAAAGACAGGCAAAACTGAGTGAAAGTCTTAGAAGGCATTACCCTGGTGGGGGAGCAGTAATGACAGGAATGGGTTACAGGCAGGGCTTCTGGAGTACTAGGATGTCTTTTTCTCCATCCAAGTACACGTTATATGGGTGTGCTCATTTTGTGAAAATTCAGTGAACTATATGCTTATGATTCGTGCACTTGTCTGTGTATTTGTTATACTTCGATAAAGCTTACTTTAAAAAATCTGCCATAGTATTTTTTGTCAACTCCTTTTGTAAACTCATGTTAATGGCTGCAAAATCTTCCATCTAGTGGATGTACTACAATTTCTCTCTTCTCCAGCTTGTCACCCTGTTTGGTAATGCTTTGATGACTATCTTTGTATGTGCTCGGAAATGCAGGTTAAGGCTTATGTCCTCAGGATCGATCCCAGTAAGTGAAAGGAGAGGGTTTCGAGGCTCTCGATGCTATTCCACATCGCACACAGAGGGCAGCTTTGGTTGTCAATCTCGTTGCTGGTTGATTTGTTTGCATGAAATAAGTTCACACCGTCAGGGTTCTGAGCAATTTGGACTTTCGAAGTATTGGCTGGGCATGAAGATTTGATCATATCCCCACTAACTAACTGTGGGCTTTCTCAAGGAAAAAAAAAATATATTTTTTCAAGGAAAAAACGTTCTAAGTGAGAATTCATGGTTCTCACCTTGAATTCTGTTTCCTCGGGGATGGCTTTTCCAGCATCGGGCAAGAAGGCGCCTATTCTCCGGGACCCAATTTCCCAACCCAAGGAAAAGCCAAACGCAGCCTGCTACGTGCACAGGGTGCTGAGAAGCAGAGATTCCCATGCAGAACACAGGCAATTTCATGCACAGAATGGGTATTTTGCTCCGTTTGCTGAGCTGAAATCAAGGTGCGCGCCGGAGACCTGACAGCTCTTCGCTCTCGCAGCACAAACGTGCTGTTACAAGACTTGAAAACTGTTTTGAAAGATCTGCTTAGTTTTCCAAAAAGAATTGTCAGCTCCCAGCTAGTGGGAGGCTGGCTGCTGAAGTGGGGAAGTAACCAAACAGATAAGTAAGCATCCAAATCCAAATCCACTCTTCACGTTAATGCCAGGCAGATCCAGGCGCGTGGGGCCGGAGAAACACCGTGGCTGCAACGCAACGAGAGCTGATCTGACAAGGCGAGGCTTAAAACCAGAAATAGCAGGAACTGATTTAAGACACTCCCTCTCACATCCCGCTCACCCTAGGATGAGCTTGGGACCCTAATGATCCGTGCTGGAGGACGGAGACAGATGTCTCAATCATTCTTCTTGAATGGAGAGAAAATCTGAGCAAAAATCTTTGGGATCCTCGAGGCAACTGGATTTCACTTCTGGTCTTAGGGAGGAGACGAAGATTCTTTCTGAGCACCTCTGAGGTTTTGCAAGAGCTGAGAGAGGGGAACTTCTCTTGGAGTGACTTCCCTAGGTAAATGTGGTTAATGTCTGACCTGCATCACACATCCACGGCTATGGACCCCTGGGCTGTGGCACTTCTGGCAAAGAACAGTGAATCACGCTAAAATATGTTTTTGTTATTGTTATAAATCAGTTCTTACTGTGAAGAAGAGGGTAGAGCAAACTCTCAAAAGAGCTGATTCAAAAGACAGAGCTAGTGATCTGGCTATTGCCTGGGTGGTCTAGCTAGATAAAAGGCAGGGGTCTGCAGGAGGCATGCTGGAGTCTGGGGTGGGGGTGTGTGGCAGGGGAAGCAGTCCCGGGACACAGAGGGTGGTGTGGCGATCCCTTTCCTGGAGGAGATCTTCAGAGTCTGGTGAAACTCCCTCTTTCCCCCATGTGTGGAAAGGACACACCATTCAACATCTCTCAGTGGTTTCTCCCATAAGCCAAGTTAAATGTTGGCATTTAATCTCATTTAAATCAGTTTACAGAAAGCAAGTGTACAAAAATATACATGTAAATAGAATGTAAGTGCATTTTTGCATCTGCAGTAACTAAAGCTAGCAGGACGCAAGCTATAGGCCCATCAGCGGGGGGATGAAGGACTGGGCGCTAGCGCTTCTCCGTGACAGGGCTGCTGAGGCCGTCAGAAAGAACGAAGGAGTCTCACACTCTAACACAAGACGACCCCCACGACCTGTTACTGAGGACGACAGGCAAGTGCCAGACCCAGATCACACAGACATGCTAAAAGTCTCTCCTGCAAAGGAGAGCAGAAACTTTCTCTTTTACACATTTAGTGCCGCCTTCATTTTTTAAAAAAATCAAGTCAATATTTTTCCAAAGAAAGAAAAACATGTAATGAAAGTAATCTCTTGGATTGTTGTGAGGAGTTTATTTTTCTATTATGAAAGTAGCTATTATGGTGAGAAATTTAGAATGGATACCTTTTGTATTAACCTGTGGCCCTAAACTCCCAGGGGAGGAGGTGCTGATTCCTCTTCAGAAGCAGGGCTTTTGTTTGCTTTCTGTGGGTCTACCAATATATGGACAACTACAGTTAAGATTATCCTTTTCCTACATTTGCTCACAGAGAGAGAATTTGCAGCTCTGCCTAGAAGGCCCACGGGGTCTTGCCCAAGATCATATTACTGGACGTAGCAGAACCAATCCTCCAGTTAATACTGTCTGACCTTAAATCCCAAGACTGGCAATTGCCCAGAGTTAGTCCCATCCATTTATATGTCTAAAATGGAGGTTATAGAATCTTACTCTGATTTGTTAGAAAAATTGGTAACTGTTCATTTTGTCTTAGGAGTGCAAGTTGGTAAATCATACTTTGTGATTTTAAACTGCTCCCTAGCTGTTCAACTTTGTAAAATTTGCTTAACATCTCTGTGCTTCAGTTTTCTCAACTATAAAATAGGGATAACAATCACGTTCACCACTCAGTAGTTATTGTGGAATTAAATGAACTAATATTTGCGACGTGATAGAGGCAGTTTCTGGTATATGGTAAGAACCTAATAATGCTAACTGCGTTTATTAATAATAAGCTCATTTTATAACCTTTGGCAAATCAGATACCTCAGTTTTCTCATCTATAAAATGGGGGTGGTAACACTAATTTCTTTTTCAAGATTTTATTCATTTATTTGAGAGAGAGAGAGAGAGAAAACACAAGCAGCAAGGAGGGACAGAGGAAGAGGGAGAGGGAGAACCAGATTCCCCACTCAGCAGGGAGTGGGATATGGGGCTCCATCCCAGGACTCTGGGATCATGACCTGAGCTGAAGGCAGATGTTAAACCAGCTAAGACACCCAGGCACCCCAGTAACATCAATTTCTCAGGGTTCTCGTGATAGTCAAATGAGGCGGTATACATAAAGTGCTTGACATCAGGTAGAAGCTTAAAATGTGTCAGGTGATTTTCCTCTCTGATTTTACTTAGTGGATGACCCTCATCATGGAGGAGTAATGACACTTCTGTGAACTAGTTGTTGGCATTTATGAGGAAAGGATGCTCACATTGGCTAAGGGTGACCCGGAGAATTATTTATGAGTCTGATAAACAGAGCAGCAAAGAAAAAGGCCCAACATTCCTACAGCCAAATAGTCCTGTGCCCTGAAGCATAAAGGATGAAGTGGAATAGGGCATTCAGAGAGCATTCTGGAAGCCTCTGGGAGAGCGTGAGGGCAGATAGATGGGGGGAAGCAAGTCCGCATTTCACAGCCTGAAGAAAATCCTCCCCGACCAGGGGGAAGAAACTTTGCTAATCTAAAATATAACTACACAGAAAATCCAGGCATGCGTATTGTGGGAGACAACGAACACAGGTCCTTCACTGCTAGGGATGGCCATCTTGGGTAAGAAATACAGAAGGGAAAATCAAAAGTCCCTAACCATAACTGTAAAAAGTTGAGCTTTCAGCATGTACTTCCCTGTGTGTTTTATATCTCAGGGAAGGAAATAGTACGGTATATGTTAAAGGGTAAAAATTTATTCAACTCTTAAGTAAAAATACAATCTGGGGTGATTGTTTCCCATTTAAACCATATTTTCATTGACTGGTGTAAGGAAAAACAGTGATATTTTGATATTTCTGGAGTTCTTGATTTCATTGTTCTATGCTGTCTCACTTTTCGCCCTCCACCCTTCTGGCATTTTTTGACGTACCGTATAAATTCATATTTTAGGGGACATACACTTAGCCATGCTGAATTATATCTTTTCTTCTTGGAAAGGCAATATAGCATAGATAGCATATAGCAGTTACAAGTGTAGGACTAGCGCTGTCCTTAGCTGGGCTTGATCCCTGGCCCGATCATGTACTAGCTGCGTGACCCTGGACAGGTTGTTTGCCCTCTCTGTGCTTTTTTTAATCACCTGGAAAATGAAGATAATAATAGTATATCCCTCCTGGGTTTGTTGTGAGGATCAAATAGGATAATGTGTGAAATGTGCTCAGCGTACTACTTGATATACCGCATCTGCTCAAGATGCGATAATTATTATTTTTGTCATTGTGATTTGATCATTATTATATGACCCTAACAATCCTCTTGTGATGAAGTGTTGGGGGGTATCTTACCTGTGATATCAGCTCTGCAATTAATTTAGCTATTTCTTGGCTGCCTGGTTATGGGTCTTAGTGAGATGTTGTTACTCTTTTAGTTCCCCATCTGTAAAATAGAGATGATAACACCTTGCAAGCGTCTCAAGGGGATTAAATGAGATCATGTCTGTGGAATGCCTGGCCCAGAGTAAGTACTCAGCAAATGATAGTGTCGTTATGGCTTCTTTCTAAGATACTCAGCATTTTACTCCCAGGTAAGAACGTCCAATTTAGAAGTGCTTTTATTTTAGTTTGTTTTTATTTACTTTATAACTAGTGAATTCAAAAAAAGTTGATTGCTTCAATACTGCAAAAAGCATGTTGGGTGATCAAGATGAATTCTGAAGCAAACGTACATCCTGATGCCTTCCTCTGTAAGGCATGTCTACAGGCACTTAAAGTTTTTATTATTTAAAATCGTATTTGCCTCATTTTACTTATAAGCTCAAATTTGTCTCTAGCATAGCTACTTGAAAGTAGGAAAATAAACACACACACACATATACACGCACACACGCAAGCCTTTAGTATACCTGTTTCTCACTGCTAAAACTGCAGCACGCAACTGTGCTTTATATATACATTAGATGCACAGTGAAAGTCTGTTGAATAAACAAAATAACCTATGAAAGTCCCTTGTATTATATCAAGTTTCTGGCTCTCCACTTTTCTGGCCTTCGTCGCTCCATGTTATTGAGGAGTGGTGAATTTCTTGCTACTGTCTGGAGGGGACGCAGGTGGAGCCAAGTGTGTTTTATCTCTGCCAAGGGCATGAGGCCCACAGTCCACAATTGGGGGACCTAGTGATAGCCCTGCCGTGTGACCTTGGGCAAGTCACATTCCCTCTCTGAACTTCTGCCTCCTTGTCTGAAAAATGAAGGACTGGATTCAATGACCTCCTTGTACCTCCTCCTTTTTTTGCTGATGGAGAACAGGTGGCTTGGCATGATGGGGACCCAGAGGCAGCCTTCATTTTGGAATTTGGGGATGCTGGGAGGGTCAGACAGACTTATATATGAAATCTGCTTTTGGAATTAATTACCAGTTGTGCAAATACAAACAAACTTCCTAACATTTTCAAGCCTCAGTTGTCCTCATCTGTAGAACAGGAATAATCAGACTGTCTTCCAAGAGCTGTTGCTAGGATGAAGGGAGACAGCGACCGTCAGGAACTTAGCTCAGGACCTGGCATGGACAGAGCACTCGATAAATGGCGTCCATCATTAACGTGTGTCTGCTTCTCTCCTGGCCAGATCCTTCTGTATTGAAGCTAACAGTCCCAGTTATTTTCTTCAATCCTCTCCTGGACTAATTAAGAGCAACCTCCAGGAGGGACAATGCTGATGAAGCCAATAATATGAATATGGTGTTTTTGGAATGTGCAATTAGGTCACTCGCTGCACACTGGCCCTTCTTCCCGTGCTGCGGAGATAGGGCATTTGATACCGGCCTGAAGATCGGTTCCTTCTTCTCTCAAAGCTGCTTTTATTGATCCCCTGATTCTAATGGGGGCAGGGGAGGAAGGAGCAGTGGGGAAATGTTAGCAAAGGAGGCGGCTGGGTCCACTTGTCTTCGCCCATTGAAGCAGTGGCTGCAAAAAAGATGGGAAGGAATCCAGGATTAACTGGAGCTTCTGGTGTTTTGATCCCTCTCTTCCAATCAGTCCTAGCAGGTAGCCATTGTTTATTCTCCTCTTATCTTCCTTGATCAGAGGTCAGGCCTGTTTGCAGGGCAAAGATTAGAGAAGTGGCAGATAAGTGGCTGATATCGCTGGTAATAAATGAATATGAGCTTCAGACCTGGTATAATTAAAAATGTATAAACTCACATTGTATTCTCCCTTAAAAGTTTACAATCATCCATTGGAATCCTTTTTGAACTGCCATCCAACTTGCTTTTTAGTCATCTTTGCTGATAAGAAAAGGGAAGGAAACTTACGATCCAACAGAAGACACTGGGATCTGCGCGAGATCAAACCGCCTGTTTCAGGGAGGGCAGCCTGTAAAGCTTTCCTTGGCGTCTGCAGGGCCACCAGGAAGAAGAAAACGGCAAAGTCAACTTCATATCTACCTCTGCAGTTACCAAGCTGTGAGTCAGGGTCCTGCTAACTCCGACATCGAAGGCCTCATGCAGGAAGTAGGTTAAACCCACGAAACAAGCCCAGGCAGCTTCAAACGGGGAGTTATCAGCGCCTGGGCCAGGCTGCCATCAGTGGTGTGGAACCAGCATTTGCCCCCGTCCCAGAGGAAGTTGGGCTCAGCTTGGGACTTTCAGCACACTGGCCTGCAAATGTCACCACTGTGTGCTCTTTGGGGTCTGAACTCTGCCACACAAGGAGATACGCTGAGTGTGGCCAGGTCTTGCCCAAACTGAAGGACTGTCAGAATTCCAGCAAAGGGAAAGCTTCTGATTCCAGGGGTAGGGCAGGGGTGGGTAGATAGTTAAGACAGTGCTACCCTGAATGCGTTTTGAGCTCAAGCTTTGCGGCAATGCTGTGACCAAGACTATGGGGTCATTTTCCGGACAAAGAACAAATGGAGTCCTTTTCTGGATGCAGAAACTGAGGCTCCTGGAAGTGTCTGGCTCTAGGTGTTGCTCGTAAATGGAGGAGCCCAGCCCTGCTCCCGCTTCTGCTCAGCCCCCACCCCCGCTCCCCTTGCAACAGTGGAGCAAGGGCAAGTGGGCTGGGGCTGCTGCCGGGGCTGCCTGATCTGAACCAGCTGAACAACACTCCTCATGGCAGAGTTTCCCAAGGAGATGACAATCTTGGGCCGTGGCTCTGGCCTCACAAGGAAATCCTCTGCCTCGCCTTTCTAAGAAATTATATTGGAAAGAGTGATAAAGTAGCTTCTTCCTGGTGGTAAGAGTGCTCTGCACCGAAGTGGTTACCCACCATTTTGCTCAACCAGACTATTTACAAGTAGTAACAGAGTATCTGTTTCCTGTCATCTCCATCATATATCTTAAGGCGGAGAGATTGGAAGCCCATTACAGTCTGATATCTAATCAATACACACCGTATTCCTACAGCAGGAAGTAAAAGAATAGGCCCTTGGGAACCAGAGTTCAAATTACTCTACTGTCGATTCCAGATAGCAGCTAATGATAGGCTGTGTTGGGGATGGGGGATGCGCAGGGTGGGGGAGAAGCGGCCATAGTTCAACGGGATAGTTAATTCGAAGATCACACACATATTCACATTTGCCTCAGAAGAAGGAACGACGGGCATGTTGGTGTCATGTGCTTCCTTTCTGGCTTCAAAAGCATTTGCTTTCCTTTGTGCAGTGCTAAAATATATTTTAGACATAGCCAGGCATTGCACATAAGTTAGATATGTTTGCGTATCAAATTATACATCTGGCTACCCGTTCCTATTATACTAAAGGAAGGCTAAGAGAAGTTAAACATACATACATATTTTAATTTTATACATACCTATATATATATATATATATATATTTTTTTTTTTTTTTTTTAATGAGTATTTACGGAGTGTCTCTGCTTCTATGTGCACAGTGCTGGTGACCTGCATGCGACTTCCATCAAGTTCTCCACAGTGCTGACTTCATGGGCTTCCTCATCATGAGGAAGATGTCACTGCTTGGTCAGTGTTCAAGGTAGGTAAGCCCGACCACAGAGAGTTTAGAGGGAGTTGTCATTTAGTGAGTGGGAAGGAAGGTTGGAGTCACTGAGTTCTGCCTCTCCCACCTACTAGCTCTGTGACCCTTTGGAAGTTGCATCAACTCTCTGAGCTTCAAATACTCCACTTTTAAAATGGAAATACTGCTACTCATCTCCCGGGTTATTGTGAGGATAAAATAAAGTGAGAACGTGAATGATTTCATCTCAGCACAGAGCCTAGAGTCATTCCTCAAAAAAGGGCAGCTGCCTTTCGATTTCTTGAAGCCAGGGAGCACCCACATGCTGTGCCAGCCTTTGTGAGACCCTGAAAAGGAATCTGGTTATGAGGCTGCACATGTCTGTCGGTCACAAACCCCTTCCCTACTGTCTGCTCTGTGAGGCTGGGCTGCGCGCAGGGCGGTTCCTCCTGAAGCCGCTTCCACGGGGGGACTTGCCAACAGGGGGCGCTGGAGGTGGCCTGCCGTGCAAGAGCAGGCGAAGGGGTCTGCTACCTTCCCTTGGCTGACCGTTCCTTGCAGCCTGGCTTCACCTTGGCAGTGGGACTTCACCCCTGCAGCGCTGTTGACTCTGGCACTTTGAGAACCCACAATCCCCCAGGCAGCCTCACTGAGCCCCTTTGGAGGGATGGACACCAAGAGACTTCTGGCGCTCTGCTCCGAGGGTCCCTCGCCTGAGCTACATTTGGGAATCAGCTGCTCCTCCACCAGGCCAGACATCCCTGACATCTACCATTTGCTCCCCAGCCCTGGGTGTGGTCGCCACCTCCCGCAAGCTTTACTGCTGTGTGACCTCAGCGTGCCTGTTTCCGCCTGTTGAGTTTTCCAGTGCCCATGCAACCAAGCTGTTTCTTCAGCTGAAACAGTGCGGTTGATGTTTTCCTGACTGGACCTCTCCTGATTCAAGGGGGTGAGGGCCAAAGGTGGTCATTTCCTTTCAAAGGAACTTCATGGTTTCTCTTACTCAGTCTGAGAGCAGCTTGCTTCTTCCCCAAGGACTTGAACACAAAAGCAAACACACGCACACGCGCGCGCACACACACACACACACACACACACACACACACACACACACACATCCGCAACATGTCTGTCTCAGGCTCTCCGTCTTCTAACCACAGGCTTTCAAACTCAGATTAGAAACTTCGTCCAGTCTGCTGCCTTCATCATCCTTTCAACAAATCCAAACTCCTAGTTAGAGTAACTGACAAAACAACATTTCTGTGTATAATTGCGGGCTCAGGTCAGGGACCTTTCTATTAGAAATTCCAAGTCTTAGCTCTGCTGCCCCAGAATGCCTTGTTACAGTAAAACAGTATGAAAATAACGAAGACTAGATTTGAACTCACAACTATTCCTTCCTGTATGTGAGCTTTCGCACTGTCTTTAAAATGGAACAAAATGCCTTAACACACATGAGAGAGCTTGGTGCCTAGCACACCCTAAAGTATGAAACTTCATGTAGCCCTATTAAAGCCTCAGGGTGTTGGGTATTGTGTTTCTTTACTTAATTCCTTCGATTTAGCCAAGATAGGATTGGGACTGGGAGCTTGTGGGCTTATTGTCAGTGTTTCCGCACCATGACATTTAGGACTCCTGCGTGACTTGAATGGAATGATCGCTCATTGAAGAGTCAGTGTGTTTATTTCCATACCCATTCCGCTCCCCCACAGGCAGACTCAGCACCTAACCTTCCCAGGCCATCTGCAATGCCCTCATCTCCCTCTCTACCTTACTCTGTGTTGTGAATTTCCCCTAGAATGCCTTTCCCTCCCCTGTGCTTATCCATACTCACCCATCCATTAAGACCCAAAGGTCACCCTTTAACTGGAATCTTACAGGCTTTGACTTTAAGTTAAGATCAATCATATGCTGTCTTGTTTCAGTCTCAAATGATTCCAGGTTTATATACGTGTCTTCCCTACTCTCTAGGAACCCAGTCCCATTAAGGAAAGGGTCTATGCCTGGCATTCTCTTTTGTCCTAAAAAAGCTGAGCACATTTCTATCCATGGACGGTTTCTTTGTTCTAATTTATGTGAAAATGTTCTTTCAGAAGTAAGAAGTGGAATACAGAAAATTGAAAAGGCAATCTCTAGACAAAACCACTTTTAAATTCTGAGAGTCCAAATCCTACTGTTTCCTTCTTTGTTTTGGCTGCCAGTAAGCTCCCAGAGAAGTTTTGTGCTCAGTTTCCAAAGCAATCCCCAGTCCAAATGTTAGCAGGTTTGCTACTAAAATTACAAGTGCCTCCTTTCTATTCCACGCCCATCATTCTCCACTCAACCCATATATTGTGCACTCATTTCATTTCCTGTATCTTGAACTTTACCTCCATTGACACTTTTATTATTTTATTGTATCTATATTTATTATAAGCCTAATTATATTTTGAAAATGAGGGAAATATGAGGGCAAAATGCCAAGCCCAGGATAGGGTATATAAGATAATCTGCATGTGCATGTTAATTCATGTACATAAAACTTTTGTGTAGATAAGACCTTTCTACTCTAGCATTACTTCCTCAGTGTATAACTACTTAAGTATTTTTAAAATAAAGGTTATTTTTTTCCAACATAAAATCAATTTCTCAATTTTTATTAAGTAGGAAAATCCAAGAAAGAGTGAGAAGAAAGAAAAAAAATATGTTGTATAGTCTTACCATCTAAAGACAATCACAGTGAGGACCCAGAATATCTTTTAATGCTATTCTTGTATAGATGGCATAAAAAAGTAACGTAATGTGCATGTGTATATATATTCTGATTGTCACTATTAAAACATACATTCCTATATTTTTGCAAAACATTCACAATTTATCATTAAATTATTAATTGTCAGAAAATACCAGAATAAAATGTAACTCCAGATTTCCATTTCTGACTAATGTTAATTAACAAAGATCAGATTTATCCTCTTAACTTAAACAATTAGAAATATGTGTGTATGCATGTGTCTGTGTGTGTATGTATATGACAGCTTTTAGACATTGGACAACAGGCACTATAGGACTATGATTCCTGAAAAAAAGTAAATGGATAAGGTAAACTCTATGATTTTAATAAGTTACAGACAAGTTAGTTACCAGGACAGAACACAGAGAATAATATCCTAAAAGACTCAACTCAGTCTTGCTGATTAAGGAGATAGAAGTCAGAGTTCAGGAAACCCTAGGTAACTAGAATTTGTGGGACAGAGTAAGATGACAAGAGAGGTGCACAGAGAAATAACTTGAGAAATCTGCATCAGGATGCCCTGGAGTCTTTGGCTGAGTATTAATTTGTACATAAGTGAGAGCAAGTTACCCATGAGAGTAGTAGGCAGAAAAATTCCTGGAGCTTACATAAAACCGAGAATAGTTTGTCTTCCCACCAGCCAGAGAGAAGAGATCATAATAAAATACAAGATATTAAGTAGAATTCTCAGAAGGCAATTGCCTTAGTAGTAGGGCTAATTTAGACTAAATGCTAATCATCATACAAAGCTTAAAAGTAAGCCTCAAAAAGATCCAACTAATTCTAAATAACTGAGAGTCAAAAATACAACAAAATCCAGCAATCAACAAAATATTATACTGCTTTACATTCAATCAAAATTGTCTAGACATACAAAAAAAGCTGAAAATATGGCCAAAAATCAGGAGGAAAAAAAATCAGTCAATAGAATCAGAACTAGAAATAACAGTTATTCTAAGACACTTCTAGATATATCCTACATGTTCAAGAAGATTAAGGGAAATAAGAGCATGATGAGTAGAGAAATGATATATATTTTTATGAGACCCAAATGGAACTTGTAGACATGAAAAAATACAATATCTGAAATGATAAATACTACATTAAGTAGGATTAGAAGATTGACATTACAGGAGATAAAATCAATGATCTTACAGATAGAATGATAGAAAGTTAAAAAAAAAAAGAAGACAAATGAGAAAAAACACTGAGGAAATAAACAGAAGTTCAGTAGGGTCTGGTAAAAATAGAAAGTAGTCTAACATACAAGTAAGTGGATTCTAAGAAGGATGTGGAAGAAACAGAAAAAAAATTTGATACAATAAGGTTTGAAAACCCTACAAATCTGATGAAAACTAGAAGTTGACAGACTAAAGGAGCAAAATGAGCCACAAACAGAATAAATCCAAAGAAAATCTCACCAAGCACATCAAAATCACACTGGTGAAATTCAAAGATAAAAAGAAAATCTTAAGACCATCCAGAGAAATATTACATATTATGTACAGAAGAACAAGGATAAAAATGACAGAAGAATCCTATTGATAATTATGTAAAATAAAATAGGAGATAATAATTTGGATTTAAACAGATCAACGAAGAGTGATGGAAACAGTAAACATAAAAGTAAACATAAATTACTTTTTTCTTTTGTTTCAAAATTCTTTAAAATATAATTGACTACTTAAAGCAAAATAACAATTTATTGTGGGATTGAGTATCTCTAAAAAGGTAAAATATATGACACAAATATCAAAAAAGTTAGGAGGGGGGAATAGATGTATACTGCTGTAAGGGTCTTCTATTATATACAAAGTAATACACTATTTGGAGGCAGGCTGTAATATATAATTAAATAATTATATAATTATATAAACTGAACTACACGTGCATGCGCACACACACACACAGAACAATATTTTTTTTAAAAAGAGCTAGAACAGTAAGCCATAACAAAGATAAAATAACATTTTAAAATACTCAATTGGTCCAAAAGAAGGATGAAAAAGAAGGGAAAAAAGAAGAAAGAACAGAATTATTAAATATAAAACAAATAACAAGATGATAGATTAAAACTCAAACATATCAATGATTACATTAAATGTAAATGGTCTAAACACTTCCAGTTAAAGTCAGAGATTGTCATATTGTATCAAAAAAAAAGACCAGGGGTGCCTGGGTGGCTCAGTGGGTTAAAGCCTCTGTCTTTGGCTTGGGTCATGTTCTCAGGGTCCTGGGATCGAGCCCTGCATTGGGCTCTCTGCTCAGTGGGGAGCCTGCTTCCCTCTCTCTCTCTCTCTGCCTGCCTCTCTGCCTACTCGTGATCTCTGTCTGTCAAATAAATAAATAAAATCTGAAAAAAAAAAAAAAGACCAATGTATTAACCAGGGTTCTTCAGAGAAACAGAACCAATAGTGTATATAGAGAGAGATTTACTTTAAGGAACTGACTCATATGATTATGGGGCTGGCAAGTCCAAAATCTTCAGGGCAGGCCAACATTCTGGGGACACAAGGAGAAAATGATATTGCAATCCTGAGTCTGAAGGCAAGGTGGAAGCAGAATTACTTTTCCCCGGGGAGCCTCAGTCTATTAAGGCCTTCAGCTGATTAACTGAGGCTCACTCACATTAGATAAATAAATCTGCTTTACACATAGTCTACTGATTTAAGTGTTAATCTCAACTAAAAATTACCTTTACAGGGGCACATGAGTGGTGAGCCAATTAAGCATCTGACTCTTTGTTTTGGCTCTGGTCATGATCTCAGGGTCGTGAGACAGAGCCCTTTGTTGGGCTCAGTGCTCAGCAGGGAATCTGTTTCTCTCCTTCTCCCTCTGCCCCTCCCAGTCCATGCTCTTTTTCTCTCTCTAATAAATAATAAATCTTTTCTAAAAATAAAAAATAGGGGTGCCTGGGTGGCTCAGTGGGTTAAAGCCTCTGCCTTCGGCTCAGGTCATGATCCCAGGGTCCTGGGATCAAGCCCTGCATCGGGCTCTCTGCTCAGATGGGACCTTGCTTCCCTTCCTCTCTCTCTGCCTGCCTCTCTGTCTACCTGTGATCTCTGTCTGTCAAATAAAATAAATAAAATCCTAAAAAAATAAAATAAAATAAAAATAAAAATAAAAAATAAATAAAAGTTACCTTTAAACAACATCTAGACTAGTGTTTGACCAAACAACTTACACCTTAGCCTAGTTTAGATGACACATAAAATTAACCATCATGCTCAATTTTATGCTTCTGTAAGAATCCTGCTCTAAATGTGAAAACATAGATAGGTTTAAGTGAAAATATGGTAAAAGATATATCAAGCAAATACCAATCAAAAGAACACAGAAAAGATTATATTAATATCAAAACAAGTAATATTGCCAGGGATAAAGAAGGATGTTTCATATGCTCAAGGGGTCAATTCATCAAAAGGACCTAATAATCCTAAATGCATGTGTACCTAATAGAGAGCTTCAAATCCCATGAAGCAAAATATGATAAGACTAAAATGAGGAACTGACAAAACCACAATTATATTTGGAGACTTCAAGACTCCTCTTTCAGTAAATGATAGAGTTGACAGAAAATCAGTAGGAATGTGGAAGACTCAAACAATGCTATCAGCTAATCTGACCTACTGAACACTCCATCTATTAACAGCATAATATACATTCTTTTTCAGTGCATGTGGAATAGTCAACAAGATAAATTATATTCTGGACCATGAAACAGAATTCAGTTAATTTACCATAGTTGAAATCATGTAAAATATATTCTTTGTAACAATGGAATTAAATTACTAATTGATAACAGAAGAGTATGTGGAAAAATCCCAAGACATTTGAAAATTAAACTAAAAACTATTAAATAATTCATTGGCCAAAGAAGAAATCACATGAGAAATTAGATAATATTTTGAAATGAATGAAAATGAAAACACAGATGTCAAAGTCTGTGAGATGCAGCTTAAGCAGCACCTAGAGGGAAAATTATACCGTTAAATAATTACATCAGATGAAAAGAAAGGTCTCAAATCATTGATCTTAGCTTCCACTGCAATAAATTAGAAGAAAAGCGAATTAAAACAAAGGAAGCTGAAGCAAGGAAATAATTAAGAAAAGAGCCATCATCAACGAAAACGGATCAAGAAGATAAATGAAACAAGAAGCAGGCTCTTAGAAAAGAGGGATGCAGTTGGTAAATCTTCAGACTGAACACACACAAACATGCACACACATACACACAAGAGACAGAAGAGTGGGGAGAAAAAAGACACACATTACTAATACCAAGTATTTTAAAAAAAAGATCACAGTAGATTTTGCAGACATTTAAAGGACAATGAGGGGATATTATGAACAACTTCATTTCAATACACTTGATTACAGATAAAATTTGCAAATTACTTGAAAGATAGCAAAACAACCAAGGTTCCTTCAAGACGAAACAGATAACCAATACGGTTTATATCTATTAAAGAAAATTAATTTATAGTTAAGAATATCAAAATCATGAAAGTATAAGGAAAATAGTGATAAACTGAATTTTTGGAGAAGATTTTATTTATTTATTTAACAGAGGGAGAGCGCGTGAGAGCGCACAAGCAGGGGGAGCAGCTGGCAGAGGGAGATGGAAAAGCAGGCTTGGGGAGCCAGATGTGTTTCAATCCCAGGGTTTTGGGGCCACGACCTGAGCCAAACACAGACATTTAACTGACAGAGCCACACAGGTGCCCTGATAAATTGAATTTTATCAAAGTTAAGACTTTTGCTATTAAAAAAAAAAAAAAAACTACTAAGACTGGGAGAAAATATTTGTAAACCATCTTACAAAAGAATTATATTTGGAATATCAAACTAAGTCTTGCAATTTAACAATAGAAAACCAAACAACTCTGCAAAAAATTCACTTCCACAAAGAAGAGAGGCAATTGGCAAATATGCACATAAAAATTTACTCAATATCACGTTACTACAGAAATGCAAATTAAAACCACAAGAGCTACAACTGTACACACACTAGAATGGCTGAAACTTAAAAGCCAGATTATACCAAATATTGATGAGAATGTGGAGCAGGTGGGGGTCTCCCATGTTTCTGGTGGGAATGAGAAATGGTAAAGATACTTTGGAAAACCATAAAGCAGTTTTTTGTTTTTTGGTTTTTTTATAATTAAATACACACTTGTCATACCACCCTGGAACTCTAGCTCTCGGTATTTACCAAAGTTAGGTATTTACCAAAAGAAAGCTTGTTTGCACAAAGATAGTACTCTAATGCTCATAAGAGCTTTATTTATTATAGCCCGTAACTAGGCACAACTCATGATTGTCTACATGAATAGATTGTGATCAATTCAGACAATGGAATATTACTCAGCAATAAAAAAGAACAGATTACTGTTACATTCAGTAATATGGTTAGAGCTCCTAAGCATGCTAAGTCAAGGAGGTGGCGCTAAAGTCTGCTCACAGTGGGATTCCATTTATATCAATTCCAGACACAGCACAAGTAAAGGCATGGAAAGTAAAGCATGGTTTTCAGGGGCCGGGATAGGAGGAGGGAATTGACTGCAAAGGTGCATGAGAGAATTTTGGGGGATGCTGGAAAGGTACTATACCTTGATTGTAAAGGTGGTTCTATACCTTGGATACATTTGTCAAGACTCATTAATTATATTCTCAAAATTGGTGGATTTTTACTGTATGTAAATTTTGCCTCAAGAAAGCTGATTACAAAAGTAATAGATGTCTTTGACACAGAAATAAATAAAGAAGAAAAATTAAGTCCCATTATCTGCTAATATTCAATCATTAGAGAATATGTACAATGTACAATTAATGTCTCTATCCCATGCCTAGTTATGGATTCTCTAGCAAAAATATCATATTTTATATATGTGTACACATATATAATGTGCATCTGTACACATAGTCACATGTACATAAAATAACTGATTATTTAATATTTCATCAAGTTTATGGGCCACATTTTCTTTAATCGTATCCTAGTTATGGGAAATTTAAGTTGCCTACCATATTTCTCCACCGTAAAAGATGTGATACACATATTTGCACATAAAAGACTTTTTTTGATATATCAAGACTTCAATTTATTTTAACATTAGCCAAAAGAGAAATAAGTCTTTAGAGGAGTTTGGATAAAATAACCCCTTTTTCTTCCCAGAAAGATAATTGTCCAAACTATGTGGTTGCCTGAAACACAGAACTGATCAGTGACAGACTAGGCAAACAGTTTAAGTTTCCCTCTCATTTACAGGCGGTCTCCTGTCGTCTATACGAAAATGATACCAGCTAACACTTAAGAAGTACTTGCGTGTGTCAGAAATACTTCTAATTAAATCTCTATATTAATTCACTTTGTCTTTACATCAACCTATGAGGTAGGTACTTTTATTTTGTCTGTTTTGTAGATGAAGCAACTGACACAAAGAGGTTAAGTGTCTTGTCCCAGGTAGCAAAGCTACTGAGTGACAGAACTGGGATTTGGGCCCATTCTAAGAAGCTTCCACCAAACTGCCTCTTGAAATGTGCTAGTAGTTCCACTAAGAAAACTTCCACATGGTGGCATTTCTAGAGGAAAATTATCCTCCTACCAAATTTTTCCTTCTCGTTTTTCTTTCCCTCTCGCTGGGCACTGAAGAAAGTTTCCACATTACCCGGAAGACTTCGTGACAATGGGTTAAAATATAACAAGAGCTTAAATAATTAAAAGAATAATGAGCTACAGTCAAAATTTTAAGAAAAAAAAAAAAAAAAAGATCAAGCACCAGCGTCTAATAAATCCCTTCTGTACTGGATTTTAAAAATGGGCAGTATTGGAGTGAAGACATAAATCCTTTGTGGGTTGAACACAGACATTGTCCTCCATTGTGACGCATCGGGATATGAATAGTGTAAATCCTCTGGTTGGAATTGGTGCCCTGTTTTGTGTGCACAGCTTACTTTTTGAGTTCTGCCCTATGATACACAAAACTCGTCTCAGAGACCTCCTCCCTAGGCAGGATATCTAACCACCTGCTGTGCTTTGAAAAGAACAGAGATGTTCTCAAGTGGCTGTGTGTTCATAAATCTTTTCCCCTTTCCTCTCTCTCTGGAGCTCATCTCATCCTTTCTGTGGCTTTTCATATTTTATCTCCCAAATCTCCAGCCGAAGTCCTCCCTGAGATGGTCAGACCTATGCATCTTCTACCTCTTCATATCTCCTGATGGAAGCCTAGAATCACCTTAAATTTTATGTAAGTCAGAAAGACCTCTTCATTTCCTTTTTATGCCCCACCCTGGGTCCCTCCGATCATTTCTATCTCCTCTGTGCCACTTTTGCTCTGGCAACACGGAAAAAAGGGTAGTTGGACCTGGCGTTTCCCCTTCCTCACATCCAAACATAAACTCCACTGACTATGTCTACCTCTATCTTCCTTAGCTTTAATCACCCTCCCCTCTTGCCTGGACCTCTGCAATAGCCAACTGACTGACAGGCCACATCCATTGTCGGCTCTCTACAAATCCACTCTCCCCTGGCAGCCCGGGTGATCTTTTCGAAACACAAATCTGACCCTGCCGTTCCATGGCTGAAACATGTCAATGGACTCCCGTTGTTTGGAGGATAAGGTAAAAATGCATGGCATAGCCTGCATAAGCCTATTTGCTCTGGCTTCTAACCTGCCTGGTGGCCTCACCTCACTCTCCTATGCGGCCACAGTGACCCATCTCCACTTCTGTGGACACTCCAAATTCCTTCCAAATTCCTTTCTTTTCCAGGAGACATGTTTTCCTTGTCTCTCCAATTTCCCAGTCCATACTCATCTTTTTGTGTGCTCAGTTTAAATGCCCTTTCTTCAAAGGAGTTTTCCCCTACTCACCCACATCCAGGCTAAGTGTCTCCATTCTCTCGTGTGTTCCTACACTCTGCATATTGGCACCTGCCACACCGGCAATAGAAAAGTCATTTTCCTGCCTTCTTACCGAACGCCTGACTCTGTCAGTAGACTTTAAGGTTCACGGGGGAAGGATCTATGTCTTACTTGCACATTGCTATGTGTCCAGAGTTAACCCAGAGCCTGGCCACACAGAATGGTGGTCAGAAAACGCACACGGAATCAACAAAATCATAAAAGCCTTTCTCTATACAGGCAGAAGTTAGAAATAGCCCTAAAACTCGTAACGGTTTCCACGCTGGCACAGAAGTCACCATGGCCTTGTCAAATCCATGCCAAGACAGGACATCAGTTCACCGTTATCGGCAGAGTCACTTCCTTCCAAGATCCTGACAGCCTGCTGGTGACATACTCCCATGCCCACCAGCATAAACTCGTAACTCCCTTATTGCCTGAGGGAGCTGGGCAGGAGTCCTTGAGCCCACCCCTCCTGGAAAAACTTAATCCAGAAAGAAAAAAAAAATAAAATAAAGAGAAACCAGAACAAGAAGCCTGCCTTTATTACAGCTAAAACTGTTGGCTTAACTTCCCAAAATACCGTTGAATTTTCTTTCTGCATACAGCTGTGTTTATAGAAGGCAATATCATGTATGTAAATAAATTCAGATGCCGCTTGAGTTATTTTAAAACAATCAGTCTAACACTAATCAGCTTACTCAGAGACGTAATCTTACCCTAAAAAAGTGACAAATCAGTACACAGTGTGCAGAGTAAAATACACGCGGAATAAGTAGAATATAAATGTTAGGATGATGCCAGGGTCAGAACGTGGGGCTGGTCCTTCCAGACGCATCAAAGGAACAGCCTTCAGTTTCATCAACCTCAGCCCAGCTTCCTGGAGGTAGCAGGTAGGCATTGACATGATTGCTAATTTTGTTCCCAATTCTCTAGGAAAGCCACACCTTTCCTACCTCCATGGTTATGCTTGTTCCCTTTGCTGGGAATTTGTGGGACCTCTTAGCCTTCCAGAAAAACAGCCTCTGCTTCAAGGCCCACTTCAAATGGCCTCTTGTCTACAGATTATATTGTTTTGCCTCATACTTATTTTTAGATCACCTCTCATGATATATATAGATCATTCTGCTAATTCCTAAAAATTACTGTGCATTCACTGTGTGCCAGACACTCCCCAACACACCATATGTGTACTCACTCAGTGAGTCCCAGCCCTGTGAGAGCCGATCACTGTCACCTCATTCGACAGGTAAGGAAACTGAAGCTCACACAGTGAGTAAATGGCTAAGCCAGGGACCCAACACTTCCTCCTCCGCCCATGGCCGCTACCTGTCACTTGCCAAGCACCATGTTACGTGTATGCTTCAGTATTTCTAAGAGTCTAAATTCAAAGAGAGAAATTTGGTTGTCTGAGAAATGTGAAAATTGAGGCTCGGGAAGACAAGGTAATTTGCTTTTCTTCTATTTCTCAGTTAATAAGGAATGCGGCTGGATCTAAACTCCCTCTGTCTGCTTTCTTTCTAGCCAAAAATCCAGCGAAGCACTAGTTCAATTTCCCTCTGGTCATTTGTACAAATAACTCCGTCTTGAGGGCAATTGCCAGCACATGATAATTGAGCAACAAAGTGGTTCATTTTGTTTTTATTGTTGTTGTTGTTTAATGGACACCATGTGTGGTGCAAAGAGCATCCTCGGGTTTCTCTTGAAGACTTTACAATCTAGCTGAGGACAGATTCATGCCCAGCGTCAGCGAGGGAACAAGTGAACACTAAACCTTTTGGGCTTCATAACCCAATATGGCCTTTGGAATAGGGAGACAGGAGGGCTTGAGGAGGCTGGTTGCTCCCTGGTGAGACGAAAAGACTTGGATCACAATCCCAGCTCTCCTCAGACCAGCTGTGTGACCTTGACCAAGTTTCTACACACCCCTGAGATTTTGTTCCCTTATTTATAATATGAGAACAACCTTCCCCTTAATGTTCTGCACAGGAGTAAACGGGGTGAGGGAATGGCTGGTACTCGGTGGACACAAATCTGTGCCAGGCCCTCCTTTTTCTTTCACTAAGCTTTTCACTGCTGCCAAGGGTAAGGGATGAAAAAGGGCGTTCACCATCTCTCACATGTGTTCCCTGTGTGTCTGGCAGGAAGCCCACTACTGCCTCCATGGCAGACTCCAGCATTATCTCCTAGAACCTCTTGAAAGTCACTTCATTTTTTTATAGGACACATTCATCTGTTTTTCTGAACTTTACAACATATCAAGGATTCTTCGAAATGAGCCAGCATACAGTACTTAGTACAAATCAATCCAGGGAGTTTTGAAAGCATGGGCTCAGGAGAATGGGAAGAACATTTATCAAAATGATTCTTCTATTACTTACTATTATTGCTGTTATTATGATTATTGTCAAAGCTAGTATCTGAGACCATTATGATTTCTGAAACTACTACTATGTCTCTTCCTGTCACGGCTAATAATATGACTCCTACCAACCCCACCATCACATCTGGAATTCCGCTCGCACCCCTCACTGCTCCTAGAACTGCCACCACTGCAGTTCTGTTAAAACTCCGTCTTACTACAATTATCAACGCTGCCCTGTTACATGTCCTCCTCCTCTGCTTACTATGAATAGTACAACTCCCACCACTACTCTTTCACAGCTCCCCCTCCTCCCACTACTCTTACTACCACTCCACCACTACCCTGCTAGTAATGCCACGGCAAGAAGCTATTCAATTTTTCCTACTGCGTACTAGGTAGCAAGCATTGTGCTAAACACTTCATACGTATTTTTCACTTAGCCATCATAGAAGTTCTGTATTGGAGGTATTTCTATTGTTCTCATCTGACGGGTGAGTAAATCGAGGCTTGGAGATTAAATGACTATCCCACAGCCCCACCTCTGTAAATGGCAGGACTCAGACTCATGCTATGTCTCTCTGATCCTCCGTCGTGAGCTCTTTCCATGTCTCCATGCCGCTTATATCTCATCTTGGACAATATGTTTTTGATTTTTCCCTTTTTGCATGTTCTTGTGCAGGGAGATGGGAAGTCCACCCAGTAGGGAGGGACAATGACTGGACACAGAACTTCAAGGTAAACAGGAAGCTCACACAAAGCAGCCAGCCAGCCGGGCAGCTTGTCTGCTGACCTTGGTCTTTGTCATCCTCCCCACATCCCTCTGAATGAGCAGTTCCACACCTGAGATGATATTTGCAATGACATTTCCAGGTAGGGTTTTGCTGCCACTTGGATGACCAGCAAGAGAACCACAGGTTGGCTCACACAGACACATAGATCAAAGATGGTGGATAATAAACATCTCATATTCACACAAAATCTTTGCTGGCTACCTCTTTGTCTGCCTTCACTCCCACCCATGTCCTGCAGTTGAATAGCATATCCTGTTCATCCATGAAAAAAATGGACATTACTGACCACCCCTAATTCTGTGGTACTTTATAAAAGCACTGGAGGGGCAAAGCTACTGGAGGATGCATCCATTCACGTGTCCAGTTAAATAATCATTCCCTCAATAAATACCTAGAAAGGACATAATTCACACCAAAACAGCAATGCCAAACAAGATGGAGCTTTTGCTGCTCTTGAAGCTACCCTTGCTTTGGGAGACTGCTTTCTAGTGGGTAGATGATGAGAAAAATAGAAAAAAAAAAAGATCATCATACACTGTGGTAAAAGTTAAATACGAAGAAAACAAACAATGACTGCAGAAAGAAAAAGGATGGTCAGACCAACTATAGATATGGTGGTAGGAAAGGCCTCTGAAAGGATTAACCATTTAAAATGAGATTCAGAGTATGGCAAAGGAACCAGCTGGAATAAATTTTCAGTATCATATTGGGGATAGCATGTTGCAAAGCCTTCAAATTGGGAAAGAGGTTGCTAAATTCAGGAGCTGAGAAAATCCAGGATTCTAAAGCATAGAAAATGAGGGGAAAGTGGTATAAGATGGGATGGTAAGGTGCAATATGTTTGTATGCTGGGAGGCATGGTCAAGAAAGAATACACAATGATGCAGGAAAGAGAAAGGATATGTCGATGAAGATGAATCATGGTGACTTTCTGGCCTCTGCCTCAGATTCTTATCTCCTTGTTTGGAAACTACTTCTGCTGCTCCATAAGCTTTGAATGATGAAAACTGGAGATAGCACTGGCTAAATAAGGAACTATCTGACTTGGAAGTCAATGATGCTACAGCAGCTCCCCAAAGACCTTCTTTTAAAGTTGGCCAACAGACAAGCATATGCTAAGTGAGATTCTCAAGACTTTTTTCTTCACTTTGCCGGTAATCAAACTCAAGACTTTGATGTAGAAAAATCCAGTGAACCTCCTGGCACACAACAGATGCATAGTTGATATTTGTAAATGAATACTGAATAAGTAAACAAATGAATAAAGGTAGCCCCATCTGGAAGGGAGACTCAGGATGGGTATCATCATTCTAATTGGTAGGGAGTTGAGATATCAAAGTTTGGGATAGGCTCTTTGAAGAGGGGTGGGTTAGAGACCATGCCCTAATGGCCAGCTAAGTCAAGAAGGGTCAAAGAGGTACCAAGCCATATACAGAAGTTCTAGAATGTTGCATCGTTCTAGGATCTAGGATCTAGGAGATCCCTAAGATGTTGTTGGTAATTTCATAATAAGCCTTTCAACCTCACTGTCCAATATGAGCTCACCAGGACCTGAAGTCAGAAGAGAGTCAGAGTTGGCCTGTGATAGAGAAGGGGAGCCATCTATGCCCCTCCTTGGATCACATCTGTAACACTAGCCAAACCAAGACTTGTACTTTTGCAAGGCAAAGAGCCCCCTCCATAATAAGTGTTCTCTATGCCTTCATCACGAGTCAGTATCACAGCTCCTTGGACATGTTGGGGCGGAGCCCTCTATATCTCTGAAAAACTTACCCTTCCACATTCTATTTATGTCCTCATTGCCCACCTGTTCCTTGTTCAAAACACTCAAGGATAAGATGATTATTCTCCTTCTCTCTATAGCTACCACATATCCTAGTTGAGATGCATAAAGAACAAAAACAAAAAACCTCAACAAACGTGGAATATTTAATTCTGAAGGAAAAACCTTGTAAATTAGTTTGGATTAATGGAAAATTATGTTGATATTAGATGAACTGAGTAAGGGCTTAGAGAGCTGGGGGAAAAGTTTTCTAAGAACTCAAAAGTTAAAAGTCTGACAACTCCTTCCATACAGTTTCTTATTCTGAAGGAATGTAGGTATGAATAAGTGGAAGCTAATGTCTTAGAGAGATGGGAGTGGGTTCTGGCCACAGTAGTGCACTGAGGTCCCTGGGTGGGGAAGGTATTCAGGAATCAGTTATGGATTCTTCCAGGAATAAACCATGACTGTCACCATAGACAATAGGCATCTCTCAACCAATGAGATATCCTATCATGTGATTTTTCCTTCAAGCCAAAAAAGATGCCCTTCAGTGGCTCAGTTTAGGGTGCCATCGCCTCACACAGCTAATGATCAAAGGATGGGAGTTGGCCTAACCCTGGTCCATCCCTCCTACCCTTTCTCCTTTCCTTATTCCCTCCCTCCTTTCCTTTCTTCCTCACTTCTTTAATTGAGGTGGTACCTGTTAGGATACCAAACAATGTGTACCCTAGTCCTGACAGCCCTGGATCCATGTGGTATGTAATTCTTGTCTTTTCAATTCGAGGGGTCATGCAGAATGCTGGCTCACTCCATGAGGAGTCCAGCAGAATGATGAGGCGTGTCACCTTAGGTCCTGGAGCCAAGTGTTAATCCTGGCTCTGCAACATCAAGCCTATCATTCCACCTCTTTGAGCCACCATCTCTTTACCTATAGCACATCAAAAATTGTTGCATCAGGTACACCTGGGTGGCTCAGTTGGTTAAGCATCTGTCTTCAGCTCAGGTCATGATCCCAGGTTCCTGAGATCCCTGCTCAGTGGGGAGTCTACTTCTCCATCTCTCTCTGCCTCTCCCCCCACTCATGCTGTCTTGCTCTTTCTCCCAAACAAATAAATAAAATCTTGAAAAAAATTATTGCATCTACTTTGCAGAATTGTGAGGGGGATGATTAGACAACAATCCCATAAAGTGTCAGAATAGTGTCAGGGTCACCACATTAACGTTGATGAAGCTTAAGCTTTGAGGCCTTTCTCTCCCATAGACCCCCTCCTGAGACCCTGGAAATATTTAATGTTCATAGTATTTGAAAGCTTGTTAAAATTTATAATTTACAACCTTCTCTTTCTAAATAAATATGCAGTTTCATACTGAATTTTGTATTTATAATATTGTACTTTATTTTTAAAGATTTTATTTACTTGAGAGAGAGAGTGAGAGAGAGAGCATGAAAGGGGAGAGGGTCAGAGGGAGAAGCAGACTCCTTGCTGAGCAGGGAGCTGGATGCGGGACTCAATCCTGGGACTCCAGGATCATGACCTGAGCCGAAGGCAGTCACCCAACCAACTGAGCCACCCAGGTGCCCCTGTATTATTTTTCTTAAGGAGAGTTCCCAAATTACATAAGCCTCAGGCCCCACAGAACCCATGAAGTGTCCAGAGCTCACCAGCTGGCATTTAGGCAGCATTCACTAAATGGTAGATGGAAGATGTTCCATTTGATTTTTTTAGAGCTTTTTAAGATTTTTCATATTGGGGGTCCTGGGTAGCTCAGTCAATTAAGCCTCAGACTCCTGGTTTCAGTTCAGGTCATGATCTCAGGGTCCTGAGGTAGAACCCTGAGCTGAGCTCTGCACTCAGCAGAAAATCTGCTTGAGAGTCTCTCTCTCCCTCTGCCCCTTCTGCTTATGTTCTCCCTCCCTCTCTCTCTCTGAAAAATAAATCTTAAAAAAAGAATTTTCGTATTAATAAGTTATAAATCATGGTGGCAATTAAAATGAAAATATATATCGTGATGATGAGGGTGGTGATCAGTGACGGTATTTATAAATACGCTCACGACTTCTACAGGAAGCTAAATAACTGGTATAATTTTCATGTCAGGCTCTCTCCAGTGCCTTATGGCTAGAGTCACAGAATTTCTCCAAAGCCCCTAAAATAAAGATAGATAATTCATGAATTGGCAGAGGGAGCAAGAGAAAGGCTTCCTAACCATCAATGCCCAGTGAGTTATTTTTCCATAGATCAATCTATCTGGAGTTTTCCATTAATAATACATGGCCATTGACCACAGTTTCCTAGGGGCCCCAGAGCACCCCTCACCCACGCAGAGAACAGTCAGCTACTTGCCATCTCTCCATTGTTTTCCACAATTGGAGTCTGAGAGGCTGTCATCTGTCCCACTCTCCTCTATACTGTGGTCTCATTTTTCTGCAGTGTCCAACTCTGGAGATAACATTGGTAAAAAATGTGAATACTTCAGTGCACATTAGAACACTCTTTGTTTGAATTCACTCCCACCCCATTTCTGTGCAAGGAGCCTGGTGAGGAGGAAGGCGTGAGCAAAGGGAAATGGCCAAGTTGCATATTTAAAATGCCATCAGTTTGATTTCTCTAATGCAATATGGTCATTTTTAATCTCGCCCTGTTTGATAAATACCTGCATTTCAAGTAATTGTTCAGATTGTGTCTGTTTTTATTAGAACTTATTTGTCATTATTTGACAGTCGTTTCTAATCACATTGGTCATGTGTTCGGTCTCCTTTCTGAATACTGATCGCTCCTGGAAAAGAAGTTTAGGAGGCACCATTCATTCCCCGAACACACACAGTGTGCCCACCACCCGGGATGCCATTTTCTCGTCATTCAAAAATGAGGAAATGGATAGCACAAATGAGTGGGAGGTTTATCTTTAGACACAGCAACTAGAATTGTCTGCAAGGTTTTGGAATCTTGAGGACAGATTTCTATGCAGTCAGTTCCATCCATTGTGCAGTGGGGGAGTTTAGGTATTTGAGCAGTTTGAACGCAACACATTGACAAGTTTAGATGCAAAGTTGTCTACTGTATTGGTTCAGCCTGAATTCCTAGCACTGTGGGAAACTTGACATAGCCAAGTCATGTCATTCAACAAATAACCATCCGTCTGTTCATTCAGCAAATATTTAGTTATTTACAGTATCCATTCACTTGGATATTTATTCATTCAATAGATGTCTATTCATCCATTTATTTAACAAATAATTGTGTTTTCAATGGACATTTGTTAAATTTCTGCAGTATGTAAGAAACGGGAATAGCCCATGTTGGCAGCTACATTGTTCTCACCATGAGCCGACAAATCCCAGGAAAGGCTTCCTGTCTTCATGTCACCATCACAGAAAGGCCACAATCTTTGTAGCTTATGCCACATGGTCTGGCAGCCTCTGTGAGGTGGAAGAATGGGTATTTGCTGTAGACTATGATGAGTCCCTCTGTTACTTATTTTGTCTTCCACTGAACACGCAACAAGGGTCTTCTACGTATACAAAGCTGGATACTAGGTGCTCAAAATAAAAAGACAAAGATGTCAGCTCTATAAAATCTTGTAGTCCAGAGCATACAGGACCATTTGGGAACCCAAGCTTGAATGTAGGAGCGAGGTGGATATGGACACGAATGAAGCTGAGCCTTGGGAACAGACCTCTGTGCCTGCTCTGGGAAGTAACACAAGCAGAAAAGAACTCCAAGAAAAAGCAGAATCAGCAAGCAGCCCCTCTGGCTACAGATATTCTATCCCCCACCCCCCAACACACACACAATATAGAACTTAATTATCAAAAGAAGTGAGGTGAGCACTTTCTAAACCTTCCTGTACGTAGCCTGGGCTGAGTTTGGACTCGTGGAAGCCCTCCCTATCATCACTGCAAGGCCTGGCTGGCTAGATGTCAGCCCCTGGGTCGGGAGGGGAGCATCATGTCCATCTGATGCTGGAGTGTCTGAAGCAAGGAGAGACGACTGCTGGGTTGGGCTGTGTGTTTCACAGGCATCAATTATAATAGACTCAGACCCCTCCACACACTTTCCCTCTCCCAAGTATCTTATAATTAGGGAAGGATAATCATGAGCTTAGCAACTCCCAAAAGAGCACCTTCACAAAGTGCACATGCCCAGCAACATCTGTTAACCCTTTCAGATGGAGCATCAGGATGTGGTCTGTTCTAACTGGTTGCTTTTAAGGTGAGCAATAATAAAACCAGAAGATAGACTTAAAGGCCTGCAACCGAATTTCCAATGCTACATGAGGAACAACAGTAGGACATAGCAGAAAGTATGTGGTTGGTTGGGGGTGGGGGTTGAAGTCAGAGAGTAAAGACAAGATCTTCAGTCTCAGTTTTGCCATCAATAACTATAAAGCCTGAGCAACTTCCTCAAGATCTTCAACTCTCAGTTTTATCACCTATAGAATGGGGAGGGGAGATCAAAACTACCTGGTGAGGTTATTAAAAAGTCTGTGTAATGCTTATAATGTACGAGGGGTGGTGTCCACACATAGCAGGTAATAAACGACAATTATTATCACTTATATTAATAAAATACACTATCACTTTACAAAAAAAGACAAATTCCAAAATCTGTATTGTTGCAAAATTAGCCTGGCCTCTACAATTACCCAGTTCTTGATGAAACCTCTTATTTTACTCTAAGGTTTCTTAACACTAAAGTAAAAAAGGACATAGGAGCTCTGGTTTGGAAGAAAACTCTTCATTAAGATAATTTAGCATTTCAAAAGAACATAAAATCATTTTCCACTTTGATTTGGAGTTTAGCATCAGTTAATTTCTCTTTGTTCTTCTCCTCTGGTTGTGCTAATGTACCCTTTGTCTGCATACATTTGTCCAATGCAATCTAAGAAACAATCACCTTAATTGATCAGGCGTTAACCTCTAACAGCTTAAGACATGGGCTCTTTATCTATCGCTCAATCCTTGCTGCAGATGTAATTCCCTATAGTGCTTACATCTTTGTCACTATCACCAGTTGTTCCTTCTCAGAAAAGCATTTCAGTAAATAAATGCTACTGCAAACAAAACAGACCACTTGCTGGAGAGGCCCCGCCATCCCAGAAAAGCCTAGTTATGGTCTTGTGCTGTGCCTGGTGGTGTATATAATGATAAATTTCATACAGGCGTCACCCTTTTCAAGACCTCGGCAAGGATGGATGGTTTACAGTAGGCTGATCCATCATCTGGGGCAGGTGGCACCCTATTGGAATTTCAGAAATCTGTTCCCAATCACATTCACTGTTGGGTGACTCAGTAACG
Source organism: Enhydra lutris kenyoni (assembly GCF_002288905.1). Taxonomy (NCBI): domain Eukaryota; kingdom Metazoa; phylum Chordata; class Mammalia; order Carnivora; family Mustelidae; genus Enhydra; species Enhydra lutris. The sequence goes on from NW_019154114.1 coordinate 14,909,555, forward strand.
ACCCTATTTGCGGTGCGTTACTGAAAATCAATGCGCCGCATTCAAGGTCAATGTACTGTTGGAAAACTCTTTAAGCACTGATGGATGGATTGTCCTCATTCAGAATAAATGTGAGAAAAAAGTGACAGCTGAGCATCCCACAGTCACGCCAACTTTCAAAGACAGACTTCCTTCTTTAGCGGGCAGTGGGATTCCCAGAGGGGTGACCTCACACATTCCCTCTTATTCTCTGTTTTGGTGGATGTGTCTGAGTTTGTTAGTGTGCCTTCTCTCACAAAATTAAAGCGGCAACATCTCAAATTTCTGTGGATATTTTATCATCCCAATGCTTTAAAATCCTTAGGTCGATTTGGAATCAAAGGACTCAGTAGGAGCAAAAACCAAGCCCAGCACAATGTGGACAACTTAAAACATGTACCTTTGGAGAAATAATGTGGAAAATAATTGCAAGGTAAGAAATTCACTCATACGGGCGCCTGGGTGGTTCAGTTGGTTAAGCAACTGCCTTTGGCTCATGTCATGATCCTGGAGTCCTGGGATCGAGTCCCACATCAGGCTCCCTGTGCGGCGGGGAGTCGGTTTCTCCCTCTGACCTGTCCGCTCTCATGCTCTCATTCACTATCTCAAATAAATAAATAAATAAATAAATAAATAAATAAATCTTTAAAAAACAACAAAAAAAGAAATTCACTCATTCAGTTTATCTCACAAACATGTAATCCTTAAAATGTGCCATCCAATGAACCTGGATTCAGGAATGTAAAGACGAACGGCCCTGCTCTCTCTACTCCACAAATTTACAGCCAAAGAAGGGACATAGATGCACAACCAAATTATTAAATGCAATGCAATGTATACCTCGTACACAGCTGAGCGGGGCGAGAGGTGAGTGCCTAGTGATATGTACAAGTTAAGAGTACACAGGAGGACACTGAAAATTCTCCCCGGGACCATTACCAATCTGAATAGTTGTGATTAACATTTAGGAAAGTGGAAAAACAAGTAAGCTGGTGTTTGTTCAGTGAATTCTGGTCTCCAGTATATTTAAATGTTTTTTAAAAAGATGTCTCCAAAGTGGCAAAGTAACTTTCGGAAGTAATAGACACTAAGGTTATAAAACAGATCACATTTTATCACCATAACGCTTTTCTCCTTATGACCTATTTATCAACCAAGCAGAGATAATCCTCGACTAAGCTTCTCAATGTTTCCCAATGGCAAGTTAGAAGACTTTCCTGGGAACACTGGGTGTGGTGCCTAAAAAATGAATTTTGGAATGCTGAAAAAAAATTAAATTAAATTAAATTTTTTTTTAAAAAAGAAGACTTTCCTGGGAAAAAAATGAGAAAAAATATATTTTGTGGATAGAGACTTTCACTTAAATTTTCTCTTTTTTATTTTTGCTTATTATAATTATTAGCTTCCAAAAGAAAAGGAAATATGATTTATTGCCTACATAATACATATAGGCAAGAACTTGACAACTACTAAAATAATACAATTGACTTAGGAATTATTTAGAAATTTCATATAAACAACATGGTGATACCAAAGACACCAAAACTAGTTGAAATGGTAGAGACATTTCCTGGTTCTCAATAATCAAGTTGGATACACCTAATGATATATTTGAAGGTTTTTCTTCCCTTTATAGGCAGTGACTAAGTCACCTGTGATCTCCAGCACATAGAGTCAATGCTCAATAAAGAGCTATGAATGAATGAATGGATGAATAAACAGTGAGTGAATGCATGAATTAGATGAAGAGATTAGCTACGGGGGAGACAACAATATCTTTCTATTGCATGGAAATTGCCTTCAATGTTAATTTACTTAAAAGGTCTTTTTTTATATGCTCAAAGTTTTCTTTATCCAACACTCTAACCTGCATCAATAATTATTATGTCTGGTTATGCCATTTTCCTGGAATGTTCCAGAAATCCCATCTCTTGGTTGGGTTGATCATGTAAGAGTTGATAGTTTTGCTGTCTCTACAAACTGCAGGTCCTAGATTCCCTTCTTTATATGACAACCTAATTTCCCTGCATTCCAAGTCAGATTTATTCCAGAATGTACTCATGCATCCATTATTTAAGCATTTATTAGCACACAGGGCATTCCAGGAGTTATGCCAGGCACTTGGGAGTTAAAGAATAGGTGAGACACCTCCAAGGACACTATTCACAGTCTAGAGCTTATAGGGTTTGTGAGGTAGGTCATCAGACATGTAAATGTATCATCTGAATACAACATAATAAGAAATATAGAAGGGAACTGAACAACACAGGAGATGGAATATGAGAGTAGCGAGAGCAATTGGGGATGATTTCTTGCTAATATAACATTACAGCTGAACTGGTTTCTGCTAAGAAGGGTCAGTCCATGTGAGGAAGAGAAATGGTATATTCCAGGTAAGAAAACCACATTTAAAGACTCAATAAGACAGGAAACGGTATGGTGCCCTTGACAAAAAGGGGCTAGTTCAGTTGGGTAAGTTTAGGCAGGAAGGGAAAGGAGGAAGGCTGAAGGGGTGGATTAGAACTTGATCATAAGAGTTTCAATCTTCATTCACAAGGCCTTAGGGCGAAACTTGCACACAACAGAAAGCCACTAAACATCTTATCTTTCTGCAATATGGTATAGCATACATACAGAAAAATGAACAGAGAAACAAGGACACCAATGTTACAACTCTTAGATCCAAAGGCGGACCATGACCTTTGCTCCCAGAAGCCCCTCCTCCAAGCCCATTTCCAGTTACTTCATCACAAAGAGTAACACGACCCTTTTTTCTAACAGTACAGATTAGCTTTCTTGGTTTTTACTTCATGTAAATACAGTTATTATATTGTGTGTGTTTTTACTCAATATTATGCTGGTTAGATTCATCATGTTTCTCTGGAAAGCTGCTATCAGAGCTATGACAAACAGTGCTGCTGTGAACATTCTAATGCATGTCTTTTGGTGAATATATGTACAGATCTCAGTTGGGCACATACTCAAGAGTGTTTAGTTTTAGTAGATAGTATCAAATTGTTAAGTGTGGTGGTTCTAACAGACCCTTCAATCAGCCATAAAAGGAACTTCCAGTTGTTCCAGCATCCTCAACCCAACTACATTTTTTGTCTGTTTGTTTATCCAATTAATGTTTATCTTTCCAACTAGACTGTAAATTTCATGAGGATGAGAGAACCACAGGCACCTCTTCTTTTTTTAACTATTGCATCTCTAGTGGTGAGTACAATGCTTGGTGCATTACAGGAGATACATGCACAATCAATGAAATAACCTATATTTTGAACTACTGACTCTATCATGGATGAAAATGAAGACTTAACAGGTGAGATAATATATTAATCTCCATGTTGCACCAAACTACTCAGTGAATTTGGCAAATCAATCCAAAAGCAGCTAATGTGATGAGGAAGAAGCTGTTGGTTTTTTTTTTTTTAATACCAGAAACTTGTTAGTAGAAAACGATTCTTTGTGTTCATCTCCTTTAGAGATATTTTTGCATTGTCTTAAATTGAGCCTATGTCTGCTCTTGTGAATTAGTGGTAGGTAAAATATCAGAGGAAAAATGTAAGAGCTACACAGCTATGTGCCTTACCAGGACTTTATCCCAAGTTCACATTCGCCGTCATCAATTAAAGAGCTGGCTTTCTCTCCACTGATTAATTTCTACTTGACCATTGTTAATAATGGGGTTAGAAAAATGTGTTTACACAGGGCAAAATGAAATGAAAGCCACAATATACATACGTAAGTCATCATTTAAAGAGCATCAGAGGTGAGAAGGTGGCTATATTAAGCCTAAGACCCTGCTTCCTCCCTCAACCCTGCTTGCCCATGGAGGGACCTTCAGTTGCATTAGGTTAGTCATAATGAATGATGACAATGCAAGTGCAGACTTGGAATTAGAAGTGGCTTAGTGATGTATCAGTTTGCACCTTCCCCGTTGTATAAATCAGATTAGTCATCTGTTATGGTGCAAAAGATCACCCTAAAAGTTAGCAGCTTAAAAACACAACACTCATTATCTCTTATGGTTTCTATTGGTTGGGAATTCAGGAGTGGTTAGGCAGTTTTGGTTTGGGGTCTCCCAGCAGTTGTGAGAGAGTGCTGCTGACTTGGGTTGGAATAATCTCAAAGCCTTCTTGATTCTCATGTCTGGTGCTGGGCTGGGAAGACTTGGCCAGAGGAGGCCTGGAGCAGATGGGGCTCCCTGGGCACCTCTCTCCATCTCCATGCAGATTTTCCAGCATGGTGAGTTCGAGGTAGCTGAACTTCACATGTTGGCTCAGGGCTCCCAAGGTTCCTGTTCCATGAGAGAGACCCAGGCAGGGCTATTTTGTTTTTCATTACCTATTTTTAAAAGTCATGCAGATCAGGGGCACCTGGGTGGCTCAGTGGGTTAAAGCCTTTGTCTTCGGCTCACGTCATGATCCCAGGGTCCTGGGATCGAGCCCCGCATTGGGCTCTCTGTTCAGCAAGCAGCCTGCTTTCCTTCCTCTCTCTCTGCCTGCCTCTCTGCCTACTTATGATCTCTCTCTATCGAATAAATAAATAAAATCTTAAAAAAAAAAAAAGTCATGCAGATCAAATCAATGCCCTCAGCACCACTGATGTCTTACAATGCTAGAGCAGCCATTGTTTTGTCCAGGAGTAGTTGGTAGACTCTGGCAGAATAAAAACTTGGCTATCACTTCCCTGCCTTTGAAATTCCATTTATTATAAAATAGTCTACTAAAATTGCCTATGCTCTGTTTCTTATTACCTTTCATGAAAGCTCAATTGTCCTTAAATGTACCAGTGTTTTTATTATTATACTCTGTAGACTTTATAATCATTATGTGAAATCTTTACTGGTATACCCATTATATAGATATGGATACTGAGGACAGAAGAGTTTAGGAGAGACATGCACCTAATGATAATGCCTGAATATGCATCTAAAATGACATGCAGCACTTTTCATTCGTCTTGTGTAGTTTTCAAGGTCTACATAAGGAAAATGCTGTAGCCTTCCCCTGAGCAAGCAAGTAAGGTCAGAGGGGCCTTTTAATGCTTTCCTGATTGCATTTCCTTACCTTTTCTTTGCATCATTTAAACACATTTATGTGCACATTTGTTATATAAATTCTGATCATAAAAATAATGCATGCCTATTTTCCACAATTTAGAAGGTGTAAATAAGTTTAAATCTAAAAATAAAAACCATTATCCCACCAACATAAAATGATAGCTTAGATATTCCTTTTTTTCTTTCATATATATATTCACACACACACACACTCACACACACACTCACATACACAAATGTTTTTCACACATAATATATGCCTATATTTCAATATCATAAAACATTCTCCATTAAGTTGATTTTTAATGGTTTCTAAATAATTCCACTGTGTATATGTACCCAATTTATGAAACAATTAACCTTCTTTTTTAAAAGGACAGAAGATCACAATGTAATTCTCATAATATCATTAATTACAGTTTCTTGTTAAAACACTCATTCCATTTCTTGGTAGAAACCAACTAATTCCTTCAGCTTAGAATATGATCTCTTAGCCTAATGAGGTTATATATACTCTATCCAAAGACCATAGGACGTTGTAGCTAGAAGGGCTTGTGGAAATCATGAACCTCAATCTCTTATCACATATGCAGAGAATTAAGGCCTAGAGAGAGGAAAGGGGTCTTGCCAAGGTCAACAGCAAAATATGAGACCTCTAGAGCACAGATCATTGCTACAGACTTCTAGAAGGAGGTATCTTTGCCATTCCTTCAGATCTTCAACAAACATTTATCACATGTCCCATAGGCCCCAGGCACTACATATAAAGCAAGGAATGACTCAAATGTGCCTCCTGCCCATGGAACCTTGTCACCATATCCTTTTCTTACACTGCAGAGGTCTCCACAGTTTTCTGGGCACATGGCCTCCATCCCTCTGCCTGAGGCCATTTTCCAGCTTCAGGAATGTGGTGAACCTTCTTGCTGTGCAGGCTAATGTGTCTGAGAATTAACATTCCAGAACTGACCCTCAGTCAAGAATAGTAAGAGTTGGTGAATGGATGCCCCAGCTTTCTTGCATCCCCTAAGGGCAGTGGGGTCATTGTGAGGCACGTTCCACACAGTCTCTAGTGGGTCCCCAGTGGCATGGAGCCTCAGTGGCCCCCAAAGAACCCAAGCTTGTCTTGCTCACAGGGCCTCCTGGGATCACCTCCCCAGATGACAGAAACAAGGCAAAAGGAACTACAAACTGCTCTGCTCTTAAGTTATTCTAACAGATTTACACTGAAACCTTTATTGGATGCAGAAAAGGAAATACAGACTTAATCAAGGAAATAATATATTTTTCTTTGACCTAGGAGCCATTTGCGCTGAAATCCTTATCTAAGGCTCCGCTTCTGAGGGAAATCCAAATCCAGACACGCTCATAATGTCTACCATGTACACTCTAAAAAATATATATATACACATATGTATGTGTGTGTATGTATGTATATATATATATATATATATATATATATATATATATATATATATATATATATATAATATATATATATATATAAAATGATAGAATCAAATAGTAGAGCAGGGAAATTCTTTCAGTTATCTGTTGCTATATAACAAACAAAATGTAGTGTCTAATAATCATAATTATTATCATCTCTTAAGGGTCTAGGGTGGATGGACTCAACTGGGGCGTTCTCAGAGTACTTCTGTAGATACAGTGAGATGGTAGCTGAGATTGAAGTCACTTCTTTACTCAACTCTCTGGCATGGGAACAAGTGTCTAAATGGCACTTTTCCACATGGCTAGTTTGGGCTCCCTCCCAGCATGGAGGTTTCTGGCCAGTTGGACTTTTTACATGGTGGACACCTTCTCATAGCACCTCATCCAAGAGGCCCCAATGCAAGTCATCAGTATTAAAGGCTGAGCCTAGATACTGGCACAAGTCTCCTTTCCACCGTATCCTATTGGGAAAGCAGTCACTAAGAGTACCCAGATTCAAGGGAGTGGGCACAGACCCCACCTTCCAATGGAAGGAGTGTCAAATAATTTTATCATCATGGGTTAGTGGTAGGAGGGTGTGGCCACATCTTCCTGCATAGGAGATACCGTAGGTGAGCCTTGAAGAATGTAGAAGAAAGCCAGGCTGATGGGTTAGGGAAAAGCATTCCAGAGACAGAAAAGTATGCAGAAATTCAACATTTTAAGGACTCAAAAGACAGACAGGATGGCTGATGGTGGCAAGCCCAGAGGACTAGCAGAGGGCCTATTGAGGCTGGGCCGTATAAGGGATGTTAATTATTTTAGTTCGTATTTTAAGAGAAATCAGAATTGAGGGGAGGGGGGTTGTGATTTGATTTATATATTTTTTTAAATCTCTCTAGTTCAGTGACACTCAAAATGTGAGCCTTAGATCAGTGCCAGACTGAAAAGTCTGTTTCCAGACCACGAGATGAGCACAAAAATGGAGCATAGGCATTTAAAAACTTCCACGACATTTGACTGCCACAATATCTGAGCACGTTTTTATTGTATTTTTGTGCAATTTGCAAGAATGTTGGTCCACAATACAGTGGGGGGGAAATACCTGTCTTATCACAGATGGTTTGTACAACTTCTCTGCTACTGTGCAGAAGGCCACTGGCAGATGGGAGATGAGTGGGGACACTATTATGTTGGGGACAGTGATGTGGGCAACCGTCGTGGACGTGCGGAAAAGGGACAGACTTAAATGAAGTTTTGATGATGAAACCAACAGACTTGGTGAAGAAAGAGAGACGAGTTTCCAGGATGGCTCTCTGGTCTGTGCTTAGAGACAAGTTTATGCAAGGTGCCATGCAGTGAGAGCTGAGTAACAGGGGAAAGAGAAGAGAGAACTCAGCTCTGAGTTGCTGTGCCTCAGCCATCACAACTTTTTTATGGTAACTTCTAATGGTCATTGAAAAGAAAGTACGTTCTTAAGGCTAAGACACATTATCTTTTATTTTAATTAGAAGCCACCTACGATACTGAAACAAGTCAACATAATTCACTTTTTTAATCAAAGAGAATTCTTTGAGAGCAGAAGAGATATAGCATCCAAATAAATGAGTTGTAATTTTCTTAATGAACTAAGTCATCATGAATCACTGTGTAGAATCACCCCTGTGCTGTAGAGCCTGTGACATTTCCAACAATGCGACACTATTTGGTAAATATTAAACACTGTTAGAGAAAGAGGGGGAGAAATGACCTTTCAATCTATATGGAGCATGTTAATTACTAAAAAGGCGGCAATCGGTTGTAAAGAATTGTCCTGCTGTCGTCACCGCTGGAGCACGCACCCGCCTTTTGGTTATGAATTATCCTTAGAAGAAATACGGTCACATGACATTTACATTTGCAGTGTCGTTTAGCATAAGTATGCATTCTTATTAAGGCCTTTGTGTCCTACACAGTCTTCAATATGGGTATGTTTCTAAGCTCAAATGTATTTTCAAGCTTTCTCTGGGAATCCAGCAAACAGGCAGATAATGCTGTAGGAAGAGAACTGAAGTGGAGTCCTATGTGTTTTATCTTGAATCTTGAAGTGCCACTTACCACCAGTGTGATGTAATTGAATTGTACCTAACTCAAACCCAGAATGTCCCAAACTTATTTGATCAAAGAGGATTTTTTTATTGCATTACACCTCTTGATGTTCCAGTTTTGTGGAATTCACGGGTGCGGGGTTTCACAGAATAGGAATTTGGAGTCTTGAGCCTGGGTTGGTGTCCCTGCTCCACCATTTACTAAATATAGACATGGAACCTCTGTGACCATCGCTTGCTTTCTTTGCTAGGTGGGAATAAAACCCTTTACCTAGCAGGATTGTTGCTGAAAAGAATAAAGACAGTGAGGAAAAGGCACGCAAAGTAGTTGGCACGGAACTAGGCAAATAGTACATCTTAGTAGATAGCAGCCATGTTTTAGGTTTTTTGTACTCTCTGTGCCTGGCACATAATAAATGCTAATGGCCTGTCCAACTACTTCTAGGAAGACAGTACGGGTGTTAAGGACCCAAGATCATGGCCAAAAAGAACCCTAGTCTCCTGAGGCCCCTTTCTGAGGTCCTTTCACTCTAGAGCATGATTTCTCCATGCTGGAAGAGTCTCCTGTGTGGTTTAAAGAAGTAAAAGGAGAATGGAGTAAAATGAATATTAAAGCAAAACCAAAGTAGTAAAACTAAAGAAGACAAGAGAAGGAGAGAAAGAAGGGAAAGGAGGGGAGGGATTAATGATAGAAAGAGAGGGAGAAGGAAGGGAGGAAGGATGGAGAGAGGGAAGGAGGAAGAGAAGAAGGAGGAGAGGGAGAAGGAAGGAGGGAGGGAAGGAAGGAAGGAAGGAGTGAAGGAAGGTAGGGAAGGGTCCAAAGTAGATAGGAATTATGTCTCCAAAGTAAAGTCCAAGACCTAGGAAACTGCCCTTAGACTCACAACAACTGAAACATAATTTAGCAGCTTGGAACTGTTCACTGTGGAACTGGATTTGTTCAATCTTGACTGTAGCCCTTATGTTTGAGGTGCCCACAGATGTGTTTATCTAAATTTCATAAGCCTCAGTTTCCTTATTTAAAAAGGGGGAAATATTCTTTTCTTTTAGAGTAGTTACAATGAGGAAATAAAACAACACACATAAAACACTTAGACATGTGCTTCTTGGCCCATCATAACATGTCATTGATAAGGGTCAATCCATGAATCTCATAGCCAGGCTATAATCTTTGGTACCTCTAGAACTGAAAATCTTGGGGTCAACTCAGTACCAAGAAATTTAAGACTGTAAAGAGGGGGGAATGAATGGGTGAACTAAATTCTTGTGGAGTGGGAACTGGTTTATGAATATGGAAGCTCCTAGAATGAACACCTAGAATGAGAGATTTTACAAAGTGTGGTGGATTACTTGGGTGCAGTAAAATAGGATAGTATTAGGTGTGTTTCCTAACAGCAAATTGTATAAAGATTGGAGGGAAAAATAAACATATCATTAAACCACTATCTAAGACCAAGTACATAGGCCAGAAGAAGGTGTAATTTAATAGACCTATTAGCCATCTGAAGTGCATTTAAAAAAAATAAATAAACATGGATGTCTATGCAAGAAAAACTAGAGGGTGTAGCCTGCAGAGGGAGAGAGGCTCCCTTTGGCAATCAATTCAATGAACACAGTCAAAATTGATTTCTCAAGATTTGAAAATGTGACAGAAATGAGCAAACTCCTGTGTATGAACTCGGAAATTTCAGATAAAGAGTGATTAGGAAAGAAACTCTGCTTGCCTTTAAAATTTTCAGGAGTGTTGGGACATGCTAAATATGTGTAGAAAAATGTTCATAGGTGGGTTTCAGGAAAAAGCGTGGGTTTAATCAAGAAAAAGAAGATGGTCCATGGTATGAAGGGGAGCAAGCTGGAAAACAGAAAAGAGATGTGAGAGCCTTCTGGAAATAGTGTTTATCTATAGTAAGCAGCAGCATTCCAACCAAAGGTGGCAATACTGGTAAAAAAGATGCAAGTTACAATGATTTTTAGTGATGAAATGAGCCCACCTTGAGAGGTAGTGAGCTCTGCATCATTTGAGCTATCAAAAGAGATAATCTCTCAGGAGTGTTGAAGAGGGAATGACTTTGCTGAAAAGAAGTGTTAGGTTCAATCACCATGCCCCATTGTGCTCATCAAAATATTGTTACAGGATATTCATAGTTATTAGAGGAAAAAATAAAGAGAGGACAATTTGCTGGTTAGGTGATTAGGGGAACCACTAAATTAACCTAAGTTATACGTGTCACACATCTTTAACACTGATCATCTCCAAGAGGGATGTGAGTATACACCGCTTCTGATAGTATAGTAGAAACCTTCCAAGAGGACGGATATCATGCTGGGGGCAGAGGGAGAGAAGTGTGATGAAATGACCTTTACATAATCTCCAAATTATTTTCACTTTAAGATTCTATGAGTCCATATGAGAAACCACATTAACGTTCCTAGCTGCGGTCAAATTTAAGGAGTACATTGCTAGAAAAACCAAGAGTAAAATGTCGTAGCAAAATTACGGACCACTGTCTTAGAGATGAGAAGTAAGAATGAGGGGAAATAAAGGTACTGACCTTGTAGGGATGTCTCTGAGTAACTGAGAAGTAAACAGAGTGGTGGGCAAAAGATTTAGGGTCAGATAACAGATAACTTATATGTTGCTAATAGAAAACACACACACACACACACAAACTGGACAATGGCAGAATTAAACAAAAACGAGAGCCAGAAAGAATGGGAAGGACGTGAAGTAGTGGTGGATGTGGGTGTGTCTTTTATTTTTAAGGATGAGATATACCTGGCCTGAGGCCAGACCAATGTGGATATAGTCAACTTCCTTCCCGATGGGAAGAGCTCCTCAGGAAATCCATCCAGAAGGCTTTACAGGAAACATGGACTCAGACAGAGACCATCTCTAGCACATGGGCCTAATGGAAGTTGCTGCCCTCTCATGCGGGCATGGCTATTTGGAGAACTGAGATCAGTGTACATCTCCCTGGACTAAAAGACTTGTGAAGAGCACATTTGGTCTCCACGTCTCTGTTCCCTCAGTCTTGGGAAAAGTCATGACACTTTTCTAATGTCAAGTACCACTTCCTAATCCCCCCACCCCCTCCTGAGGGTCATAAGCTCTCTTTGCTAGGTGTTGCCCTGTCACTGCATTTCCAACTGTGAACCAATACCCCTAGAATTTGAGCTCCAGCAGCCCTTTCTCAGCCACATCCCACTCAAATCTTGCCTTCTTCCTCTTCTGAGCTTTGAGTTCTCATGGCAGCTTTCCAGCTAGTCCCTGATAAGCAGAAAGTTCTGCTCCCGCCCTTTGTTTTAGAAGCTGCAAAGTGAAATCTGAAGGAGTACAGCAGAGATGTGGCTCTTTTCAATGAGACATACCTATCCCTTCCTGTTGTGACCCTGCCAGATGCCTGCTCGGCCACCTCTCAACAGCCTTCATCTAGAACAACCTCATAATTTCCCACCAAATCCACAGCATAAGAAGTCACTTTATAGCCCTTCAGCATATCTGGGAAGATTAGAGCCTATTAAAAAAAAAAAGAAAGAAAGGGAAAAAAAGAAAAGAAAAAAAGAAAGCCTTGGGCGCAAGCAATTTAAAGCTCAGAGCTCTAATCTGGAATTGGTATATTTATCCTGGCCTTTAATTATTAATGTTGCTTTATTGATCTGATACCTAAAATGCAAACAACAAAAACTGTTCAAACTAATTATTGTGGGTTTTCTACCTTGTGGAGCTTCTCTACTAGTCTTCGAATCTAAACCTTTTCTTCCACCAATCAATGGGGTTTAATTCATTAACAAGTTCTAGTGCTTTGTTTAGATGGCTTAGCAACCCCCCTCCTCACCCCTGAGCAACAGGAAGTGCACTATATCTCATCCCTGGCAATAGTTACATGGCCTATATAAATGTATTTCCCCTGCAATTTTAAAAACACATTTATCAAGCACACTTTCTGGTATTCTGTGCCCAGCAGCCACCCTATACTTCACAAAAATTCTGCACATTTCTCGATCTTGTTACAAAGACATGATGTTATTAATGAATTTTATATACTGGAGCAGGACTGGATTGTCATGGAGACATGAGGTCACTGTGCCACCTGCTTATACCTTTCTCCTGGGTCAGCCAACAATGTCAGTTTGGTAGAGATGTACTCTAGGTAATACTAACGGATGGGGAACCTGATGGTTTAAAGCAGGGTGCTACTTGTGAGGGTCATTTCCTTTTGGAGCACTGGCCCGACTCCGATTCATGAACATGGCTTTAGACCCTGCCCACGGCAGCTAACCCTTGCCATCTTGTGCTCTTGGCTAAAAAGGAAGGAGGAGATGAAAGTATGCCAAGGTCTTCACCACCACTAGAAAAACAACTCTAACTCCTTTGAATGGATTATAGGAAATATACAAGTTAGGTAGGCATTTATTTACTTATATCAGTACAAGACACAGCAAGTACTTCATAAATATGTGTCAAATGAATAAATGAATGCTAACTGTCAGATTCTTTGCAATCGAGAAACTTGCAACCCAATAGGGATGCAAACAAAGATACTAATGACCCATCCTCCCTCTTGCATATGTGATCCCGAAGGATAATATATGACATTACCTGGCTCCATACATTCCTCCAAACTCTTTTGAATATAATTATGTGTTCTGTTTGTATTATCTTTTGTGTAACAAGGACCATTTGTTAAAATTCTCAGTGGAAAGGAGGAGGACTAACATTTATTCTGTTGGTTAAATTATCTGCATGCCCTGAGGAAATCATTTATTTAACATACTCAAGGTGCTACAAGAAGGTCCACACTAACAGGGAGAAACAGATCTTTCTTTGGCTTGAGGATCTTACCATGAGTTCAGAAAAAACAAGGCAAGCTGATACGAACCACATGTAAAATATGATACAGCTTTTAATTTAACATGACCCTACTCTTTGGACATAGTACACACAAAATCCATAATTCTTCAATGCCCACATTTCTAATGACACTATTCAGATTGTCTGAAATTACATTTTAGTGATTTTCAAAAAATATTTCTAACTCTCTGGTCAATTGTATCACCCTCCTTTCAACAATTCAGTTTGGATCTGAAGAGTGAAGGCTGTGGTTATAAAGCGCCAAAATGCTAACAGAGGACTGAAAAATTCAGCTATTTTCCTAAGTATATATACCAAGGGAAAATCCAGAAGACTGGCAGACTTTTAGATGTCTGGCATGATGAGGTAAAGGCAGAAGTTGACAATATTATTTGTATGTTTGATATTGTGCTTACACATAAATTTAAAAAGTCTTCCAAATATTAAAATCTCCTAAAATGACACAAGGAAACATGACTAAAATTGATTATGTGTCAGTTTTAATCAGGAAAAAACAATACTTTAAAATTTACATATTTATTTGAAAGAGATAATATTCTTTAAATATTGTTCTATAATTATTTTGCAATTATAAACACATAGTAATGTTTCAGAGGATATACTTCCTTTGTGGTGCCTGGCAAACTAAATGGAATTTTACATGGTTATATGGGGAATGGCTAAGTCTTTCCTTCAAGATATACGACAGACATAAAAAATCCCAGGAGCCCAGATGATGTCATATATAAGACTAATTAACACACCTACAGGATAATGTATGTTATATGGTCTTTAAATTTTTATTAAGGTCACTGTGAAGTATAGTTTAAAACTAATGATGGCAAAGACTTTGGGCTCAAACACCACCTGTGGGAGTGACGAATAGCAGTGGAATGGCTTCATGAAAGTGAAGGGATATCCCTCAACTCTTTGTCACAAAAGTTCATCATCCCTGAAAAAAGCGTCCTCCGAGGAAATGAGACATCAGAATCATGGGAAGATGTCAGGTGGATGAGTAGAGCGATGGCGTCCAGTTATAAGGAAGATCATGTCAAAGACACGGATGTGTGATAGTTCATGACACACCTGGAGAATTATCAGTATTTCAAAACAGAGGGTGGCAAATGCTAGGAGATAAGGCAGCAGGGAGATAGCAAAATAGAAGCCACGGTGTTTGGATTCTGATAGTGAAGAAGGTTGTGGCAGTGAGAGAGGCCATTGCTTCTGGTTTTATGCACTCCCCCTCATTTCTACACTATTACATAAATGCAGGGGGGGCAGCCCTCTTACCAGATCTGGCCAGTAGGCTATGGGCAGATGTGATGGCTGTCACGCCCAGGCTGAAATTAACAATAGGTGGACCTGAATCCTCTCTCTCCCTTCCTTGTCTACCTCTCCTTCCCAATAAAGACCCACAGAGCCTCTTCTAGTAGAGAGGACAGAGCCGTGAACACCCAGTAACCACAGGGAAGTAAATTATCCTGGAGAGTTGCCTGCACCCACAGCTGACTTAATAATATTTGAGTAATAAATAAACCTCTGTTAGGTCAAGTCACCAGGATTTTGGTACACTCCAGCTTACTTCATCCTGACTAACACAGGGAGACTCTTAAACATTACAAAATAGGATTGACAAGGTTAGAAAGTCTTATTAGGAAGATGTTGTGGCTGACTTGAAACAATTGAATTATTCCGAGGAGCTATCAACCTAACTTTTACTGGCATTTTCAGGGGACCAGTCCTTTATAAGGATAGATTTTTCTCATTGATCCTCATAATACTTTGAGGTTGGTGGTACTGTTCTTACTGCCATAATTTGCACAAGATCAAGAGATCGTGGTGGCACTGAAATTCAAACTCAGTCTGTCTGACTTGAGAACCAAACCCTTAGCCCTTCAGTATAACCAGAGTTGATTTCCTATCAGACTTGGCTGTCACTGATGTCCCAGAATGCCTTATGGTCACGCATGTCAGAATGAGAACATATGCTCCCCTTAGTTGGCACAGTCCTTGAGAATAGATACAACATTACACACACACACACACACACACATATACACTCTCCAGGAGACCTTCTTTGGAGTGATGGCCTTGTCTAATCCTCCCGCATGCCCAAATGATTCATGCCAAAGCTGCTCATGGTGGATTGGTTGCAGCTGCCACACACTAGGCATCTTCTTTCACAAGTACTAAGGGGATTGGTACAAATCAGTCAGAGTATCAGGCACAAAGGAGGAGACAGAGGAGGCTGAACCCTGAGGGACTGTTTTAATGACCCCACTGAAGTTTCAGTGTTACCAAAATTTGTAGCAAGGCACGGGCTACTGATCTTTTCACTGGAATATACTGATAGGCATCTCTTAGGACAGTTGATTTGACTCAACCATCAACAATTTTTAGGTTTTCCTATGGCTCAATGTCACATGGAGTCTACATGGACAGACTCCACCTTCTCTCTGGGTTCTGTGTCCCATCCAAGGACCTTTCCTCCTGTTCTGCCTGCCTGCATCTCTGCTGTGTCTTCCAATCATCCTAAAGTTCTGTAAAATCAAAGGGGGCACAATTTCACCAGCTGTCTCCCCACCCTCCATGGTTGAATCATTATGATAAGTGGTTATTCTGATTAAGCATAAGACTTACCTAGAAATTTCATTAAAAGGAACGTTCCAGTCCTCTCCAATCCCTAGAGATTCCGATTCATAGGTCTAGGGTGAGATTCACAAATCAGCAGGTTTTGTTTTTTTTTTTAAGATTTTATTTGTTTGTTTGTTTATTTAGAGAGACCATGAGCAGGGGAAGGTACAGAAGGAGAGGGTGAGAGAGAATCTTAAGCAGACTCTGTCCTGCGCCTGAAGCCTTATTTGTGGCTCCATCTCATGACCATGATGGGATCATGACCTGAGCTGAAATCAAGAGTCAGACACTTAACCAACTGAGCCACCCGGGTGCCCTTACAAATCAGTGTTTTTAAGATGAAACAAATAAAGTCCACGTGGATAGATCATCCTTTGTGGTATAAATTACCATGTGTCAGACCCCTATGCTGGTCACTAACAATATCCTATGTACCTAGCCTCAGAAAGTTTATCATCTCCTGGGAATATAGACATGAGATCCAATAAATTGCAACACAGCAATAGTTGATATTTAATAAAAGTGCTCCCTACCGATTCATGCTACTGTCCGCCAGATTGAGAATCACTAACAGTAGAAGCTCATCTTTGCTCCTGTTTAGCTATCACTGTGGATAAAGAAGAGACCTCTGGCATCTGAAGAAGTAGGTTCTCTCCCATATTATTATCTCTAAGCTGTGACTCAAAACAGCCACTCTCACCTAATGTCACCAGGCAAAGAATTTGTCCTTCCCGGAGCTTGTATAACATGAGGTCAACCTCTAGTGGCAGCCCTCTAAATCCCATGGCTCACCTCCCTCTGCATAATGCAAACTCTTTGAGATGGGTGATGCTTTTCAAAGTAACCGTCTTTGAGGAAGAAGCAAAGTACTGTTGGATGAGAACAAAACTAATAAACAAATCATACAAAGGACCAAGGAAGGACTAAAATTGAAGATTGTCAAGGGGTTGCCAACCTCAGTGGTTTATGGCCCTTGGGGGGCAACGGGAAGAAAGATAAGGCATTTGAATCCATATTTTTGTCCTTACACTTTAATTTTCTTTGGGCAACTACTAATCCCTCCCCAGCTCAGGAGGCACCTCCTCTGGGGAGCATTCTTTTATCTCACCCACTTTCCAGACTAGGTTTCAGAGCTTCTTTGGGCCATTGTTGTATCTCCACTCTCACTGTCCTCTAGTTCTCTGTCCTTTTGATGTCATGTTTGCTTATCTGTCTCTCTTCCCTGATTGTCTCTGAATCACAAGAGGGCAGGGGCTGAATCTATGTCATTGTAGGTTCTCAATTTGGCTCTGTTGTTTGAATCAATGGATTTCTGCAGACAATGAGGTTAAAATGGAACTTTTGCATGGAGTTTTATTTTATTTTTTTAAATATAGTCACAATGGCGGGGTAGACATTTTGCCCACTTGACTTATATGAATGCTAAAGCTCAGAAGTTTGAAGGGGCTGTCATGAGGTCACCTTACTAAATAAAGACAGTCTTGAAATCAGGTTGGTCTTACTTCAAAGTCCATGATCACCCTGCCCTGCCCCTCTATCCCAGGTAGTAGACTCTGTCTCCAAGCCTGGGGGATCCACAATGGCCCACTTCTGAGCAAGCTTGATTAAGTAAATGACGCAAAAGACATCCCATGATCTAAAGAAGGAAAATCAAGTACTGTGACAATAACCCAGCTCCAGGCAAAAATAAATAGATGTCACCTGTAGGAGCTCATTGGTCTTCGAATTTGTTTTAACCACATTCTTAGATTATTAGATTTGTCTCTGAAAGTTTCCATTCATACTATGGTAGTGTGCTAAATAAGGTACTTTCCTTTCCTACTTCCTTGAAGATGTTCTAGAAGAATGGCTTCTCTGAAGATACCAATGACCACCTGGAATTGGGGCATTCTTATTTAACTCAGTAGGTTCCTCAGCCATTTGTCTAGAGAGTCTCTTTCAATTCCTCTTTTAACATGTGTTCTTGGTTATGTTATAACTTTTGAACTTTTCATATGAGAAGTGCTTAGCAATCTATAGGTTTTCTATTTTACCCCAGTTCCATTACTACCACTGTCCTTTAGGGACAAATTCTGTGAAATACCATCATGTTGGCTTGGCATTCCCACCTGCCCAAGTGGCAGGTTTGGTCAGCCCTTTGAACCTCCAAGTTAAGGTCATCATGTGTCACTAGGTCAGGGTCTATAGGAAGAATCAATAGGCTTGAGAATGCTGCGTGATGGCGAAGGAGCATGAGCAGACTCTAAGAAGTGTAGAAAACCCTCATCTTCTACACAAGTGAGTACAGAGAACACTGCGGGTAAAATGAGGTTGGCAACAGTACTAGGGAGGGAATTGGTGCCAAGAAGATACTTAGGAGTTCATATTAGGCCTCCTGCCCAAATGGCCAATGGATCTGAAATTGCGCACATAAAGCAAGAACTTGGCACAGGATTTGAGGTGATGAGTGTGCATGATGCCTCGGTTTGTACAAGGGAGGGAGGCTGATGGGAAAAGTTTCAAGTCATAGATCTAAACGACGTCTGGGTAAGTCTCATGGAGCCAGAGAGTGTTCCAGCCTAGGACTGCAGTGGTTTTCTTGCAGAGAGTAAATAAATATGCTGCCAATATTGTATTGAGAGAGGGGGATAGAGATCCATATGAAAGAAAAGCACTTAGAAACATCTCACAGTTGGCTAGACCAATGTTCTAGGGCTTCGGAAGGTTGATGAGTTGTACACAGCATTGATAAGTACTTGATGAGTGGAAGGCACATTTTGGTCTATCCCTCATCTTACCCCATCTTGGGGAGACAGATTAAGACATCAAAGATGGGAAGTTAGGGGAGAGAAATATCTTAAATGGGTATAAGTCACTATGTAAGATTCTTTACTTGAATTATCAAAATGTATTTTCATAACAGACTTATCATGTAATGTGATTAGGCCAATTAGAGCCAGGGCTAGGAGGAGTGAGAGAGGCACTAGCTTCAGGTATAAAATTTAAGGGGGCAGTCTCTCACCCTGTCCTAACCCTGATCCTGTCAGATCCTGTCTTTATGTAAAATTTTGATTTTTTTTTATCATGGATTTTCTGCATTAATTTTTAGTTTTAGAAATAACTGTATTAAGGTATTTTTTATCTTGATTACAGAGTTTTTGATGCCCCCTTAAATTTTGCACCTGAAGAGAATGCCTCACTCACCTCACTATAATCCTGGCCCTGAGGTCTATTCTGCAAATCAGAAAAGTAAGGCTCAGGTATTATTTGACCTTTGCCCAGAACCATGTGCCTATTCAACACAAGAGATTTCAAACTCAGAAAGCCCTAACTCTGAAGCCCCACTCTTTCAACCCTTTGTTGTCTCTGCCAAATAAGCTTATCTACTACCACTTGGGCAGGTGGGAGCACCAGGCAACATGATGATATTGCCAACAGAGATGTCCCTAAAGGACAATGCTAGTAATGGAAATGAGGAGAAAAAGAAGACAGATGGATTGCTAAACCTTTTCAATGGTTATAATATAATAAAGATCTAATGTTAAAATAGGAATTGAAATAAGATGATTTGGACAGATGGCTGAGGAACCTACTAAGTTAAATGAGAATTTCAGTATACAAGTGTTCATTGACATTGTCAGAGAAGCCATTTTTCTTGAAGTTAAGGAAGTAGGGAGGGAAAACATTGTGTTTAGGGCTGTAGCATGGTATGAATGGGAACTTCCAGGGACAACATCTAACAAATGATATGTAACAGTGATTAATGACAACTAGGCATGTAGTTAAAATAAATTCCAAGACCAATGAGCTCCTTGCAGACGGCATTATTAATTTTTATAGAGTATGGCCATTCATTGCCTTAGTGGGAAAGAGTTATGTTAAGAGGTTGGACTTTACCACCTGCAAATGTAGGTAAATGCTCAAACAGCATTAGGCTGCCAAATATCTATTGTGCTAGTTAAATGATTAAACTTTAAAAAATGTTTCTGTCTCCTCCATTGGCTATAAACTCAATGAAGGCAGATGTTATGTTGACTTTCTTTACTCTTTTATCTTTCACACACAGTAAAATGCTTAATAAATATTTTTGAATGAATAATGAAATTCCATGAGATGTTTCTATTAGAAGTTAGGCTGGATATTAGACCCAGCCTCCTTAATTCACATTCACATTTACACTCTCTGAGCTCAAGCATGCAGGCTTTTATATGGTCTTGGAAGAATGCACAGTTAACTCCTGTCTCATATTACTGGAACATCCTCTACTTTCTGTAATTTCTGATTTTCCTGTGTCTGGCTTGTTACAGCTCTCTAGACTCAACTGTAGTGTCACTTCCTAAGAGACCTTCTCTGACCAACCAGTTTGAGGAAGGGTTTTTTCAGCCTCTTCTCCTCACTACCGATTATCCAATTCCCTTTCTTCACATTTCTTCCTTTCTGAAAATATCCCATTCTTCTATTTGCATTTTTGTTTATTTTCTGATTTGCCCACTAGAGAATTTTATCTCCTTGAAGGTACAAAAATCATTGGTCTTTCTCAGAGCTGACAAGGTGTGATGGCTTTTGAAGCACCTGATAAATATTTGTTGAATGATTAAATGAGTCAGTGGCTGTATGAAAATTATGTAGTCTTATTACTGTGTCTTAATAAAGAGTGAGGGAGAGCTGCATTAGTGAACATGAACAAATCTCCAAGACACATTAGGCAAACAAAAAAGAAGAAGAAGATACATAGAATAACCCAACTTATTTTCAAGCTTGATGATATATGTATTTATCCATACAGAATCACACTCTTGAGCTGACCTGGACAAGTTCATACAGAAAGCAGTATAGAACAGATAATTACGCTTAATGGAAACATACATTTTTAACTTGGATCAGGCCAATAAGTGACTCTTTCCAAACTAGGGAAGGGAATGAAATGTAGATCATGGTAGAGAGTCTAGAGATAGAGCTATCTTCTCTTTTAGCAAGTCTAGCACAGTGCTGCACACATAGGAGACATTCAGTATTTCTTCATGGATGAGCAAAATAAGCTAATCAGAAATAAGTGGTGAAGAATTATATGCATCACATTGGAAAGAAGCACTGTCTCTGAGAAATCATATGATGGAGCCTATATGGGATGTGAAGTTTGGGCATTTGCATCTCTAAAGAATAGAAATTTCCACCAGTAGTAATAAAAGGTCACTATTGGAGGTCAGTGGGAAGCAGATTCTGAAATGGAAAATTATGTGCAGAAACCTTATTAGGGAAAACTCTCAGGATCAACACATACATTGGGAATGAAGGAAGCAAGACCAGGCAAAAGGAGAAGTGGAGCTGAGATGCAATAGTAATGGAGGCTTCAACCAACTTCGCAGGATCCAGGATTACTTTTTAGAGTTGTCTTGAATTGGGACAAGTGAGCCAGACCTTTATAACAATGCATCTACAAGTTATTGGATGTGAGTTGTCTGTAGGCAGGAGTTGTAGCCTTGGACAAGGCAAACCTTATCAGCCAAGGGCAATTCCCAAAGAGTCAATGTTCCCGGCAAGTAGACAAATGAATGCCTGCATGCTTCAGTACTGAAGGTGGGTCTAATGGTACACCACAGTGTTAAATATCCCACCAATCCCAATGCATAAAACATATATAATAATTATCCCACGAATATGGATGTTAATAGAAGTTATTATAGGAGCTTTCAGGTTAATGCTTGAGTTTAATAACTCTGAACTAAGTATTATATTGCTACCATAAAGTGCCATCAATGTAATAACAATAATAATAATATTCATTAACCCATTCAATATTTACTGAGTCTCTACTAAGTGCTAGGCATTGTTCTAGATGCTGCAGATAGAGCAGTGGAAAAAAACAAAAACGAAAACAAAAAAACAGATGAACATGTCTGCCCTATTTAAACTTAAATCCTAGAGGGAAGATACAAGATGAATATAGCTAGCTAGCTAGAAGGATGGATGGATGAATACTAGATAGTATGATGGATGGATGGATGGATGGATGGAAGGAAGGAAGGAAGGAAGTATAGATGGATGGATAAAGGATGAATAGATAGGTGTATGGATGGATGGATAGACAGAATTAATCTGAGATTGCAAATAACACCATAGAGAAAAATAAAGCAGAGGAAAGAGTGAAGAAACACTGGAACAAGGGTGAAATTTCAGTGTTTTATGAGTGAGGATAAAAGACCTCCCTCAAAAAATACCTTTTGACATAAGCCATGAAGGAAGTGATCAGCCATGTGTATACCTGGGGGAAGATGTTCCCAGCTAAGAGAACAATAATAGCTAGCATTTATTGAAAGCTCACCATGTGATAGACACCCTGTAAAGTATTTACAAATTCTATCTTATTTAATCCTCCAACAGGTAATATTAGTTATCTTTGAGAAAACTGAGACCTACAGAGATTAAGGGATTTTTACCCCCCCCCCCCCCCCCTCGAAGCCACACAGCAAGTAAATGTAGGTGCCAGGATTGAAATCCAGCGTGAAACTTTAAAGCCTGAAAGCCTTCTTCAGAGGAAGAAGAGAGAAGGGGAAACCAGTATACTTGATCATAGAAATGCATCCCATCACTGTTTCCATGAAGCTCATTGTGAATGGCCACATCCAAACACTCCACCCAGTAGTGGAGGAACAGAAGTGTTGACCTGGTCAGCCTGATTCCGCAGCCTGAGTGGTTAACCACTCTGCTACACAGCCTCCCAAAGAGTCCAGACAGGATTTTAATGTCCCGACAGGCAGGCTGGGTCAAGGCAAGCCCTTTATGCAGGGCTGTCTTAACCAGGTTTCCTGTGTCCAATTTCACAAAACAACTAATCGACTAGCCAACCAACAACAACAAACCAAAAAAAAAAAAAAAAGGGAGAAGACTCCAGGGCCTGGTGAGGAAAAGCCACAGAACAAGCAGGGCAGGTGATAGTGTAGCTGTCCTTGTTCTGAGGGAGGCCTGAGGTTGGCTCTGTGCCCTCAGGCCCCATTGTATCTCCTCAAACCCCTGACAGAATTATTGGCTTCTTTGGCACCTGTCCCCCCAGGCATCCTCCCCAGTCCCCAGGCCATCATACCCACAGGATGCAGCCTCGGTGAAGAGGGACGGATGGATTTGACTGTGGACCATTTGGCCCTCACCCAATGCCTCACATTTGCCTTTTCCCACACAAATCAAGCTGATTCTGACCCTTCAGCTTTTCTAGAAGATCCTGAACTGACAGATATTGAAAAGGAGGCTAAGAATTGTTGCTGCTTTACCCAAGTTAGGTGTCACCACAGCCTTATTTCTCCCAAGAGGCTTATCAGGTAGGTCTGATATTTCCATTTTATATAAAAGGAATCTAAGGCTAAGAGAAGGGAACAATAGGTTAAAGCTATTCCTTTTGGTGCCCATTCCACAGATATCCAGGTCCAAGTATTTATGGAACTATGAGCAAGGCTCTAAGGGAGATAGCCCAGTGCTCACTTTTTGTCTTTCAGGCAGTGAGTTAAGTCCTGGAGTTATGGGGATTTAGATTAGAAACAGAAAAACCTGTCCTCAAGGAATTCAGGATTTGAAAGTGTGCTCTCAAGTCCTGTCACTTGCATCTATGACACCCTCCATTACCTCCTAGAAAAAACCAGGTCAAACTCTCAGATGCTATTGAGAGACACGCTAATTGTTAATAATGTCCTGAATACTGCCCCCAACTTATCCCTTCTTAGAGCTCAGAGTTGGAAATGGCCCTGTCTTAACTCTCTCTCCTTTTCTATTCTGACTGTAAAGTCTCATTTGGGTCAATTTCATGTGCATTTCCCTACCATTGCTCAACTGGTGGTTCATTTGTCTTTACCTAATGATTAATAGTTTGAGCTTTCTGGACTTTGGGGAAAATTCACAATTGAAACTTTCTTTTTTTTAGTGGGGGGGTGATTTATTTATTTCTTTACTTACTTATTTAAATTTTATTTTTTCAGTGTTCCAAGATTCACACAATTGAAACTTCCAAAAGGTACAAGCTACCAAGATATTCCTATTTTTGCACATTTCAAGCCTTCTCTTTTCTGTCTTCTTAGATTCCTTCTTCATTTTTATTTCTTCCCCACCCCACCCCTTAGCCACTCCTAAATGAATGCATGAAGCATAATACAGTTTGGGGGGGCTGTTGAGAGAGTAGGGAGAAGTGCAGTCAGGGATGAATCAAATTAGTAGGAGATACAAACCTCCCCAGATGGGGGCTTCTGGCTCCTGACTTATTAAATTGCCTTTGATGCCTCCCTGATATTTCCCTGCTTCCCATGTACTTGAAAGCATCCAAATCACTTCATCACTAATCTCCATTTTGCTTCTCTGACTTTGAATTGTTTAATCCTTTTTTAAAGTCTCTTATCTGACTCAGCAATCTTTAAAATATTTTGAGGAAGATGTTTTCCTTCCTACTGGAAAGTAGCCATCAAGTATAACCACAGGCCATATGTTAATTAGACATCTAATCTGCCACTTCCCAGGGGGGACCTGATAATAGTTTTGCAAAAGTTAAATTTGAGATATCTCTTCCAGAAGACTTTGGTTGTCTTCTTTCTCTGGCCTTTCCCTGGAAGTGTGTTCTCCTGAGTCTTCTATCTCAGCGTTCGTAATATACCCGATACAAAACTTTTTGAAGTAAAAATTTAAAAATAAGGCTGTTCGCTACAAATTAGGAGGGTGAAAAAAAAAAAGAACTCAGGTAATTAGATATTTTTCTTTTATTTTTCTTCAATTATATCTCCTCTCTCGAAAGTTAAAATTTCTTCATATTTTTGGATCCCATCCTACCATCACCACAGATGTGCCTATGTTCAAATCCCATCCGTTTCCTGCCTAAGCCAGATGTTTCCTGGCCATCACTATGACACTCACCCAATGTCTTCTGGTGCGTCCTCTGGCCAGGACGAAAGCTATTTCCAGTCACCATTTTCTCACACAGAATGAGTACCTTCAATGTGGCCTTCCTCAACCTTCCTTTCCTTTCTCACCATGGCTGCCAAGAGGAGCTCTGGGCACCTCCACCCATTCCAAAGCAGGGACTTATTCCACAGTGAGTTCTCTAGAGCCCAACCAGGTTGGTAGCATCCATGAAACAGCCTCACTTACTATCCCCACTCTTTCATTTCTCTTTCTCCCTGAGTGGATTATTCTTTGGGTGCCATGCTGTGAATCCTGAATTTCTTCCCAAGCTTCTTGATACGAAGCATCAGTAAAACATCCTATAGGCTATCTCTCACCCACCTTGAAATAACCTCACTCATGGGACTCTATGATGTCACAGACTACATTTCCTTTCCACAGAGCATTAATGTGTTCTACTCAGCACTCCATTTAAAATATGTGATCAAGCCATTAAAAATGGTGTTACTTATCCTAGACAGTGGAAAAGAAGAGAAGGCAGCAAAATAAGCATAACGAATTCTTTGGTCATGAATGTCCCATATTCCAACACAAAGAGCTAAGCCCCAAAAGGGTCAGTAATTGAATTTATATACTTTATTTGAATCAAGTTGATGGTGTTGAAATAGAGATTAGTATCCCTATTAATTTTATCAACAAGAAAGTCTCTTTTCCTATCATGTATATGTATATGCATTCACATCACTCATCTGCACACACTCCTGGTCCATAGTATGAAGGCTAATGCACTTCAGACTAAAACAATATACAATAAAAATGCTCAAAAATTCAATAATGCAGGCATTTCCTAATAAGAGGTTTTAAATGAAGAATAACAAATCTAGCCAACCAGAAGAACAATAAATGTTATCAAGCAAAGTAAACAATCCACTTGTAATTGTTATTAAAGACGGATTTATATGAAACCCTCAAAATGGCAGACTCCTAGAGCAAGATTCAGTGGGCTAGAGAAAGAATGCAGAACTATGTATGAGTGTAACTCTAATACGGTATTGGCAATTCTGCAAAGGAAAGGAAATACCAATTCGAGAATTCTTATGAAGAGTTATTGCCTACTTGCTATGTTTTTTTAGACTACTTCCTAAATTAGAATGTGGTAAGAAAGAAAGAAACCACTTGATTTTTCTTGGATACCCACATTCCAGCCATCTTTTAAGCCCCTTCTCAATTCCACCATCTTTCATGAAGATTTCCTTTTTGCCCAGAGTTCATTTCTCCATTATTTCCATCAATTCCAGTTGGGCTTTTTGCCAGGATATATGGCTTGGGACAGTCTTGACCAAGTCACCATTATTATTCAACTAGACTACAGAAGAGTCTCCACTGGTCATCCTATGTCCTTTACTGTCCCTGACCCTGTTCTCCCTGGGGCATAAAGCTGGTGCGATCCTTTGAAAATATGAATGCATTCATATCACTTCCCTTACTGTAAACCTTTCATTTATTTTAATAAGTGGAACGAAGTCCAGACATCTTCCACAGCTCATCAGATCCTGTGTGACATGTAGTGGGCACCTCCCTGACCTCTCTTTGTCCTCTTTGCGCCAGCACCACTGAACACCTCTTTGCCTCATGACTAAGCTAAGTTATTTCCTGCCTTAGAATCTCTTATGTGCTATTCCAGATGCACAAAGAGCTCTTCTCTCAGCACTGTGATATTTTAACAATTTCTCCAGGTGATTTTTTTTCCTGAGCACTAATATGTTTCAGAACAGAAAGCAGCAAGCTTGTTCTTTAAAGAGCCCAATAGTAAATATTTTTGGTTTTGTGGGCCAGACGTTGTCTATTAGGACTGCTCAACTCTGCCCATTGTAGCTTAAAAGCAGCCAAAGATAATACCTAAATAAGTAGGCATGGTTATGGGCCAATAAAACTTTATTTATAAAAGCAGAGTTGAGAAAAAAAGAGAAAAAAGAAAAAAAGAAGAAACCATATTTGACCTACTGGCCATCATTTGCCGACCTACTTATATAAAAATGTTCTTAAGTAAGACCATTTTTAACAGAACAGATATCTGGACTTCTAAAGGTATGCATATTTGCATGTTTTAAAAAGTTCCATGGATATTTCTGAAAGGCATTACAGAATGGAAAGAAGTTAGAAAGATACACACACATATCCACACATTTACTTATATACTATATATGTAAATTTATGTATTAAAATGAAGAAGAATTTTTGGGGTGCCTGGGTGGTTCAGTGGGTTAAAGCCTCTGCCTTCAGCTCAGGTCATGATCCCAGGGTCCTGGGATCAAGCCCCGCATCGGGGTCTCTGCTCAGTGGGGAACCTGCTTCTTCCTCTCTCTCTCTCTACCTGCCTCTCTGCCTACTTATGATCTGTCAAATAAATAAATAAAATCTTTAAAAAAAATAAAATTAAGAAGAATTTTTAAAGTTCCTTCCATCATACAGTAAATTAACTTGGGCTACCTTGAGAAGTAGTGAGCTTCCTGTTCCCAGAATATTTAAAGAGAAAATCATTAAGTCTCTGAAAGAATCAATGTATAGGAATTCCTTTGCAAGCTCAATGAATGAAATAATGCTATTGTTTCCAGAACATTCTATGGCTTGATGGCGTAATAGAACTTGAACTTTTGCATCAAATATAACAGTTCAATCCTAGCTTTCCCACTTCCTAGGTATTTAATTCTGAGAAAACTTCTTAACTTCTCTGACATCTGATTTTTTTATATTTAAAATGGAGAAATAATTAATACTTGATTGGCATGGTGCCAGCTGGAATACATGATACATACATAAAGTAGCAGGCACTAGCCCTGACCCTAAGATAGGTTCTTAATAAATTATATGCGTTTTTAGTGTTAATATTGGTATTTACTTAGTCCCACATCTCCCTACTTTGCTCCTATATGAGAAATTCTAAGTTGTAGTCTAGAATATCTAAAAACATGTCCCATCAACCCTGGGCTCACACTTCCCCATCTATTCCTTTCACAGTCCTTTGATAAGCTAAGAACTTTTTCCAATATCATAATTACTGGTGAATCTCCATTTTCTTCAACCTCATTTTTGTGGCACCCTACGTCATTCAAAGGGCCCTGTCTATTCAGTTCATGGAAGGTCTGTATGGAGCACTAAAGCTGTCCTTGCAGAAGGTTCTAGATAGAGTCTCCTTGTCTAGATGACTGCCCCCAGAAACTCACAGGCCATAAACAAAACTTTGGCCAGATGCCTATGGCTAAATGTTTACATTTTGTGCTCTTTTTGGGCTAGACCCGTGAGTTCCACCTTCCCTGAATTTCCCCTAACTGTAGGGACCATGTGAATCTCTGAGCTAAGAAATTGCCTTTTCTGACTCTGGGACATGCTGTCCCTGCACATTCTCAGCCCAGGCCAGCAGTCCAGAAACTACCCTACAAAACATTTTGCAATACTGGCCTGGTTACAAGAAGTTATCAGTGTGAGCTTCCTACATATCCAAATGATACTTCTCAGTATTTCACTTTTGGAGGAAACACCGGCCCAAATCATTAGTTTCCAGAGCACAGATGGTACAGATAAATCTCCAATCAATATGCGCACTGATAAGTTCTTATCAGTGGGAATGGATCCTAGGAAGTATTCTTCAGTTGATGTTATCACACTAAGTAAGCCACTAATAAACCTGCCTTCTGTGTAATTCTGCAACCTAGAGACTCAATCCCATACCTTAAAACCCACACTGGGCTTGCACACTGCAAATTTCACACATGTCAGTGTTAGAGTATA
This sequence comes from Enhydra lutris kenyoni, assembly GCF_002288905.1. NCBI lineage: Eukaryota > Metazoa > Chordata > Mammalia > Carnivora > Mustelidae > Enhydra > Enhydra lutris. The sequence continues at coordinate 14,938,281 of NW_019154114.1, forward strand.
GGGGGAGATAAATATGTCTGGTGTTTGGACTCTTCTTTTCTGATCCTATTATACACAGTGAGCCTTTGTCATGGAGAAAGCTTTGCAAGAGCAGCAACTGAGACAAGGGTTTCAGTTGGAGAGTACTCTCCATGCCCCTCAGGAGGAACATGCTGAATCACCCAGCAGTTCGCTGATTCATCAGGACAGTTCAGGAGCCATGATGGCAATGAGCCAGCTCTCATCAAATTACATCCCCCAAGTTAATTACAGCTGATTCTCATGCTCCTCTCTTAGAAAATAAAATTTAAGTCCATTTACTATGAGGAGAATCTACTCTCAAACCTTAGGTTTTCAAGGAAGTAATGATATGGGCTAATATCCCATATATGGGTGGAATACCCATCTGTCACATGTGCGCCACTATTCCCATGGGGTGATCAATGATTTCCTAGGGCTAGGCTTATTCACCTCATTTCTTGGAGAATTTTAAAACACTCTATATCTACATATATGGTTAAAATATAAAGCATGGGGGCACCTGGGTGGCTCAGTGGGTTAAGCCTCTGCCTTCGGCTCAGGTCATGATCTCAGGGTTCTGGGATTGAGCCCCACATCGGGCTCTCTGCTCAGCAGGGAGCCTGCTTCCTCCTCTCTCTCTGCCTGCCTCTCTACCTACTTGTGATCTTTATCTGCCAAAAAAATAAATAAAATCTTTAAAAAAATATATAAAGCATGACTTCTGGCAGAATTAACTGGTGCAAAGTGAGTACCACTAAGTAGAATTTTAAATGTTCAGTGATTATTGTAGATTATACCCATATGTATGTGTGAATTCTATATGTTTGTTGGGTATATTTTTGGTGTCAAATCTGCTACCAGCCAGAAGGAATACAGCAATGAAAAAGACAGACACATACTAGGCCCACAGAAAATAGAAGCTTGTGTGTATGTGGGGGTGGGGATAGCATATAAGTAACTGATTGAATAAAAATAGGATCTGGTATTAGTCATAATTCTCTAGAGAAACAGAATCAATTGTGTGTGTGTGTGTGTGTGTGTGTGTGTGTGTGTGTGTGTATAGAGAGAGAGAGAAAGATTGATTTACTTTAAGGAATTGGCTCTCAAGATGTGGGGCTGGCAAATCCAACACCAGTGGGGCAAGCTGACAGGCTGGAGACTCAGGAAAGAGCTGATGTTGTAGCTGGAGTGCAAAGGCCCTCTGGAAGCCAAATTCCCTCTTCCTTGGGGGATCTCAGCCTTTTTTCTCTAAGATCTTCCAATGATTGCAAAAGGTTCACTTACATTATGGAAGGTTATATGCTTTACTCGAAGTCTTCTGATTTAAATAATCATCTCATCTAAACAAACTTTCACAGTGACATTTAGATTGGTGTTTGCCCAAATATCTAAGCCCTATGGTTTAGTCAAGTTGATGAATAAAATTAATCATCACAGGGCTTACAGTCATTAAGTATGGGGTGCTATAAGAACATACAGGAAAAGTGACTAACCTACTCTGTGGACATAGTAGGCAGACTTCCCATATGGCCTTCAAGGATCCCTGCCTCCGAAATTCATACTTTTCTCTGCTTGCATGTGGACTGAACCAACAAAATAAGGCAGGTGATGAGATGTCACTCCTGTGATTCTGTTACAGAAGACTGTAACTTCCATCTTGCTGGCAGACTCTCTGTCACCTTATTGATGAAGCAAGCTGCCATGTGGGAGAGGCCCACAGGACAAGCAACAGAGTATGACCTATAGTCAACAATCAGAGGAGAACTGAGGTCCTCAGCACAACTGCCCATGAGAAACTGAATGCTGCCAACAGTCAGCAAAGAAGCTTTAAACAGATACTTGTCTAACTGAGTCTTCAGATGAGCCTACAGACCCTTGACTGACATCTTGATTATAGCCAGGTGAGACACGAGTTAGAGGGCTCCACTAAGCTATCTGCAGATTCCTATTCCAAAGGAACTCTGAAATAATATGTGCTATTTTAAGATGAGAAGTTTTGGGGCAATTTGTTATGCAGTAATAATTACTAATACAATGAACTGATGGGAGCTTCACCAAAGTAGTGATGATTAATACGTGACATGAAAAATGTGTGCGTGTAAGAGTGTGTGTGTCTGTATCTTGAGAACAAGCACTAGGCAGGAACTTCAGGCATTGGTCAGATGGTGTATGCAGAGGCCTAAGAGCAGAGAAAATGCTTCGCTTCCTATAAAGAACAGAATACCAGAAAGAGGGCAGCTGAGTTTCTGGTCACATTTCAGACATCAGGGAACTTCCCTAGATCTAAACCTTATGGGATTTGGAGCAGATTCTGAGTGTCTTCATCACTGTATTTTAGGTGCCAGCGCATAGCAGGCACAATAAATACTTACTAAATAATTAATTAATTAATTATTGAATAAAGAGAATCCATAATTGATCCAAGTTGAGTATATATAAGTATACTTAGAGAAGGTGAAGATTTTCAGGGGAAGCACTGTCCCAGTTGTCTGGAGACATCCACTCTACCTTGGGCTAGTGAGGAGTCTGGAACATGCTGAGGTCTTGAACATGATGAATAATAACACAGGCCAGTCACAAGTCAGGGATGTCCCAACCTAAATCCTCTGTGAAGAGCGACTGAGTCAGCATTTTAAATTAGGAGTAACTGTTGTGAACAGGAATGAGGATGGGATAAAGAGAGTTCCCAGCTGGACAGGTCACTTGACAATAAGCTAGTCTGGTGCCAGGTCTTTCCTGCTGATGTGGAATTCTGCAATTTCAAAGGGCCCCTGGATGGGAATGTGTTGCTGCTGCATGACCCACATGCTTCTGGAATCTCCAGCGGGCTCCATCTCTTCAATGGCTCTGGAAATGCAGAGTGAAAACCACCCAGCCACAGAGTTCTGAACCCCAAAGCTGTGGACCCCAACACATCAGCATCACCTGGTGGAAATGCAAATTCTCAGGCCCCACTCCTAACCCACACAATCAGAAAATGGGGAGGGACAGAGAGGCAGCCATCCGTTTTAAAAGTCTGGGGGAATTCTGATGCATGCTCAAGTTTTGGTTTATAGTGAGAGGAAACTACAATAGAGGGCCCTTCAACACTCAAGGATATACTGAGGATATAAGCCATGGAGGGGGCAGTAAGAATGGAGGTGATGATCGTTAAAAGTTAGCATTATTGGATTTGGTGATTGATCAGGTGCAGAAAGCAGATGCAAAGGAAGCCTCCAGGTTGGCTAAGGATTCTGGCATGGGTGTTATGTTGGATGGATTTAGTAGGGACGGCAGCAGAGGTTTCCCAGGATGCAGGACTTTAAGTGTGAAACCAGGAACACCCTGGGAAAGCAAGACAGTTGTTCAACCCAGCAGCAGAGTTTTGGAAATGGGTAATGATGACGCTGGTTGCTCTGAGCTGAACTCTGCCCCCCCAGAATTCATGTTAAATCCTGAACCCCCAGTGTGACTGCCTGGAGATAGGGCCTTTAGGAAGCAATTAAGGTTAAGTGAGGTCATAGGGTTGGGGTATAATTCTATAGGGCTGTGGTCTTTTAAGAAGAGAAAGGGAAAGTAATCTCCACCATGTGAGGACATACCAAGAAGGAGCCCATCTGTATGCCAGGAAGAGAGCTCTCACCAGAACCCAACTGTGATCTTGGACTCCCAGCCTCTAGGACTGTGAGAAAATAAATTTCTGTTGTTTAAGCCACCACTCTGTGGTATTTTGTTATGATAGTCTGAGCTGACTAAGATGATGATAGCGTATTTATGGAGCATTTATTATGTGCTTAACACGGTGAAGAACTTCACATAAATCATCTCATATAATCCTTGTAACACTCTCTGAAACAGGCAGGATGATCATAGCCAATTTAAAGATTAGTAGACTGAGGCTTAGTCAAGTTAAACTACTCACCAAGATTACACAACTAATAAGTGGCAGGGCTAGGGCACTGGTTCTCCATTTTGACTATATAATTGAATCTCTTCAGAGCTTTAAAAAATACTTTTGTTTGAATCACTACCACAGCTTCTGAGATATTTAAAATAGGCAAAGGTGTCATCTAGGAAACATGTAAAGAAATATGTCCAGCCTCACCCTAAACTAATTAAATCAACAATCGAGGTGCTCTCATTTGCAACCACAGTTGTTAACATCCAGGCTAGATTTGTTACCTGTTTCCAGATAACAGACAAGCTACTTCTTCTTAATTTTAAATTTTAAATGCTTAAAGAATATCCGAGAGGAGTTATTGAGGACATGTATCCTGACATACAGATCTTTATAATAGGTTGAAAGTGGGACTAGAAATAAAGACCTAAAATGATCAGCATGGGTATGGAAATTGAAATCATGATTCTATGAGAACTAACCAAGGTAGTTCCTGTGGAAATGGAAAATTCTAAGGAACATGATTGACTTTTAGATGTTGAAATATTTTGCTTCTTTGGGATAAAACAGTCTTATCTACAATACATTTTAGTTAGGATCTTGCCCAGGGCGTACAGATCAACCTCGTGGTCTTCTTTGGCATATACAGCCCAATGGAACAAGAGACTCTATATCAAAGCTCAATCTGTTGAAGAACAAGAGAGTAGTTCAGACTTGGGACTTGCTGCTCTCCACAACAGGTCCGAGATGTCATGTAGACCTTGTGGTTTAACACCATTGACTCAAAAGAGTTAAGCCAATTAAGAAGTGTGATGTGGATATAACATCATGGAGGAAACCTCTAGACTAAAGTAAAACAAATAAAAATTCTCTGCTTTTATTATACAAGTTTATTTCTATGTCATGAAAATATAAGTAGAAAGTAGGAGAGTCAGAAATTTATCTTTCCATTATTTTATTTTAATTGCTCTCTATTGTTCTCAAGTCTAGGTGAAGAATTAAATTGAGTGGTACAATATGTTGTCCATTTTTGTAGCCTTCAGGCCCATTTCAGTTCTTGGAACATTGTAAATGCTCAATAGTGTTTGCTAGATGAATTGTCTTTCTAAGCTAAAGGATCATAGGACAGGTGTGCTGATGAAATGATTCACATTGGTCAAAATTACTCAAGGAAATCCTCCAGAAGCCATGTTTTGGCTCTGTTTTGGATAAGATAAAAGGACCCAGATCTGACCACATTTCCAATCTTCTTAATGTATTTAACCTTCTAGGAGGGTACACTTTGCTGGCTCATTCACTTGCAGCCATGAGCTATGATAATATGCAAGAAAGAAGGACCATAAAAGGAAGTTACTTGCTAATGGTGGAAAATGTGGGGAAGGGAAAGGAAAGAACTCTGAAACAGTTAGTCTTATTTGTTATGCCAAGAATCAGAGATCCCAAAATGTGATGTTTTCTCTCAATGCTCAGTGGTATCTATCTACCTACCTACCTGTCTATTTATCTACCTACCTACCTACCCATCTACCTACCTAGCTATCCTCTATCAGTCTACTGCCTATTTATCAATCATCTACTGCTTTCTAATAATGAGAGAATACATTCTATATATTCTATATGCTCTTTCATAAATTTTCATTCTGATCAAAGTGCTTAGAAAAATTCTCTTCAGAGAACTGGGATCAGGGGATAAGAAATCTAAACTGTTTGACAAATGGTTTCCATGTAGTAATTATCTAGGTGAAAATGGCTCTAGATTTTCTTCATGCACATAGTCAAATTTTGTTAAGTGTCAAAAGTTTCTTTTCTATCAAAATCAATAAACTGGCAAGAAACTTCTGCAAGCCTGCCAGCCTTTAGGGGGCTTTTCACAGACTGGCAAAAGAACTCAATTGAAGAAACCACTTATTTGATGAAATTGGAGAATCCCCAAATTCATAAATCAATTTCCAAATTGCAGGAAAAAATATTACTTTTTAAATGCCTGTGATTGTTATTCATTACTCTAGGTCTGTGAAACTTCACCAGAGTGGTTTATTGATGAGGCAGACTTCAAAGAACATTATTCAGGCACAGAGAATTGAAATGCTTAGAACCACACCAAAATTATTGATTGCTAGATAGGGCCCCTGATTTGATGTTGTGTGCTTTGGGCTAAGTAGAAAAATATAAAGTTGGGTGGGTTTTCTTTCTCTTGCATTTTTTTCTTTGAGTTTCTTTTCTTTTCTAAGCCAGAAGGAAAAAAAAAATTATAGAGGGGTGGGTGGGAATTAAGGCAAGCTGTTAGAAAAAACACAGGCATCAAGTCAGATTTTTCTCCTAAAAGCCATCTATGTGAGCCACTGTTTGTATCTATGAACTAAAAACTGGAACCTCAGGTCTGATAACTACGACAGGATTTCTCAGAACCTGGCCTGCTACGCAAGGAAAGTACCAGGCCTCCCTGGGAAGTACTTTCATAGATCCACCTGGATCATCCAGGAAACACCTGGACATATCCCCAATCCTGAAAGGAAAATTTATGGCTGTTTTTCCATGAGGGCATTTGAGAAATGAACCGTGTCTTAGATAAGCGAATGCCAAACAATTCATTGTGTGGAGGCTGTGAGGCTAGAGGACTGTTTGTACGGTGTACACAGCTTCAAGCATCTAGTTTTGGGCTTCACCTAAAGGCTTCAACAGTTGGCTCACTCATTCATTTATTCATTCACTCATTCATTTACTCATTCATTCATTCATTCATTCAGTCATGGCCCATCTTAAACACAATGATAAAAGACCTTTCAACAGTTGGCTCACTCATTCATTTATTCATTTATTCATTCACTCATTCATTTACTCATTCAATCATTCATTCATTCACTCATGGCCCATCTTAAACACAACGATAAAAGACCTTCCACGATGCCCTTGAGCCACAGCCAAATTTCTCTACCCCTTTGAACATTAAAACTCCTCCAGAGTCACCCATACTCTTGCTCTCCACTTCCTCAACATTCTCTCCATGCCACCTCAGTAGCTGCTAGGAAGGTCACCATCTTGGGAAGCTCAGTGGTCAATTATCTAAATTCCTTTTGGTCAATGGCTCAGCTTCCCTTGACACGGTTGACTGCTCACTTTTGAAATCACTCCAGCTTTCAGATGCAATCTATGTACTGATGCTTCTCTCAGTTATGTCTCCAACCCTGTCTTCTCCTATGAACTCCACACGTGGCCACCTAACTTCTCTCCTGACTTCTTCCTGCGGACATCTGCCAGGAAACTCCAACACGGTGTGTCCAAAACAGAACTCTTAATCCCCCCCAACTTCAAATCATTCCTCTGACAAGCTTCTATCTGTGTCCATGACATCTGTCACCCTGTTGCCAGACCCCAAATCCTAAAAGTCACTCTTGATTTCCATATTTCCTTTCATTGCCCCACTATGATGGTTCTATGTCCAGAATACACCTGATGCACAGTTTTCTGTAACATCTTCCCTCCCCGACTCTAGTTCACCTCCTCTCAGCCTCCTGGATTCCTTCCTGCAATAGTGTCTGCTCTTAATCCCTCCCTATCGTTTCTGCAGACAGGATATTTTAAACATGTAAATCAAATCTGATTACCCAAGACACTACTCCAAAGACTTCCCACTGTAATCAAAATAAAACTCAGATTCCTTAACTTAACCTCCTGCGAACTTGCCTGTGCTCAGTTCTGACCTCTGACCTCTGACCTCTGGTACTGACCTCCATCATTCTTACTGCTCTCATTGCCGTCTAGCTTCTCAGTCCTGGAGGCATCATAAATTTTAACTGAACATTAGAATCGAGTGAAGAATTAAATATAAAATGCCTGGGATTCTACCCGGACCAGTTAAACCGGAATCTCTGTGGGAGTACACTGAGGATATGTTATCTTAAAGCTCCTCACATGTTAAAGTTAGCATGCAGCACAGAAAACACTTTGCCCGAAATCTATACAAGGTTGTTCCCTTCTCATCATCCAAGCCTCAAATACTGCCTCTTTCCAGAGATGGTCTCTCTGGTCCTCTTGGCTAAGGGTTCCCTCTGTTCTCTGCCACCCTCTTGACTTGTAACCCATCACTGTGTGTTTCCTTACAGCACGTATCATTACGTGAGATTAACTTACCTGACTCCTTGCTTATTGACTATCTTCCCTTACAGAAGAAGAAGGTCTACCTTCTGTTTCCTGCTCTATTCCTGATGCTTACCACTTTGTCCATCAGCCAGAACTCCAATGCATGGCCCACCAAATTCCTAGGGAGTCTGGAAGACTTAGGCTAGCTGTGATCCCAGGAGAAGACGACAGAGCTGGGGGGCCTTCTAGCATCTTTGCCACACAGCATGGGAAGGATATGGTTTTTCAAACAGCCAAAGAAAGAGTTTCTGATCCTGATTCCCCAGTGGAAGTGTCATCTAAGGAGAGACCTTCAAAGCAGGTAGCAGGTAAGTGAAGGAGAAGATGAGGGGAGGATGAGATCTCGAAGTAGAAGCGCCACCATGGTTGACACAGCATTTGAGGATTTGGTATGACAGCATGGCATTTTCCAAAAATTGGAAATAATTTCAGTTTGACTGGGTCTCTGGGGGAATGGAGTTTGAGAAGTGTCACTGAGAGATGAGGCTGGAGAGAAATAAGGATGTAGACTCTGAGGTGCCTTGCAACCCACAAGAAAAACTCTGCCCTCTCTCTGGAGATCATTTCAGAGAAAGGGAGAGTTGCCTGCTCTGGTTTGCATATTAAAACATTCATTTGGTTAACGTATGGATGCAGGAGGTGGGGGAGGGTGGGTGGGTAAGATCTGATGCCCTGGAGACCAGGTACAAATTACAATAATCCAGGAGAGAAATATTGAATATAATTTTTAAATGCCAAAAAGAGAGGATCATACACTGTGCCCATCCATTTGACAGATTATTCTGTGCAATTAATTTTTGAAAATTGGATTATCTGGTTGATAGTTCCTTAGAACACCAGCCAAGGGCCCTGCAGCCCTGAGTGGGTCTGCCTTGAGCTCATGGAGCTTGTTGCTCTGCTCTACAAAGCTTTCTGTGGAACCTGGCATTGTATGAGGATCCTTTAGGTGGTAACTAAGGAAAACCCCAAATTCAACTAGCTTAAGCAAAGAGGGAAGTTTATTATTTCTTATAAGCAGACTCAGGATAGGCAAAGGTGAATTAAACTGTCCTCAGAGCTGTCTCTCTCTTTTTTGCATTCTGGCATTGCAGATGGGCTTCCTAGATATGACGTCTCCTGCTTTGCTTCCCATTGCTGTCTCTGTCTCTGCTCTTCAGGATCAGCTGTCCCTAGTGCCTGGGAGTTCACAGCAGAGCCAAGCGCACCCATGGTTTTCTGCTGTTGGACATGTTGGACCCGGAGCCTGGAAGGTCTGCCCTCTTTTCTGTCTGATTCATTCCCATGAGAACTTTCCTGCTCTGGCAATGATCACATCACCTGCTCCGAGGAGTGCTCCTGCTTCCTTCTGACAAGATCAGTACCTTCCGTGGTGTTCCTCAGCATCTGGTGCATCCCCCATCATGTCTGATTAAAATTTTTGCCTGTTTTTACTGTTAGCCTGTGCCCTCTCTTAATCTTCTGACATTTCTTTATACCCGTCACTAGAGACTAGGTTTGGCAAACGCTGGGTGCTTAGGAAGGCTGCCCTAACTCAGTGGATTTCTGCTCTATGTAACATTTGGCCTTGAGAAGAAAATGTAAGCCAGGCAACATCGTACGTTCCACCATCTTTCCTATGAACGAAATAGTCCTACTGATTGGATGACAGTGTATGTACGTCATGTTGAGCACACACCAGGAACCATACTAGGGTCTTCGTGGACTTCTGTCAGAAGGGTATGACTGTTTTCCCATTTTAGAGACAAGCAAAGTAATGCTTGGGGACTTTGAGCAACTTATTCATTGGCACACGGATAAGAAGTCAATGACGGAACTAGAATTCAGACCGAGGTACATATGTCAAGCAGAGTCCAGAGGGACACTTCACCTCTCAGCTGCCTTGGCCCCATCCCATCCCCCTACAAGCTCACCTCCCTCCACTCCCTACTCATTAACGCACTGAAACCTCAGTCCTCCTCCCTCCATGCCTTGAGCAGCCAGGCTCACAGAGACTTCCCTCCCCCTAATGCTCTCTCCAGGACTCACTGGCTCAGGATGCTTCTCATCCCTGGAGCCTGAGGTCAAAGTCACCTCTGCTAGGAGGGCTTCTGGGGCTCCAAATGAAGTAGGCCGTCCCCACTGTTAGTCTCATCCCATCCCACGCTTGCTTTCTCAACACCGGCTGTCATCTATCCTCAAGTGCATGATCTCTCTCACTGTAGAATGTCTGCTCCAAGAGGGCAAGGCAATTACATCTTTTAAAAGGGTAAATTATGGGCTAATCTTAAACACACCCAATTATAGTTTTACAACCAGTAAGGCCAGTAAAGCTGTTTGTTTAAAATGGATATACTTTTAGGATTGGGGGAATGTTGTGGTGTTTTGCAAACTTGCTTCTTACAAGTAGGACATAAATGTAACAGCCTCTGACATTTTCTCACGTTCCAGAGTTACCGCCTTTTAACTTTTTTGACCTTTAGCCAAAAAATAGAATGGGCTAAGAAACCGAGGTCTAGTCTATGCTCCATATCCTGAACAAGAATGTGAATAAAAAGAAAGAGAAAATTTTTAATGAGTATTAAATGGACGGAAAATAAAATAGCAAATTTTATAGAAAAATAAAGGCATCATAACAATCATTTTGTTAGAAGCCCACTTTAATCAGAAGTAGCACCAAAATGCATCTAATTCAACATCTTATTTATTTCATGCAGAATTCAGGTTGTTCCCCATACTGCCTGATTGAACACAGTATGCCAAGGTTAGTTGCTCTGTGACTTTTTGTGAGGGGAAAAAAATTTTTTTAATGACTATTTGACTCTTTAGAAGAGAAAAAAAAATGTAAATCAGAAAATAATTGATCAAATCAATCAACACTATCATTTAAAAAATGAGAGAGAGAGAATGGGCAGGGACTTAGCCAGCACCTGTCTGCGCTCTGGTGTCATTCAGAAGATGCATGATAAATATTTGTCAAATGAATAACCAAGTGCTGTTTGTCCCTGGAAGCTCAGCTGTCCCTCAGAAATTCAGCATCGGGGATTTGGGCAGACCCGGAGACCCATCTCACCACAGATACACAGGAACCTAAGACCGGCCAACTCCCCAACCCCTGTCACACAGTGGAGAGAAGCCAGGGGACGCGATATATTTTAGTGTGCAGAAGGGAGATGGGCATCGATCAGCCTGCACCTCCCATCTCTTTAATATCCATCCGAGTTTAGCACAGTCGCGTGGGGGCACGTCCAAGGAACTAAGGCACAGCAGGCCTCTCCGTTAACACACAGGGCCTGGAAGGGGGCTGGGAGGGCCTCTCTCTCTCTTCTTCTCTTCTTCCACAAGTTTCTGAACAATCTAAACAGAACTAATTCTAATGTGCCAGTTTTCACTGCCCGGCAAACAAAAGCAGCATTGGAGCCCAGCGATGTGGTCATGCCACCCCGCTCCCCCTCTGCTGGGCTCTGTGCTGGGGCCGCCACCATCAATAACCTCCTTGTTGCCCGTCGCGGCCCCCGTGGGGTTACCAGGGGACTCTCTCATCTCAATGGACTCCCTCTCTGCCATTGTCTTCTCATATCAGTTTATAGTCTCGAGGATATAGACTGCATTACAATTAGTCATCATATCCAGAACCCCTGAAACTTATTTGCCACACAGAGTTTATTGGCCTTTGTGACAGGGACAAAGGGAGGCTTGTTGGAACCTGGACACAAAAGGCAAACACAATGTATGGATTTCTGAATAATACAAAGGCGGGGGAATAATAGCAGCCACACAGATGACTACGTTATTAAGCAGATAGAGGGCCCTTCCCCCGAGTCTTTCCAGCTTTTCAGTGAATTTGTCTGACCTGGTTCTTCAAGATTTTTCTAGGAGTAAGGAAACAACCTGAAGTAGGTCGGCTGACAGCCAACAGGAATCCTTCCATGAGAGACGAGTGGGGTATGTTCGTGGAGAAAGTCGTACCAGTTCTGTGTGGGGCTGCAAAATGATTCCTGCAGTTTGAGAATAAATAGCCTGTTTAGATGTGCACGTGTGTGTGTCTAAGTGTGTCTGGGTGTGAGCATGTGTGTGTGACTTTGTATGTATCACTGTGAGTGTGTGTACATGGGTGAGTGTGAGAGTGCACACGAGAGTGTGTGACCACGTGTGAGCAGAGGCATGTGCGTAAGGGTGTGTGGAAGTGAGTGTGCATGTGTGTGCGTATGTGGGAGTGCGTATGTAAGTGTGCATGTGTGTTGTGCACGTGAGCATGTGTCAATCTACGTGAGTATGTGGGGTGAGAATGTACATGTATGGGAGTATGTCAGAGTGGCTGCTGTGCGCGTGAGCATGTGTGAATGTGCGTGAGCCCACATTGACTGAGAGGTCAGCATCAATGCTGTGACAAGCTACAGGTCTTCTCCCCACCCTGACAGCCCAACTGCCTGACCCACAGTCCCAGTGACCACAGATATACCCCCAGCAGGATCACAGGGAGTCACAATACCTTCGGTGACTGCAAAGAGTTCTGATCTCTAACGTGATCGAGTACATTCTCTTTCATATGTAACTGCCATTTCAGCTCCCAAGAACATTTCCTCAGATTTTCCAGAACCTTCTATCTCCTTCTAGCTCAGCACTATAGAAGTTCTATATAAATTTCATAAGTACATTCCCTTTTTGACAAGAAAAGGAAGATGAAAAAGTCTCAGAAATCAGACATTTCTCTGGCTGCTTCCATATTTTTATTGGTATACCTATTCACCAGCTCAAATCAACAATTCTTCCTTCCTCCCTGTCTTTCCCTCCCCTTTCTCCTTCCTTTCTTCCCTCTTTTACTCCTTTCCCCTCTGAATACCCAACTCAGACAGAACTTCCTGCAGACAGCCTTACTAAGCCTGTTCCTCTGCCACACCAACAAACCACCATTGTGCCCTTGCACTCATCCTAACAGCAAATATTTATGAAGTGCTTCTTACATGAGTTGCTTTGCTTAAACTACATTAAGAAAACATGATGTGGTTTAGAAAATACCATTGCTTTGTCTTGATCATGGGACTAAGTACTTCGCTTTGCAATCAGATATGTCCATGAGAGTAGAAACCGGGTTTCCATAAGTTGTGTACTTTTTTTCACAGAGCTCACTATAAATCCAGAGATGCCCACCTTCCTCTTCATTTTCCATTCACTCCCGACTGCCAGTAATTCTGCACACTTCCTTCCATGTTTCTTAGCAGGAGCTGAGGGTTGTTAATGAGATGTGGACACCTGGCCACCCCTGTGCCCGTATCTATTCATTGCGCACAGTGGGCAAAGTCACTCCTCCATCCATTCATTTATTCACTCTTGAACTCACTCAGCATTTCACAATTATTTTAAGTATCTACTTATGAACCAGGCACTATTCTAAATTCTGGGAATGTAGCAGCAACCCAGAGGAAAATCCTTTCCCTGTGAAGCTTGCATTCTCAAGGAGAGAGATGATGGTCAACAAGATGAGGAATAAATACAAGTTAATTAAAGAGTGCTAAATAAATTTCTTAACCTCTCTGGGCCTTGGTTTCCTACCTGCAAAACTTGCCTCTGGGCCACCATTTTGCACACGATACAGGGAGGCTCTTGGCATAGACCCCTGCAAAGAAGAGGCGTCCAAGCATACTGACTGCCGCCAAGTTTCTATAAGGTGTCCCTTACCATGGCAAGGTCTTGTGAGTTAAATTTCCATAGAGTTAAAAAAAAAACAAAACAAAACAAAACAAAAAAAACACCTAAAAAGCACTCAGTTACTTTCTATGATGAGTGGGTTAGTTTGTATCTTTGTCAATTTACAGTTTTAATTCTGATTCCTGTCTCTGCCATTATCAGCTGTACAGGATGGACATTTCCTCTTAATTTCTGATTTTCTCAACTACGTTGGGATAATGAGTTACAATATAGAAAGTACTGAGCCCAGGACCAGGTCAAGAACAGTTAAGACCCTCACGTGTTGAGGTAGAATAAGAACAGGCTCTGGGATGTGGAGAAAGGGGAACCCTCTTATACTGTTGGTGGGAATGCAAGTTGGTGCAGCCACTTTGGAAAACAGTGTGGAGATTCCTTAAGAAATTAAAAATAGAGCTTCCCTATGACCCTGTAATTGCACTACTGGGTATTTACCCCAAAGATACAGATGTAGTGAAAAGAAGGGCCTTCTGTACCCCAATGTTCATAGCAGCAATGGCCACGGTCACCAAACTGTGGAAAGAACCAAGATGTCCTTCAACGGATGAATGGATAAGGAAGAGGTGGTCCATATACACTATGGAGTATTATGCCTCCATTGGAAAGGACGAATACCCAACTTTTCTATCAACATGGATGGGACTGGAAGAGTTATGCTGAATGAAATAAGTCAAGCAGAGAGAGTCAATTATCATATGGTTTCACTTATTTGTGGAGCATAAGAAATAACACGGAGGACATGGGGAGATGGAGAGGAGAAGGAAGTTGACAGAAATTGGAGGGGGAGATGAACCATGAGAGACTATGGACTCTGAAAAACAATCTGAGGGTTTTGAAGGGGTGGGGGGTGGGAATTGGGTGAGCCTGGCGGTGGGAATTATGGAGGGCACGTGTTGCATGGAGCACTGGGTGTGGTGCATAAACAATGAATTCTGGTACACTGAAAAGAAATTAAAAAAATAAAAAATTAAAAAAAAAAAGAAAAAGAAACAAAAGAACAGGCTCCAGGAGCCTAAAGGCCTGCGTTCAGCTCCTGGCACCCTTGTCATTCTTGGTGCTGTCAGGTAAGACACTTTGCCCTTTCTGTATCAGGTGCCTCAGCTTTGAAACTGAAATCATGCTTGCCTTGTAGGGAGATGAGATGCAAGGATGACCTGTCCCCTAACCCGCTAACACTGATTGATCAAATGCTAATTCCCTCCCTCCACTTGTCACTTAATCAGGGCCATGCATAGGAAGAACGGACGGAAGAAGGAATGAGCTAAAAAATGGAGTGGTACACATTTTTAATGGCCGTGAGAAAAAAATTCACCTAAATCTATTTTCCATTTTTCTAACTCCCTCAGAATTTCTACATCTTTATTTATTGTCTGTGTCAGGGTCCACAAACTATGGCCTGCAGGCCCCACAAAACCCACCACACATTTCCGTGTAACTCATGAGCAGACAATGGCTTCGTCATTTTTAAATGGTTAGGAAAAACTGAAAAAAAGAATGATATTTTGTGATGTGAAAATTGCATGAAATTCACACTTCAGTGTTCACAAATACAATTTTATTGGAACACAGCCACACTCATCCAATTATGTGTGGTCTATGGGTACATTCAAGATACAAGGGCAGAGCTGAACAGTTGTGACAGAGGCTTTGTGACCCACAGAAGGGAAAATATTTACTCCCCAGCCCTTTAAGAAAAAGTTTGCCAGCCCTTGCTCTAGTTGGCCAATTTGACCTCTAATTGTGTTTTTTTCTGCCAGTCACCCCCTTAATGAACTGCAATTTTTATTTTCAAGAACTCAAAGTTTTAACAACTGAGTTGTCCTTGTATTAATGTTATGATGTCCTGCTGAATCAGCCAAGGGATATTAGATAAGTTTCAACTTATCTGTTTCCTCTGTTAAATCTACTTCCTTGTACATTACCTTTTCTATTTGAATTTTTTTCTCCTTTCCAAAGGCCAGTCCCCTTTCAATGTTGTTATTTCTTGATTTTCTAAGCCTATGTGTGGTTGGGATATTTGGGAGTCAAGACTAAACAGTGTTTCCCACAGGCCGAATGAGCATCCCTGACCATCTGTTGATGGAGGCATGTCCGGAATATAAGAACTTCCTCCCTGGCACGAAGAGAAAGGTCTGGGCTGAGTCTGAAATTAACTTATCTTCCTACAGGGGAAGATACCTGCTTATCACTCCTAGGGCTCCTAAGTCATCTGAGATCATCTGCTTCTCCATTTCCTGCACCCAGCTCTGGAAATCTCCTTAGTCCAGCCCTCTGAGCCATGGGTCCTTAACTGAAGATACACTGATGGCCAACATAGGATTCTGGATACATCTGGACTCTCCTGCAAAACGTATGTCATTTTCTGGAAGAGACTGCGTGGCCTGTATCAGCTCCCTAAAACAATCTATGTCTGCCCCCACCCCACCTCCCAAAAAGGTTGAGAATCACTATACTCACTGTGGAAATGAAGAGTGATCATGAATTGAGAGTATCTCATTCAGTTGCAGATGGTGAGTAGCTTGGGGGGTCAAGAACAAGGAATGCCCTCCTTATTTCTGAATCATGAGAGCCAAATTAGTTACATCAAAGGAAATTGAACAAATAGACAGGAGTTGTTCTCCTAATATTATGTAAAGTCAGCAGTGTACCAGAAATGGTTCAGGTCCTTCTGAATACTTGGTCTCATTTACTCCATATAAAGCCATAAAAAGAGTGACGTTCAAATGTTATAGATGAAGAAATCGAGGCTCAGAAGAGTTGGGTACACGTCCCATCCCCAGCAGGCAGTCCTGAGCCAAATCAGGTAAGAAGCCTCTGACTGTAGGGCTTGTTTATCCAATGGAACTTCAAGCACTTATAACTGCTTTATTTCCCCTGGTTTAAAAACCAGGGGAAATTGAACCCAGAGGGAATGAGCTTCCTGTTGTAGTCCAAGCGGCCGCAGGGATAGCCAATCAGACCTGGACACTCTGGTCCTGGACCTGCATTTTAATCCCCAAATACTACTCTTTCCCCATAACGAGAGTCACCTTCCCCTTAATTAAAATTCTGTTACAAATGTAGACATTCTACTTTTACTAATAATTACTTGGAGAGGATTTTTAGCCATCAGCACTACATAAATATCTGGACCTCCTCTAAGACCGTAAGAATTGCAATGCTCTCCCTTCCCCTAGTTTATTATTTATATACTGCCGCAGATAGACATAGCTCTTTGTGGCAATTAAGATGGGCCTTCCAGTCTCCTCTTGCGGAATGAGGCTGGAGACGATCATTACCACTTCGATCACAATTACTATTAATTGGAGAGCTCTCCCTTCTCTATAAAATATGTACTACTCCAAAGTGCGATAAACCGCCCAAGGAATATGAACTACATGTATTGTGAGGGCTCCGGATTTAACAAGTCATTTACCCTGTAATTAGTGGGGGGGAATCCTCTTAATGGGGCAGAGGATGACATGCTCCCATCAGCCGGGGCTCGGGCTCCAAGCTGAAGTCACTTCCCCATGATAGTTCCCATGATGAAAGAAACCATGGGGCTGACAGCAAATGGCTCCACACATCACACTGGTGTTTTTATTTTTAATACAGTCGGAGGACCAGTAGGTAATCCTTCGTTCATGAAATCCCTAGGCCTAGCTCAGAAGAACCAAACTTCCCATTGATTTATCATTTATTCTTTTTTTTTTTTTTTTTTTAAAGTCATGGGCCTACTATATGCCAGACTTAGTTCTTGAATCCAGACCCTGGGATACCAAGAGGAATATGACATAGTTCCAGCACTAGAGAAGTTGACTCATTTGTGGAGGTGATGCCAGGTGAATAGACCTTTGGGTTACAGAGTGAAAAGAGCCATTCCGAAGGTGACTTGTTGGCCATGAAAAAAACAAAAACAAAATCAGGATTCTGCCCTCTGCCTGCAGAAGTTAAAACTTAGACTCCTGCAAGGGAAGTAACAGCTGCTCAAGAGAAATGGTCAGTGGGGAGATGGCATTCTCAAAGGCTGGGGAATCAAAGCATATTAAGAATTGTGAGAGGGCAATGTCCATGTGCATGGATAGGGCGCCTAGTTGGTGTGCAGAAAGTGTGACTCAGTGGGCTGGGCCTCTCAAACCTCCCAACCAAGAGGACTGGCTTCTCTCATTCTTGCTGATTATCATCACCTCTATTCTACAGTTCTGTGCAATTAAGAAGCTGGCCTCTGCATCAGAATTTTCAGAGCTGAATATGAGGGAACTTAGTTAGCTGCTCTCCCCATGACCAATGTCACTGGCCCCTGGGTTAAGAAATTTGTGACATGATGTCACCTCAGAGAAATTCATCATCTGGTTTACCATCAGGCAGCCACAGAACTCAGATGGTCCTGACCAGAATTGTGCCTAAGCCACCCTAAGAGGAACCAGCAGAACAATGGGAGCCAACCTCTCCGCAGAAGGCTTGGTATGCAGACAGAGGCTCAAGTTTTAACTTCACTGCTTTCTAATGGTGTGAATTTGGGCAACATTTTTCCATTAATCTGAGACTTGTTTCCATATCTGAGAAATGGAGAGAATGCTAATTATCTCACCATCACTTTGCAAAGCTGCATAAGCCTTGGAAAATTCTAGAAGCCCTTCTGCCAACTGCACCCTTAAGACAGTAAGAATTACTATTATGGGTCTTTGATCAAGTTTTTTTTTTTCCAGACAAGGGTTTCTCAACTTGGCTGCCTATTGGAATCACTTCAGGGTCATCAGAAAACACATGTGCCTGGCCCCACTCCAGGAACTGTGGTTTATCAGTTCTGGGTGCAGTGAACTGGACACAGAGGAGGCTGAAAACCACAGCTTTAAGAAGAGCACTGTAAGCATAGATGTTGATTATTTCAACTGAAATCTCACTTTTTCCTCAAGAAACCTCCATTGACCCATACTTTTTTTTTTTTAATTAAGAGGGGTTTCCTTTAAATACATTGTTATAAAATCTTCCTTCTTTGAATGCAATAAGTGATGGCATTATCTTAAAATAGAACCTAAAGTCCGTCCCCAAAACCAACCATATACCTGCACTATGTGGAGAACAAAACCTGGAAACCAAATCCATAGAGATGTTTACCGGAGAAAAATCTTACTACTTAGGAAGTCCATGGAAGTCCATAAAAAGACACTGAATTACCTGGGAGAGAAGCTCATCCCAGTGATCAAAGGTATCAGCCTTCTTGATAAAGTAAGAGAAGGGCAGTCATCAAATGTCTCTGCCAAGCTCTGTGTTTACTGTTTTACTGAGGGACGGATGCTCCCGTCCACATTACATTCCTCGTTAAGGTCTCAGCAGCTCTGTGAGACAGCTGCTATTATCCCATGTTACATGTGAGCAAACTGAGGTGCTGAGCTTACGGGGAATCTGCCCAGGGCCATAGAGTTGGGGTATATTAAAATCCAGGATTTCTTACTCCTGGGCCCTGCCACAGAGCCACTGAACTAGACGTCAATGCACTTACTCCAAGATGTGAGGATATGAGTGGGAGGAGAAGATGGTCTCAGAGAGTGGACTTCATTTACAAGATCTGCCTGCCAGGGTCAATGATGCTGTCTTCACAGATCCTTCAACATCCCCTTTAACTCTGTTGTGAACAACCCCCAGGGTTACTAGGACTGGATGGGATTTTCTGAAATCACAAATGAAGCCCAGTATCTCAGCATAGCACAAGTCAAGTTTGCACACAAAGTCTAATGGGGACCGGGGGCTCCCCTCTGTCATGTTCCTGTGCCGTGGAGCATGTGTAGCAGGAAAAGAGAGGTTGTGACAGAGATTTGGAAGGCTGGGCCTGTCAGCCTACCTGCCAGGGGTCCTGGTGGGGAACCGGTAGAGCACACACAGCATTTCATCTTAGCAGCCGTGCCAGGTCCTGGGCATCCTTGTGTCCCATACGTCTCAAACTTTTATGTCTTATATCCTCGGGTCTGTGTATCCAAAACCAAACCAAACCAAACCAACCAACAGAAATAGCGCCAGTGCTGACACATGGACAGGATCAAGGATGTCACCACAGGAGCGTCCTAGGGCCGCTACAACTAAGGACCACACACTGGAGGGCTTAAAGTGGAAATGTGTTCGCGCCCCGTTCTGAAGGCACAAGTGCCAGATCAATCTGTGTGTGGGCAGGGCCCTGAACCCCGAGCTGCTGGGTGGGATCCTGCCGTGAGTCTTCCCAGCTCCTGGTGGTGGCCCTCAATCCTTGCTATTCCCTGGCCTGCGCTGTGTTTCCTCCCATCTGTGCTTCCTGTTCCACGGCTGTCCTCACGGGCCTTCTCCTCTGGTGTGTCTGTCCAGATTGCCCCTTTCCATAAGGACATACTGGATTAGGGCCCACCCTAAGGACCTCAGCTTAACTTGGTTAAATCTATAAAGACCCTGTTTCCAAATAAAGTCACATTCTAGGTCCTGGGGGTGAGGACTCCAACACGTCTAGTTGGCGGGTGGGGGGGGGGGCTGATTCAATGCACAACAGCAACTTTTCTTAAGATCGGTGTCTATGGGTTTAAAGCATGTTAGTTATCGCTGAGTGTGATCGTAAAACCACAACAGTTCCAGTGGTGTTGGGGAATGACCTACATATGATCAATTATTCCCCATATTCCGTGGCCTCATTGTCAGCTGAGGGCCTCAGCCCTCCTCCATCTCTAGACTGATATTACTAAATGAGCAGGAGAATGCACTGAAGGAAATATGGGGTATATTTGTGTGAAGTAAAGATAAACATTTTAAAACTCCCTTCTGTATACATTCTGGCTTTTCTACAATAGAAAAGCACCGTTTGCAAATTAAAAAATCACTACCTGTCATTTGCCTGCACCAAACTATTTCCCATACCCAACATTACACGACTGACGTTTGCAGATCGAATCTGGTTTCTGGCCCTCTACTCTCTTGACTCATCATCCGTTATGGATGGCCATTACATGTCACCTGGCGTTTGGCCACAGTTTACAAGATTAATCTGTTACTGGATATTTTTGCCTGTCACCTTTAGGCTCTCTGTTCTCCTTGAGTTACTCAAGGAGTGGCCTCAGGCATGTCGCTGGACCCCGAGTTCAGTGTCTTTCTGGGTAAAACAAAAAGGCTTTTCACGCTCCAGACCCACTGCAAACATTCCAGAGCTGCTTTTGGATCGCTTGATGCTATAAGAGAGGTTGTGCACTTCTAATTCAGATGGGGACTTTTGAGAAATATGAAGCTTTTATAAAGATTTAAACAAGATGAACAGGGATGAGGGACAGAAACAAGGGTATAACACTGTAAGGGCCTATTCAGCCAGAGCAGCCCCACCCCAGTTGAACTGCCATTTTGTTGTAAAACTTAAATTGACTTACACACCACCCCACCCCACCCCACCCCCCACCTCCCTGCCAGGGGAACTTACTTAAAAGCAAGTCCGGGAAACTAGTCCCAGGTAACAAAGTCCAAATACAAGGGTGGGTCAGGCCAGGTGGAGGTGTTTAATCAGTGGGGGCACAAGCTGTCTCCTAGCTACCAAGGAGTATGGGCACCTTTTGGGCACCTTTTGGGTGCCAATTCTGAACTAGGTGATAGGCTAGTTCAAATGTCTACTAGGGTAAATTATAATTCAGTTGGTCGCCTAGCATCACTGTGGAGTTTCCTGTATGTGTTACAATCTCACTGGCCACCTGTGTGTGGCCAGGCCCAACCACATGGCCTTTGCTCTATAAAAGTTAGTCTGGAAAGCAGGGAGGGGTCGTCCTCTCTGGAGGGGCGGCCTCGACCGGTCTGTTTGACGGTTGGTCTGATTCCTGATGCTTGGCATGAAATAAAGCTTTGCTTGACCTTCGCTTTGTAACAGTCTCACTCCTTTAATCACGGACCCATTATTGGGGTACCCAGTTTTGGGGGGACCCAACAACACGTATACATTTACTAGTATCATTGGGGGCACCACTAATACCATTAACCTGCAAATCTGAATACAATAAAGTAAGACAAAACAAAACAAACCAAACTCTGAGAGTAACTCACTTTCTTTCACTTGAGCTAACTCAAGTTTCTGTGCTCTGAACTAGGGGCTCGAAGCAGTGATGGGAGCTTCCAGGAAGCCTGCTTCTCTTTGAACTGTCAATGGTTTGTGTTTATAAAGACAAACAGCAGCTTCTCCACCTTGTCTCGCCTTCAAGGCATCCCCACCTTTAATAGGATTGAACAGGCCATTCTATGGTCCCACCTCCTACCTGGAGAGTTCCTGTCTCAGGGGACACCGCCCAAGGCTGGGTAACACAAAATGCCCCGTGGCACTTTCCTTGGACAGCATTTGAGTTACCCTGACAGTAAAATTTGCATAAATCACCAGGCTGCTCCATACACACCCATACCCGCCTCTGGGCCCTGGAGTCTGCAGTGGGCTCCTGCAGCCTGGGAGTTACCTGGCTGGAAGTAGGCCTTACAAAAGACTGCCTGCTGGCTGGGAGGTGATTGTGTCAAGTGCCTGAGATTAAAAATGACAGGGTGCATTTAAATGTAAATTTACCAGTGCAGAGCAAGTCTTTACTGGTGGAAGTTTACCTCCTAATCTGCAGCTCTCTGCAGCACTGCTTGGGGGAAGTCCAGAATCCCCACCCAAGCCAACACAGCCTCTACTTAATGCACTCTTGTTTCAGAGTGGACAAGGCCGGAGGGAGCTGGGGCCGGAGCCTGGCAACCTCAGGAAACCTCTCACTGTATTAATATTGGCCCTATTAGGACCTTGATGTTTTTTCTGGGTCCGGAGAGAAACCTACATACACAGTACACACCTACACAGACATTCTAATGTGATCAGACAAAATCAGATACCCCCGGCTCATACCTACCTGTTTGCACACAAGCTCCTAAACACATCCAATTCCATGCATTCATCCACACACACGTATATATTCACAATTGTGAGTGTGCTTACACACTTGTAGCAGTAAGAAGCAGTTTTGAGTATGTATGGACACCTGGAGTGGGGCTCCTAGGGCTCTAGACCTGGCTTTTCTGAGATATGGATCTTGGGTGAGACATTCCATGCCACAAAATGAGAATAAAGTCCTTCAGGCCTGTGTTACACAAATGAAATTAGCCAAACACCGAAGACAAATTCTGTATGGTCTCCTTTGTATGTGGGATTTAAAACTATCAAATTCACAGAAGCAAAGAGTAGAATGGCAGTTACCAGTGAACGGGGGATGGTTATTATGTAAGTTTATACAATGTAAATCATTTCTGGAAATCTGCTACACAGCACAGGGCTATAGTCAGCAATACTGTGGTACATAGGAAACATTATCTAAGAAGGCAGATATTAGGTTAAGTGCTCATATCATACAGTAATAACAATAATAATAACAATAATGAGAGTTGGAAGAAACTTTGATAGGTGGGTCTGTCCAGGGCCTTGATGGAGGTAATGGGATCACAGGTGAATACTTACAAAGTCAAAGAATTGTAAACATTAATATGGACACATTTTATATGTTGATAATACCTCAATAAAGTGTTGTTTCTTTTAAAAGAAAGAAAAAATGAGAATAATAATCATACCTACCCTCTGTTTTCCTTCTGTGGTATAAGCAGGAAAAGAAATGGAAAGTTCTTGGCACAGCAGAGACACCAAGTTTTCAATATCATCATCATCATCACCACCCAGCACCATCATCACCACCATCATCCCTGTATTTCCATCTGAGGACACCAGTGAGTGAGCAGATCTCTGAGCTATTCATTCCTTCCTGGAAAGCTCTCCAACTGGAACTGCACATCACTTCTGACATACAGACAAACAGCTCAGACAGGTGGAATGGCTGAAGAATCACAATGAGGCTTCTGTTTGTACGTCTGGCTTAAGTTCACAACAACAACACCATAACTATACAAGGAGAAAGGACTCAGCCCATATCTGAAAGTAAGCTTACTAAGGCCAAAGCTGCTTTGCCAGCACTCAGAGGTCAGAAGAAAGGCTCTTACCACTTAGACATTACAAAGTCATCTGATGTGCAGAACATAGCAGATAAAGAAGTGAGAAGATCTAGTCTCTGCCCTCCTGTGGGGCATGCTAGCGAGGGGGCAGGTCTGTGTACAGACCAGGTGCCTGGGACAGGGTCAGTGGTTGCAGGAAGGAAACACATGGAATTACGAGGACCCAAGAAACAGGGCATGTACACAGTGAGTGATAGGAGCAGCTGGGTGGGGTGTCTCTAAGGAGAGCTGTACAGAGCAGTGAGATGCTGACTGGGTTTGAGGAGTTAGATGGTCCCACCATGAGTGAGGTGGGGAGGGTTTCCCCGGCACACTTAGGTGTGGCTGCAGCTCAGGGCCTGCAGATGGGGGCCTCAACACAAAATAGGGAGGCAGATAAGCTAGAGCCTTGTCCTTTCACTGTTCATGCTGGGTAATCGGGTGCTACATGCAGGTCAAATTATCCTTAGTGTCTTTATCATGGCCACAGCCGCACTATTTTCTTTTTCTTTTCTTTTTTTTTTTTTTTTAGATTTTATTTATTTATTTGACAGACAGAGATCACAAGTAGGCAGACAGGCAGGCAGAGAGAGAGGGGGAAGCAGGCTCCCACAGAGGAGAGAGCCTGATATGGGGCTTGATCCCAGGACCCTGAGATCATGACCTGAGCTGAAGGCAGAGGCTTTAACCCATTGATCCACCCAGGAGCCCCAGCCACACTATTTTCAAAGCTCACCTCTTCCAAGAAGCTTTCCCTGACTCCCTGCTATGGTGACCTTTCTGCAAATTCATGTTCATGTGCCTTGACACAGATGTGGAACACGGGACTCATAGTCCCAAGGTGTTATCCAGAGAACACTGTTCAAGTTCAAGAAATATGCATTGAATGGAAAGAATCAGGTCATTTCCAAAAGTGGTGGGGGAAGGTATCTCATTGCCTTTTCTTAGTTATAAACATCCAAAAGTGCGGCTCAACCCAGAGCTGCTAAGCACGTTGGGGGGGCAGGAGTAATTCAGCCCTTCTCTCCTGCTGCCAGGGCACCTGGGTAGGAGCAGAGCAGCCCGCTAGCCTCCCACCATGGAGCAGGAGGACAGGCCTTCTCCTACAATCGTGGCCTTCACAATTGTGAATTCAAATAACCCAGTTACATAACGTGGCATTTGTGATGGCCCATTGTTCTGGCCAGCCCTCTCTGCTTTTGTCCCTTGCTCTGTGCGCCAGACCCTGAACGCACACCCATGCAAGGACCACGCGGCTCTCTGCATTCTTCTTCTCCCCTCAGCTGAAATAGATCTTTGCATCCACCAGTTATTTACACATATTCCAGTTTCCTCCTCCACAGCATGCCATGATGTTGTCCAACTTGCTAAAATTAGAGAAGAGCGATCTAGGGGAAGAAAGGTAGAGAGAGGCACTTGCTCCAGAGCTCTGCAAATAATAGATAACGTGTGTGTGTGTGGGGGGGGGACTTGCAAGGGAGACTCTAGTCACTGTCTGAGTGTGGACGGAACTCTCTCTCTTTCCCTCATGGCTAATCTGATGATATCATCTTGTACCCAGCTCTAATGAAAAGATCTGGTTGCCACTGTGTGCCAGGGTACCCTTTCATCTTGAATATTTCTGTCTTCAGTTTTCAGTGACAAATTATTTTCTCTTAAGAGACATATTTCTCTGAAATAGCACAGTAGACTTAAAAAAAAAAAAAAAAAGGCCATAAACGTATTGGCCAAAATCTATGTCCTTTGGAAAAATTAAAAAGAAAGGAGTAATATGCACTCGATTAAAATAGGATCATGTTCATAGATTTCTACATTTGGCTCCTTGGCAATCCTTGAAATGAACAGATGCTGGGAGCAAGTCTATTGTTAAGTCTGGCTTTGTCTACCTAGAGCTGCTGTCTCAACTGTTTAGATTGAAGAGATAGTCTTGTTCTTCAGCAGGCCCTTGCCAGCAGCCCGCGCTGAGTCAGCAACATGGATGACCGAATTGGCGGTACTTCGGACACCTGCAGAAGCGTCCCAGCTGAGCCCCATGGCCCTCCCAGTTTCCAAGCAGAGTCTCCAGTTGGGTTGTCCAGCCATTTCCTTCAGGACGTGGTTCGGCATTACAGGATCTTTGGCGGGAATCACCCGTCAGGTGCCCAGAGCCAGGAATGTGTTGACCTGATCTAGTACACAATGTGGCCTGAGTGGCAAAACCTGAGAGCTGTGTTCATGTGATGACGTCTTAGCTCCTTCGTGTTGGAGTTCATTCATTCATTAACCCACCCAGGTGAAGATCCTGTGTACTGGGAATACTTACTGAGTGATACTGTGTGCCAGCCAGTGAATTCAATGTTTTATGAATATTATATCACTCAATCCTCCCTACAGCTCCATTATTATCCCAACTTTATGTATAAACACAGTGAAGCCTGGAGAGGCTTATTGAAAAACTCAAGACCAAACAACTACCAAGGGAGGAAGTTGGATATTGAATCTGGAAAGCCTGATGCCAGGGCCCCACAGTCAAAAGGAGACAAAACCTATGCTTCATCCAGTCTTTCCTTCAGGAGACATATTTTTCACTTGCATGTTTACTTGTTTGATGGAAAAGTAAAACAATGTCCTTTGTTTTCACAGCTAAAAAAGTGGATGAGCAAAACACTGACAGTGTAAGGTACTGTGATGGCTTCACAGAGATTGTTTTAGTTTACTATTGCTGTGTGACAAATTACCACCACACATCAGAAGTCCAGATGGGATTAGCAGGGCTCTCTGCCTAGGGTCTCACAAGGCCAAAGTCAAGGTGTCATCCAGGTAGGACTCTGTTATGAGGTTCTAGAAGGAATCTGCTTCCAAACTTAGGTTGTAGGCAAAATCTAGCTCCTTGCTGTTGCAGGACTGCGGTGTTAACTTCCTTCCCAGCGGTCAGTGGGGTCACTCTCAGCTTCCCAAGTCCCCTCTGCGGTCCTCATCACGTGGCTTCCTCCAATTTCAAAGTCAGCAATGGCACATCAACTCCTCCTGCCGCTTTAAATCTCTCTGGATTCTCATTTGCCACCAGCTGAAGAAAATTCTCTGCTTTGTAAGGCCTTATCTGATGGGGCCAGGCCCAACTGTATAATTCTGGATAATTTCCATATGTTATGGGGACTTGGGACTTTACTTACATCTGCAAAACCCCTTCACAGAACCTAGATTCTCATGTGATAGAATAATCAGGGGATAAGAATCTTGGTGGAGGGCATCTTTAGACTTTCACTTACTATAAAGATAAAATTGGGCACTGGAGGATGGACATTTGAGTTGTGGATGGAGAGGAGTTGGGGAGGGGCTGTGCCTTTGGTGGGCCTCTCCTATGTATGCCCTTGTTGCCTCCTGCCTATGTCTCCAACATAGGATTTAACGTCAACAGATGTATTTCTTGCCTGTCTGCCGAGACTCAATTTCCCCATTTGTGGAAAGGAGGGTAAAATCACTCAAAACCTGTGAGGATTTGAGATAATTAAGTTTTGATAATGCTCGTAAAAGGTTTTACCTGGTACCTGCATTTAACAGATGTTCAATAAACACTGGCTATTTATTATTGGTATTATCTATAATTAATTGCTTACTTAGATGTAATGCTGCTAATGCTAAAAAAATGTCAGAATAAATAAATGGATGATTTTAAGAGGCAGTGATTCTTTGGCTCCTTTTTAAAGACAATTTGGGAAGTATTTTAGAAAGTGCTGGGTGTTTGCCTTCTGTCTCAACTGCCCAGGCACTTGCACTTGTCTTATCTTTTATACCAACTGCTCGTTCCTCAAGGGGACAATGTGTCCCCCACACCTAGTCCTCACAGCAGCTATGTCATAGGAATAATCCTGACGACAGCCAGTATGCTTAGGACTTGCTCTATGCCAAGCACTTGACTGTGCACTTTAAAAATATTGACTTTAATCTTTGCTACAACCTCGTGAGACAGATATCAATCTTATTTCCCTTTTACAGAACAGGAAACTGAGGCTAGGTAAGATCTTACAGCTAGTAAAATGCAGGGGTGCACCTCCTCTAGCCCAGCTTCTCGGATTTCTCTCCCCCTTTTTCCTCTCCTGTTCTGGTTTATCGCTCACTTTTCTTCAATGTGCTGGTGTCTTGCACACAGCCTGCCCACTTCTGGGATTGCCAGTTCCCAATTTCCATTTTCTTTTCTATTGGTCTCTTCTCAAATGGCTCAGAGACCAGGTTCACATGAACACTTGGATTCACGGAGTCTGAGGTGGGGGCCTAACACTTCAGGGACACTGCTCTGTGGACCACATTTTCAGTAGACACATGCAAGTGCATCATGGGCTCCATGAGGGTAGAGATTATGACTGTTATTTCTACAGCTCTGGGGCCTGATAGCCTGCTGGTGAGCTCCTCATGGCAAACCACAAGTAAGTACAGAGTGAATGGGTGAAGGAATGAGTAAAGGTATCCCATTCCTCTAACTGGACCTTCTCTGTGGTCAATTTTAAATGAATGACTGACTCCATCCTTGAAGTCAGAGAGGCCTTGATTGAAACCATATTTCCACTCAAGACCCATGTGGCCTTAAACAACTTAATATCTGAGTCCCAGTTTTCTCTTCTATAACAAGGGCATAGTAGCATAGAATCTTACCCACAGTTGGCTTTGAACAAATGGCAAAAAATGAGATCCCTGAATTCTCATCCCAAGCTCGGGTTCAATAACATCTCCACTGAAACCAGAGAGGCCACTGGAGTCCCATCAGCGGTTGGTGGGTTGGTCCAAGGGTATGGACATCCGTGTTCCTTACCAGCCCATTTTCAGTTGATCCATTCACCTTTTGTATAGCGAGGTTTTGTGCCAAAGATGGCAGTAGTACTGAGTCAAGAAAGGATCTGGGGCAGGCAAGAATAGATGTTGAAGGCTCTGGGTGTTGTTTAGGAGGTAAGGGTTCAGCTGGGGTTACAGTTACCCTGGTGGGCATCAAGGTAAATACCTTGATTGGAGGCCAAGAACATCAATTTCAGTAATAGTCTGCACCGACAGAATGAGTCTCCCCTTCCACCCTCCACTTCCAAATCCACCTATGATTTCTCCAGGGAAATAATCTTGGCTTTAGTGTATGTGCACGCACGCGCACTCACACACACACACACACACACACACACAATGTAAGAAATAAGTAGAACAAACCACTGGATCTTCAAGTCCAATACAAACTCTTCAGTATATCCCTTTGTTGTATATCCCATCTGAGAAACAACATATTGTTCAAGATTGGCTGTAGTACATGTTAGGCAGCTTAGTTTCTCATATTTCCAGGTTTACTATGAAAGTTTATTCCCCCCCCCTTTGGAAATTTTTCTTTCTTCCTTCCTCCCTTCTTCCCTCCCTTCCTTCCTTTTTTCCTTCCTTCCTAGCTTCCTTCCTTCCTTCCTTCCTCTCTCTCTCTCTCTCTTTGTTATCATTCCCAGGATTTCCCAAAGAACAGGAGGAGAAAACAAGGAAAAGAAATTCCCTCTCCCAGACAAAAATCCAAAGTGTCCATCGATACAGATGGTGTAACTTAAGCTAAGTTTTTATACTATCTCCTTAATAAAAATGTATTTAAGTTTTCCTCATATAGAGAAAAAATAAAGAGGAAAATAGCTTAAAACATAGACTGAGATACTAAGTGAGAAGCCCATTCAAGCACAGGAAAATATTGAAATGATGAAGGTTGACACAGGTTTAGGGGAGAGAGCCCCTGGCCCTAGAGGATGTAAAGTGAGAGCCAGCTGGGAGCCCCCTGATGTGACTTCCACACACACTCTCCTGGAAGAGGGAACATCCTGTTAAATATCATGGCTGTCAGCCAATGGATTGACAACAATCTCCCAGCCGCAGCCCCCTTCCCCTGCCCTGGTCAAGAACAAGATGTTCTGGTGGCTTTGCTTTGGGCATGACTGAAGTGTCCCCACCTCTGACTGGCTTGGTATTCTTCTCTGGCAGCCCATGGACTTTTCCTCATCCCCACTGCACTCATTTGGACCCTTTCATGATTCCTAACTAGTGGTTATTCAGTCATGATTGAGGCAGGAATCACATCCTTGCCTTATAATCAGAGCTGGCCAGTTATCATGGGGCTCAGCAAGTTGATTCAATGCCACAGGGAAAATATATCATTCTGGGGTTTGGTTTAGACATTTGTCTTCCCTGATTTCTTTCTTCTTCCAACTTAGGCCATTACCCAAAATTCTGCATGGCTCTGAGGTAAAACAGACCTATGTTTGAACCCAGCATCCACTGGTTTTAGACTGGAGAGACTTGGGCAACTTTTTTGAGATCTGAATGTCATCATTGTTATAAAAAAGAGGAGATTGAAAATATCAACATCCCAGGTTTGTAAGAAATAAGTGAAATAGGACCCTACTATCTACTGAAAAGGGCAAACATCTTGGTACATAGGTGGTCATCACTCAGTTGTTTGTGAGTCTTTTTATTGTTTTTGTTCCAATTACTTTTAGAAAGAGTAAGACATTAGAGTAAGGAGCCCAAATTCAGTGGGTTCCATTTTTCCATGAAACAAGTCATTTTGGTTAGACACATTCAAATCAGAGTGCTTATATAACATAAAATACACATACTTTTTGCACTTCAGAATGGTGACTATTGTCAGGACTGAATCAGGCTGACTGTGACCAAGCAGGATGCTGCTGTGAGCACCCAGGCACATAGCTGCCCCCTCCACTCCCCCATTTCAACACACACAACTTTGTTCATTTCTTCAGATTATCATGCTTTCTGCCTCAGGATCTTTGCATGTGCCATTTCTTTTACTTAGAATCCTCTTCCTTCACTCAGTAAGTATTTTTTCAATGCCCACTAAGTGTCAGGCACTTTTCTAAGGGATACATTGGTGGCCAAGACTATGATCTTATGAGGTCTATGTTTCATGGGTATGTGAGGTTAATTGTGGGAAGGCTGAAGAAAATAATCTAATAAAGGGATAATTTTGGAGTGATAAGTACTATGAAAATAATTAAATACAGTCATGGAAAAGAAAGTGACTGGATACCAAGGTCAAAGTTCATGAAACCCTCCTTGAGAAAGATCTTTTGAATTAAGGAGATATTTTGAACTGAGATCTAATTGGTGCAGGTCATGTGACTCAGGGAGGATCATTCCAGGCCAAACAGCAAGAGCAAAAGCCACATGGAGTAACTTGTTTCTCAACTGACTGCCCATGAGTTCCTCACTCCATGCAGGGGAGTGAAGGTGTGCCTTCCCACCACTGAGAAGTGGAATCTATTTCTCCCTTATTCTTGAATCTGAGCTGTCTTTGGCAATTCTCTTGACAATTAGTATAGGAAAGACATGATATTCTGGGATTGCTGAAGCTAGGTTATAAGAAATCCTATAGGATCTACTTTGGCCCGCTGGAGCATGCTCATGGGGTTCTCCCCCTCAAATCCTGGTTGCCATGCTGTCAGAAACCCAAGATCCACAGAGAGGCCATATACAGATGCTCCATTTGGCAGACCCAGCTGAGCTCCTAGCCCACAGCCAGCATCGACTATCACACAGGGGAGCCATCTTGGGAGTCCAATCTAGTGGAGTCCCAGTCAACAACTGACTGAAACGCCAAGTAAAAATCACCTAACTGAGCGCAGTCAACCACAGAACTAGGAGATGTGTTGTTAAAAGTCACCAAGTTTTGTCAAAAGTGTTGTTAAAAGTCACCAAGTTTGGGAGTGATTCAATATCTCACAGGAGATAACCAGAACATCCTATGACTTTTCCCTGTCTGCCTCCAGACCCTTCAGCCTTGTTAATTCCTTCTTATTTTTCAACTCCAGCATTATTCTTACAGAGGGACCTTCCTATAACCCTCACCTCAGATGCACAGGCAGCTTCCTAAACATCCTCATAAGAGCTTGTGTTTTACCTTCATAGCACTTACAATAATCTATGATTCATATATATTTTTATGATTATTTGTAATTGCCCCCCCCACACTAGATTCTATGTTCTGTGATAGTTCTTTGTGTGTTTTGCTCACCATAACATCCCCAACACTTAGCAAAGAGCTTGGCATGTAGTAGGTTATTGATAAATACTTTTTGGGTAAAGTAATAAAGAAACAACGGGATGAATGCATTGGCTTCAGAAAAGATAGCTAGTTGTCAAAGTTAGCATACTTCATAAAAGACATTGTCCCCAAACACTAATTCATGTCTGGGGGCCATATCTGGTTTGACTTTTTATCAAAGAAAGCTTACGAGTTAAAATATTAAGTGCCCAGGACATGAGGAGCCCAGAAGAATTGGTGAAAAGATGGTCCCGTGATGTTTCAGAGGATGAGGCGTCCCTTCGTGGGCATATACACTAACAGAATATGAGTGGGATCCTTGGATCATCTGGTTCTCAAGCTACTCCCATAAATGTCAGCAACTTGAAGCTCCTTTAATAACCCCAGCATCTCAACCAAAGCCTAAATAACACGCTTTCAAAAATACCTCAAAAATACTTTCATGGCCCATGAAAACCCTCCTGGTTTACCTTCTTTCCACTTTAGACACCTGTTTTCCTGTTTGCTGCCTTTATATAATAAAAATAGTTTTTATGTCTTACTACCAGCCATTAGGAACTTATTATTTATCAGGTACTCTGCCCAGTGCTTTACATGTATTATCTTATTTAATCCTCTCAGAAGCTGATGAGGTAGAGCATCTCCCAATTATAGATGAGTAAATTAAGGCACAAAGAGGTTAAGAAATTTGCCCAAAACCATGGAGCTAACAAGAAGCAGACCTGGGTCTCAAAAACAAAATAAACAACAAAGACTCAAGCAAACCAACGAAAAAAGATTCCAGTATTTCCAAAACACAGGTTTTTATCTATTCGGTTTCAATGCCTCATAAGAGAACACGTTCTCCTGATTTTGCCCCATCCTGTCTTAGAAATCTGGCTGGGGAAAACTAGTTGATGTGGCTCTGAGCTGGACACACCATTAGGAGGTGGCCCATGTGATTATTACCAAGTTTTAAACTGTGAAACTTCTGTCACTGAGGTCAGATGCCCCTTCCCCACCAGGGCACTCCAGCCTGGAAACACATCTGGACGAGTGCTCGGCCAGTAGCCAGTGGCAGGCTGGCAGAGCAGATCACCGCACGGCATTCTCAGGACCCAGGAGACGGGAGCTGCATACACTGTCAAGCAGACAGCTGGGGAAGGAGCTTGGATCTCAGGAGAATCCCCCGAATAACACAGCCAAAGTGAAGCATCAGGTGCGACGCAGCTTTATTCTGGGTGGGCCAGTTTTGAAACTCAAAACTGATAAACATGTCTGGGAATCTGAAAGACTGACTCAGAAATCCCCAGGCCCTTGGCTGTACCATTACGTTAAGGCTATAGATGCCACAAGTGAGCTTGCTCTAATCTTCTTTGCGCTTCCCTGACTCTCCCGCCTCCCCATCCCCACCCCGTGTGATAGCTGCCTCATCAAGTGTGAATCATGAAACCACATAAACTGCAGCAAGGCCATCCTCCTGCTGACTTCTGGGAACATAAACAACAATAATGTAAATTCAACGTACTAAAGGCTTAAGCAAAGCGCTTAAAGGAAATCTATATTTTTTATGTAAACAGTCTTCTGTTTACCAATGTGGTAACAGTTGTTCTGCTCAACCCTGGAAGATCTGAAACCAGCCTGCCATGGAAGCAAAGGGTATAACCTATGACCAGGAGACTGCAAAGGAAAGAGAAGGCAAAAACCTCACTTTGAAATGTCCCTTCCCCCTTCTGCGGTCCTGGTTGGTGATACTTTTGTTGGGTGGTTAGACACCCACATTTTTCCTTTGTGTGGTTCTGAAAGAATACTGTGTAGGGCAAAAGGGGTGTGTGTGTGTGTGTGTGTGTGTGTGTGTGTGTGTGTGTGTGTGCAGATGAATGAAAGAGAAAGAGAGGGACAAAGGGAGTTGAAGGTGTTAAGGAGTTGAAACTCAGACACTGCACAAACCATGAAAAACTTTCCCACCATCTATGTCTCCTTTTGTCTCAGAGCTGAATATGGATCCTAGGTGGTGATCTACATGGCTAGAAAATGTCAGATGACTTGAAAATTCCTTATTGTTGCTAACCACAAATATTCGGGATTTGTGTTATCTAGGTTATAATGAGAACCTGCCAGGGAAAAATTCAGACACACAAATCTTTGTGTAAACTACCTTAAGAGCCTTAAGCTGACAAAAGCCAGAGCAAAGTCTGAAATTTTGTCCTCATAGTACCCATAATTGAGCCTCCAGCTCTTCATATATTGTAACAGGATTCCAGCAGAGCTTGGGTTTTCCATGTATGCCATTCTATGTTTGGGCCAGAAAAGTCTTACTTTGTTCTGTGACCTCCCTCATCCAAATATCAGGGAACAGTAAGGGTTACTAGGTAAGATGGATTTCAAGGCTTCTGGGCACTGACGGGGGAAGGGGTAAGAACAGTCTTAACATGACCCTCCTCTTTGTTGCTGGTGTTCTTGTCTGTCCAGAGTCCAACCCCTTCTTGTAAGAGCTTAGGCCAATCACACCTTCACTTCCAGAAATTTAAACGTTAAATTAGTAAAAAAAAAATTAGCTCTCTATCTCACAGAAGCCAATCACATGAATGATAAGAGGATGGCTGGCGGTAATAGGAGAAAAAGTAGAACTAGTGTTGTTTGCCCCTGCCTCCCATCCTGGAAAGCAAACCTGCCAGAGAATAACTTAACCATATGCTGAGATTAACTGGTTGAGTCAGGCTGTCTGACCCCACGGGTTTAGGTACATCTTTGCAGCTCACAGGCACAAATCTTTTTCATCTGTTTCTTCTTCTTCTCCTTCTTCTTCTTCTTCTTCTTTTGAGGGTGTTTTCTGGGCAATATTTTTTTTTAATTTTTTGTTATCTTTTTAAATTTTACTTTATTTTATTCAAGTTCAATTAATTAGCATATAGTGTATTGTCGGTTTCAGACATAGAGTTCAGGGATTCATCAGTATTATATAATACTCAGTGCTCATTCCATCAGGTGCCTCCTTAATGCCCATCACCCAGCTACACTAACCTCCACCCCCGCCCCCTCCAGCAACCATCAGTTTCCTATAGTTAAGAGTCTTTTATGGTTTGTCTCCCTGTCTGATTATATCTTATTTTTCCCCCTTCATTCCCCTATGATCCTGTGTTTTGTTTCTTAAATTCCACATATGAGTGAGACTATGATCATTGTCTTTCTCTGATTGACTTATTTCGCTTAGCATAATACCCTCTAGCTCTATCCATGTCATTGCAAATGGTAAGATTTCATTTTTTGATGGCTCAGTAGTATTCAATTATATATATATATATATATACCACATCTTCTTTGCCCATTCAACTATCGATGGACATCTGGGCTCTTTCCATTGTGGACATTGCTTCTATAAACATTGGGGTGCAGGTGCCCATTCAGATCACTACATTTGTATGCTACCCAGAGCAATCTACACATTCAATGCAATCCCTATCAAAATACCATCAACGTTTTTCACAGAGCTGGAACAAAGTATCTTAAAATTTATATGGAACAAGAAAAGACCCTGAATAACCATGTGTTACTTTCTTAAATTTAAAATATATGTAACAGAATTTACCATTTTAATTATTTTTAATAATTAAATTAAGTATACAATTTGGTGGCATAAAGTACATTCACTGTATTGTGAAACCATCACCACTATCAATTTCCAAAACTTATTCATCAGCCCAACCAGAAGTTTCCATTAAACAGTAACTCCCCATCCTCCTCCCTCAAGCCCTTGGAAATCTCTAATCTACTTTCTGTCTCTGAATATGAATGGTCATACAACATGAATGGGTCATACGGTAACTGTCCTTCAGTGTCTGGCTCATTTCACTTAGCATAATGTTCATCTATATTATAGCATGTGTCAGAATTCAATTACAATTACTACGTTGAAGAATATTTCATTATATAGATACACCAGATTTTGTTTATCCATTCATCTGCTGATGGACATTTGAGTTGTTTCCACCTTTTTTGGTATTCTGAACAATGGTGCTATAAAACATTGGTGTAAAAGCATCTGTTTGAGTCCCTGCTTTCAGTTCTTTTGGATAAGGGCCTGGGAGTGGATGTGATCATATGTCAGTGATGGGGTGATGGATCATATGCGGTTTTAAGCATAACTTTTTGAGGAACCACTACACTGTTTTCCTAAAGTCTTCAGTGGACCAAGTGAATGGGCCCATTTGATACCTAAGCCATATCCTCATATGGTCTGATGCACCTTAGCTAGAGAGGGAGATTAAGGAATTAACAAAACAAAGAAGAATTACTAACTTATATAAGACACTTAGTAGGTACCAATCAAGTAGTGATTCTTTCACATTATTTCTTTTAATTCTTACATTAACCAAATGAAGCAAGTGTTTTTAATTTTATATACACTCTCCTCATTATCTTTAGCAGATAAAGCAGAACTTTAAAGTAGAGGAAACTTCCCAAGGTCACCAGACAATAAGTCTGTTTGGATCCAAGCCCCATGCTCATTTCACTCTCCACCACAGCTCCTTTTAGTTAATCAGAACACATATGAGGTAAATGATCCTAAGCAGGGAAATCAGCCAGCCAGCTCAGCTAGAAGTCTAAACTGGTCTCCTAGGTGAAGTTCCAAATTTCAAGGCAAAGCATGGGTCAGTTCCCAGAAGGCTCTGCCTTCTGGCCCTAGGTCATCCCTGCCTGGGCCAGAGGAGTGAGAAAGAAACAAGGAAGGAAGTTGGGGGGCCGGGGAAGGAAGGAAAAAAAGAAAGGAAAGAAAGAAAGAGGAAAAGCAGAAAATAGCAAGGTCATCTGGTCAACAGTGGGTCTATAACTTCCAGCAGTCATGCACTCTGTGCTCACTAGTCTTTCACATGAAGCTGTATCTGCTGAGGTTATGTCCCTCCTCTCTGTGGCCTCAAGGAACCCAAGAAACACACTCATTGCTTCTTTGGTTATTTTATAAACAGTGCTTGGAAACCACGAGTCATTATCACTCTTCTGGCCAGCCAGTCAGACTTTCCATGCCCTTGTGTGCCATGCCCTTAATCTTCCCAAAGCCGGCAGCATCATTCCCTTAAACCAAGAGAATCGTTTACTTTGGCCATAATCAGGGCAGAGTTTAAGTATCAGCCTGTCTTCTCTCAGTGCCCAACAAGCTTTAGGGCTACAATCCAAACATTCATCCGACCATCCATTCTTTTATTCACATAATCATCCACTCACTCCTAAATCCTCTAAGTTTTACCCAGGCAACTACACACCCATATAACCACCTAACCATTCATCTATTCATCCATTTACCCACCCACCCGTTCATCTGCTGATGCAAGTATCCACCCATATACTACCTTTTAATCATTCATCTACTTACCATTTTTTTCATTTATTGACCCACTTACCCAATAATCAATAGAGTAATTTATCTACTTATTCATACATAGATGTATCCATCCATTCATCACCTACTCAGTCACTTAGCACTTCTTCACTCAGTCATCCAATCACTTACGTATTCAATCACCTAACCACCTATTCACTAAATCTGTAATCACCTATTATGAGCCAGGCACTGGTGCTAATAACGTTGGAGGAACAAATGTGAACAATATGGTCACCCATTCCCCCGTCTACCCACAATCTTCCATTGATTAGCACCTATTCATTTATCCACCCTTGTAGACTTCGACCTCTGTGGGCACAGACGTGGTCACTGGGAGGCTTCCAATGAGGTTCAAAGAGAGAAACAGAGATAAACTCTGATTCAAGTCCATGCAGAAAGTGCAACCAAAATGTAGATGAGAAGAACTGGCTAAGAGACAAAAACTAGTCAAGAGACAAAAGACCTAGAACTCCGGTTATCAATAAAAAGAAAGAAAATTTGCAGTAGGGCATATTAATATGGAATCTGAAGAGATTGATTCGGGTACCACCATTAGTCATAGAGATATTAATAAGTCATTCTGAGCCTTCCTGAAGGTCAGAAGGAAGCTCAAAAAGGCACTAAGATGATGAAGACACTTCTGTTCATCCATCTGCCCATCAAGTCACTCATTTACCCACCTGTTCCCATGTCCGTGCATTTACCCCTCTAACCCTCCGCATTTGTATTGTTCAACAACTGCAGCAGCAGGAGCTCTTATCCAGGGCTCCCTGAATAGGTACATTCACACAATGTAGTCCATCCTTGTGCTTCCAGTGTCTTCCATTGCAGTGGACACACAGAAGTGCAAATTAAATATTTGCTAAATAAATTAATGAGTACTCTCAGTTATGACTAGATAAACCCAAACCAGAAAGGCGGCACCTTGATCAGATAATCTGGCTGACTCTAAAGCTGGTTTGAATAAGTTTACTTTTTATATGATTGCTTAATGGAAACATGCAGATTCATCCTATCTGCAATTGAGAAATGAATATGCCCAGACAAGGCCATGACTAGTTTAGGCATGCCTCAAAGACTTGGCTTTAGCTGTTTGACAAAGTGAATCCATCTCCCTCAGATTCTAACACACCACTGGAAAGGGCTAAGGTCAGATTCATGCATTAGGAGCTAATCAGCCAGATCTCAAGATTCAGTAGATCCAATTATTTTTGCTTAACACCACTTCACAAGGTCACCACAGAGACCCTTAATCAAACTGACTGTTTGGGATAACTACATTTATGTAAACAGAACTCGGACTTGCTCAGTTGAGGAAGACCACTATGGATTTGGCCAGTATAGTCAAGCTATCTGGGCAACTCGGATTGAAATCTCACTTTTTTTTTTTTAATTTCTAAAATACAAGACAAATTAAGTCCTTTCAGTTCAAACCTGGAGACAACATAGCATATCACCAGCAGCATAGCAGATATGGAAGATAGAGCCAGAGAAAGGTGGATTTTCATCTGGCATCACTTACCAGATCTGTCGTCTTCAGCAAGTTACATTGAGTGTTGCTAAACCTCAGTTTCCCCATCTGCAAAATGTGGGAAAAACATCCTTTACTTCACCAAAGTGGATTCTAGTCGATACCCTATAGGAAGTATCTATAATCTCACTGCCTGATACAAAGGAGGCACCCAATAAATAGTAGCTCCCAGTACCCTGGTTCTCTAAATAGTTGCTCTGTCTGCATAGCTCACTTTTCTTGAGACAATTTATTTAAAATAAAACAAACAAACAAATATCTTCTAAAGTCCATTTGGAACACTGGACTCTGGAAAGGGCTTCTCTGTCTCTTGCCTCATTTACATTTCATTGTCACCATCATTGCCATTATACCTCAAATTAGAAATGTTTCCATTCTACAGATAAGAACATTGAGGCCCAAGTTGAATGAGTAACTTACCCACTTTATATCAGACTCAGAACTCAAACCTATCATTTTCAAGCCCTGAGCCCAGTTCTCGTGGTAGCAGCAGGATTATAAATAACAGACACAAGAAAATGAACAGGATAAAGAAGGCAAAAGGCCACCAAATCCCCTGAGACCCATCCAGAGTGGCCTTAAGTAACAAGCATGTATGTTGCTAAGAAGACCCAAACTGACATAGGCACTCGTGGGTCTGGGCTTCTCCCACATGCAAGCAGCATCATTAAGCATCACTGTGACCTTCTGATTGGCGTCCAACATATATAGATGATCTTATAACCTGAAAAGCTGTCCTATTTGCCTGGATTCCTACAAGGAGTCTGTGTTTTATTTCACTATTTTCCTTGGTGTGCTTCTATTTTCTTATTTATTTATTTGAACCACTAAATTATCTAATTAGTGACATATACCGTTGACACATGGGCCACTATGAATATTTACTGCACACTTGTTCACGCATTTATCTAAATAGGTGGCATGCCAGAGCTATGTAATAAGGAATAATGATTCTTTAGAAGAGTTACAGGAAATTATAGAAGGGGGAAAAAGTTTTGCACAGTGGGTTGCAGCTTCCAACCATATCTATCAATTCTTCCTGAGATAGAGCAATTGCATAGTAATGACAAAAAATTTATAGTAATGAATAAATCAATACTCAGCTCTGCGGCAGTTTCAGATGTTACTTTTATAGGTCTTCCCGTGTCTATTATATATCCCTTAGCTCTGGAGCTGAGAGAGTGCAGTGAATGCCAACAGCTAGAGGAGAAAGGGAATAGCTTAGACTCCTGAGAACATGGTGATCCATCACCATCCCCTTTCAGAGAGACCCATTTATATCTCTGAGCCCTAAAACGGAGCAGCTTACAGTGATCAACTACTCAGTAGACATGTGTTTAAGAATGGAGCTGTCATTTCATGTTGAGCAAAATGGAAATGCAAAAACAAACAAACAAACAAACGAACAGACATGGGTAGGATGGAGTAGGAAGAAGGAGGTGCTGGTGGAGAGGGAAGACAGAGAGCATTGTCTCCCAGGGCTTTATTCATTCAACAAATATCAACACATAGTAGGCCGAGTGCCTACTATGTACCAAGTGTAATTCTAGGCAACGGTCAGCAAAGATTTTCTG
Source organism: Enhydra lutris kenyoni (assembly GCF_002288905.1). Taxonomy (NCBI): domain Eukaryota; kingdom Metazoa; phylum Chordata; class Mammalia; order Carnivora; family Mustelidae; genus Enhydra; species Enhydra lutris. Next base: position 14,978,460 of record NW_019154114.1, read on the forward strand.
TTAAGGGCCAAATCGTAAATATTTTAGGTTTTGTGGGCCAAATGGTCTCTGCTGTCCCAAAGCAACTGTGTCTGTGGTGCAAAAGCAGCCATACATGATATGTAAAAGAATGGGTGTGGCTATGTTCCCCCCAAGTTAATTAACAAAGCAGGCGATGGGCTAGATTTGGCCCATGGCATACAGATCACCCACCTAGCCCATAAAGCCACACTTCCCAAAGGATGGGCTTTGCACCAGTGGATTGTGGGATGATTTGATAGGGACATGGACATGGTATAAATGACTTAGAATCACACAAAGGGGTTTAATTCCAAATATAAATCTCTTACAATCCTCTGATTGCACCCAAGGAGAGAGTTTCTAGCCTCTACTATCTCTCTACATTTTGCCAATCTCTTTTCAACAAAAAGAGAGCTCCTGAGACTCCCAGTCTGGCAAGCAACAGCTTCTAGAGATTCTTCAGGGTTGTTCATTTTACCCCCTGAATTTCCATTAATGGCAAGCAATATTTGTATCTGTTTACCATTTAGAAAGTCAGAAACAGGGTTTCTTAACCTTGGCACTATGGACAGTTGTGCTGAATCATTCTCTGATGGAGATGGGAGGCTGTGCTGTGTACTGTAGGATGTTTGGTGGCATCTCTGGTCTCTACCCACCACCCTCAGTTGCCAATAGCACAACCATGCCTCAACCACCTACTTCTTTGGTGACATCAAGCAACTATTTAATCTCCCCTACCTCATGTTTCTCATCTTTCTAGTGGGGACTATGATGACAATAGCTCTAACCTGACTGAATTACTGTGAGAAATAAATCAATTCGTTCATGCAAAGCAACTAGAAGAGAGCTCACCTGGGGAAAGCATTCAGAATTCATTCCAGTAACAAAATGTTTCTGCTTTAAATATATTTCTTGGGGCGCCTGGGTGGCTCAGTTGGTTAAGCGGCTGACTTTGGCTCGGGTCATGATTCCAGGGTCCTGGGATCGAGCCCCACATTGGGCTCCCTGCTCAGTGGAGAGCCTGCTTCTCTCTTTCCCCCTCTCCCTGCTGCTCTGCTTACTTGTGCTCTCTCTCTAGCTCTCTGTCAAATAAACAAACAAAAAAAATTAAATTAAAAAAAATTTAAAAAAATTAAATATATTTCTTTGTCTAGTAACTTATTCAAGTGAGTCAATTTAAAGAAAATATTATTAAATATGGAATATTTCAGACAGCATAAAGATACGTCAATTTATGGAGCTGTTTTATAAGTTCATTGAAGTTCTGAAAATAATGTATTTAAAGAGTGGGATTTGGGTGTGTTTTAATCTGTGGTCTATTATTTGTTAGATATCTGATTTTGGACCAGCTACTGAGCTTCTTTGACTTCCAGTCTTCTCACTGGGAAGAAAATGATGTCTCCTTGGAGAGGTGTTGTAAAGCCAAATCAAGATAATTTTCTCAGGAATTGCTCAACACAATGTAGGTACTCAATAAATGTTACTTCTTTCTCTCCCTGTCCTGGTTGTTAGTAACTCTTACTGGTTGCATCAACCATCTATTGTGTAACAAATAACCCCAAAACTTAGTGGTGTAAAGCTACAGTCACTCATTAGCTCACAGTTCCATAGGTTTGTAATTTGGGCTGAGCTCAGCAGCTTGGTTCTTCTGCTGGTCTTAATTAGGGTCATGTATATGGCAGCAGTCAGCTAGTGACTTAGTAGGGGCTGGCCTCCTTCACATGTGTGTCTGCAGGGCCTCCTGCTGCTATAGCTCTCATGCCCCAAAAGGCTGACCTGGACCTCTTTGTGGAGGCAGCTCTGTTCCAGAAAAGCAAGAGCAGAAGTATAAGGCCTCTTGTGGCCTAGACCCAGAAATCACACCAAGTCACTTCTACCACCATATTTCATTAGTCAAAACAAGCCACTAGGTCATCTCAGATCAAAGCATGGAGAAATAAACTCCACTTCTGGATGAAAGGAGGAACAAAGCCACCTTGTGGGGAGTGTGATTTACTGAGGTCATTTCTTCAACAGTTGCCCTAGTTTCTGCCTAGAGCTTCAGTACACATCTTCCTCCCCTATTTCTCCATAAAGACATGTGAGATGCCATTCATGTGACTTATATGGGGGTGTCATGATACTCATGGGGGTGCCCAGATGTTCACAAAACCTTCCAAATTACATGGAAAGTACAAGACAGCACAAAAATTCATGATCACTGCAACTAAGAATGGTACATTAGTTCAAGGTCACTCACTGCAGTTTGCATTATTGCCCAGAGAGGCTGCGGCATCCATAGCATTTCTCACTCTATTTTAAATCTACTTCTTTTCTTACATTCAAGAAAAAATGATCAGTGTAACCATACACTGTGCGATTACTACAAAGATTAAACTTAAGTCTGTTTCCCTAAAAAAAAAAGTCATTTATATCAAATGTTAACACCATAATATTAGGAACAAATTGCATTAGCAGGTCTCAAAACTGCTTTGGGCAGGATTCATTAGTCCACATAACTTATTAAAGTTAGGAACTCATTCCCACCCACTTTTTTTCGGTAGCCACAATCTAAAAATAATGTCAATGTTTTCTCATTACATTTCTTCTCTCTGGAAAGTGACTTTATGGTAATTTTCCTCCAGTACACATCACCTCTCCTCTTCCAAAGATATACTTTAAATCTGTATGTTATTAATAGCTGCACCACTTCCTATATGTAGGTCTCAAACATCAGAATTTCTGGCCACAAACAGATGACTTTTAATCTACACACTCCAACAAACAGTGCTCACACCCATCAGAGACTCCAGACCTGGCTTCAAATGCTGTCACCATCTTTTTCCAGTTTGGGTTCCATCCCTATAACAACCTTGTCACCTCAGTTCTTTCTCTCCCTCCATCACTGCTGTGATAAACCTCATCTCTGCTTAAACTCATCTCTCTTCTTACTCTGTGCTTGGATCTGAGAACCAGAATGTGGTGAGAGAAAAATTCACAACAATGCTTACTGGACTCACATTAGAGTTCTGGCCACATATCTCAAGTGGGCCTTTGGCACTAGGTGAAAAGCCAACCACAATTCCCCAGTCCAAACCTTCTCCTGCTTATCCAGTTAACTACTGATACCATCTCACTCGTCTACCATCCAACACTCACTGTCAATAGATCACCCTGATTTTTATTTTATTGAGAAAATAGGAGCAATCAGAAGAGTGTTTTCTCTTTTCCACCGTGTCTCTGTTGTTCTGTCTCTTCTCTTCTGTTATGATGACCTCTTATCTCCTGTTATAATGATCAAACATCTCTACTGCTCTCTAAACCCATTGTCCTTCATCCATTCAGGAATTTTAAAGTTGCTCCTCCATCCTCTGCATCATCAATCTACCCAATTATTCCCATCAGCATTTGGACATGCCCAAAGATAGAGCATCTACAGATAAAGACCTCACAACTCTTATTAGTAACTCAGAACGCTTTCAGAATATGTCAAATCTTCCTCTGTATGAATCCATTAAGACATCTCTTATTAAATTCCCCAGTGGTCTTCATTTCCTTCAATCCAGTTCCCATATTTTAGACTGCATTGTCCTTGAATTCTCTGGGATACTGGCTACACTTGGCCCAGCTCATTCTTATTAAAACTACCCCTTACCTTAGCTTGCCAGTCACCATACTCCCCTGGTCTTCCTCCCTCATCACTGGCCAATCCAATTCCTTTGTTCTTTTTCCCAGTCTTCAATGTTGGTTCACCCAAGTACTTTGGCTTTCCTCCTCTTCTTTTCTATATCTACAACTCATTGTCAAGTTGATCTCATTTGGACTCTTGGATTTAAATATCATCTCTTTGTTGATGACTTCCAAATTTATACCTTGATATATCTAGCTCTGATATCTCCTTGGAATGCCATTTTTCCATTCAACCCATCAGCAAGTCCTGTTTCACTCTATCCTTAAGATATATCAAAATTTGACTCTTCCAACTACCTGGATGCTCACCACAATCTCTAATTCAGAAGTGTGAAATATTGTACCTGGTTTCCCTGCTTCCAGTCTTGTCTTCTTAGTTGATTCTTCCCACACAGCAACTAGAGTGGGCTTGTTCAAGATATGCATAAATCAGATCATCTCACTCCTCTTTTCACAAAACTCCAGTGACTCTGTATCACACATTGAATACAATACAGATTCTGTACCTTTGCCTTCATGATTTTACCTCTGCCTGCCTCTCTGGGCTTGCCTCCTATACTCTGACTCACTCACTCAGCTCCATTATGTTTGCCTTAGAGCTTATAGACACACCAGATTCATTCCCACATCAGAACTCCTGCCTGTATCTCTCTCCCCCCAAACCTTTCAATGATTCACTTATTCATTTTGTTCATTTCTTGGCCCAAATATTACCTCTTCAGAAAAGTATCTCTGACTACTTTCCCTGAAGCAAATCTGTCAGTAATCTTCCTCATTCTTTGCTTTTTCTTTGAAAGTCTTATTACCTGAAATACATGTATTTTATTCCTCACTCATTGTCCATGTCTCCACAAAAACATAATTTCCAACAATCAAAGACCTTGTCCATCGCATTAACTGTTTAATGCACAGCACACTGGAGACACTAAATAATATTTGTTAAATAAATGGTTGATAGTATTGGCAGAAATAACAATTGTGAAATGTTCTTAGAATTTTTACTTCATGCATTCATATTAGACATGATCACTTTGCTTAAGCAAGAAAGGAAGCAAGAGAAAACATAAGCTTGTCTTGGCATATAGATTTTATTTAAATTCTTTACCCACTGCTTCATATTCTCCAGATTTAGAAAGAGTTTGTGAAAATGGAGGGGTAGAACTATTTAATGTAAAAAAAAACTATTAAAGGTCACAATACATACTAAATCATTAACTTTGTCTTCTTCTTGTATCCTGGTATTGCCTATAAACTATACTCCTATAAGACACATGAGAATTTGTAAGAACTCATCAACATAATCTATTACACAGAGACATGTAAACTACCTATAAGAAGATTTAACTGATTTGATATGAACATCAAATGTGATCAATTTATAGTATGCAACTCATCCCAGTAACTGATATCTAGCCAAATCAAGATTTCAGAATGTTTATTTGGTTTTCATAATTCAGAGAGGGATTCTGGAATGGTATTTTGACAAGTTTCCCTACAGAATGATCACTGGCTTTCACAGAGGATTATTTGGATGCAATGTCAAGTTACTCTCAATTATTCAAGGAGGACTGCTCTCTGGGCCCAGGCCCACTTGGGGTAGAAGACCAAGGGAAAGATATGATTTAGCTATAGGGAGAGATGCTGGAAAGCAAACCCCCCTTGCCAACTGGAGTCTAGCCTCTTGTCACAATAGCAACACTCAGTAATAGAATCACACTAAGATGTGCCCTCATGATTTCTTTGGTTGTTAGAGTTTGCTTTGTTCAGCCTCTTGTCCTATTGAATTAGCCTTCCATGAAGTTATGTGTTTGGTGGAGCCATGTCTAATGGTCCAGAGGTAACCAAACATTCCTCTTCAATATGTGGAAAAGCCGTGAACATCAGTGGTGCAATCATCAAACATTTCTTGTGCCGCGTCTTCCAGGCACGTGGTAAGACTGTATTTCCCCACCTTCTTCTAAGGTAGCTATAGCCATGTGACTTGGTTTGGCCAATGAAATATTAGCAAAGGTATCCCGTGCCAGTTCTTGGTGGAAGCATTAATAACCAGTGCACAATGTGACATGTTTGCTCCCTAGGTTGAGGTGATTGTAGAAGCACATGTTGAAAGGATGCCCACTTCAGCCAGGAGCCTTGTGTGACTGTGATGAGCAAAGCCTTCTGATGACATCTCTTTGCTAGACATGTAGCTTGACAGAGACAGACAGAAAGACAGACTCAGAGAGGAACTGATTATGTTAAGCCACTGAGACTTTTGGAGTGTTTTCCCAGCATAAACTTGTCCATCCTGACTTCTATCCCCTTCTGAGGGCTCAGGTTCTGGAGAAGAGCTGGCAGCTCTGCAATCTTTGACAGTAACAATTAAGTCATGGGAGACTTCTTGACAAAACAGGGTCTGCGGTATGGTAGAGTGAACAGGTACTGACACAGTCAGTACGAGAAACCCCAGTAGAGACTGAGTCATCTCTAAAACACTTCGAGAATTTTGTCTGGCCTCCTCCTTCATTAGAAGCCAAGTCTTCAGCTGCATGTCTGCGTCTTGTCCTCTAGCTCCTTGCAATTCTAGCAAAGCAGACTACTGGGATACCCACAATCATGCTGGCTCAGGGCACAGAACACCAATGTCATTTCACAGAGTAGAAAAGCCCCAGTTAGGCTCACCCCGGCCACGGTGCCTTCAATGGCCCCCTAGGCTCCCATACAGAGAGAACAGAACTGCATGTTGATCATAGCCAGCTTTTATTTTATTTTAAATATTTTATTCATTTATTTGACAGAGAGAGGCATAGTGAGAGAAGGAACACAGGCAGGGGGAGTGGGAGAGGGAGAAGCAGGCTTCCTACTGAGCAGGGAGCCCAATGTGAGGCTCAATCCCAGGACCCTGAGATCATGACCTGATCCAAAGGCAGATGCTTAATGACTGAGCCACCCAGGCGCCCCTATCACCACCAGATTTTGACAACAATTAGACAAGTCTGTGTCCTGGTTCCTCTAATTGTGTGACTTTGGGCAATTTACATCACCTTCCTGAGTCTTCATTTCTTCAGCTATGGAATGAAGAACTTAATAGTATATACCTTAACTAGGAGGGTGACACTTTGTGGGATAGTAAATATCAAGAGCTCCATACTGTCCCTGTAACATAGCCAAACCATAGGAAACCACCATTTTTACAGGGCAAATCATTAGCTTTTGGCAGTTTCATATGGTTTGACTTAGAAATGTCAATTAACAGGAGCTGGTTTCACTCCTGAAAAGGTTCTGATAATTCAGTAAGGGCTATTCATGTCTGTCATTTGTTCTCCCTCAGGATTCACAAACCAGGGAATGTTCAGATGCTTCCCATTCAGCCAGATTCTCCAAATGGACTACATGTACTAGATTACCATTAGGCCAGCGCTGTCACTACGTCTGTAAACCACCTGTCCACAGGTGACTGGCCTTGGTCAATGGTCTTCTCTCAATACCAAATCATCAGTACCTATCCCTGGCTTTGCTTCCCTTACCTCTGCCCCACGGCATTAATTATGCCTCCAGACAGACTAAAATATTTTGGCTATACAGGACCAAAGATCTGTCTCTGAAAAATTTGCACCAAGAATCCTAAAATTCATTGTCTTTCTTGCCTGGGATATAGAAACAGTACATGGAAGAATCATAAGAGCAAGATTTGAAGTTGTCTATATTGCCTACAGGACAAACTAATGGCATAGGCCTCTCCATTATTATTTCTCCCCACTTCCAGATTCAGGTGACTGTGAGGTAATAATGAACACAGTGTAGCTATGGAAAGCAGCAGCTATTTCCTGTTTCTATATGTTTGCTCTTGCTGTTCCCTCTACCTGGAGTGCCTTTTTCCTTCTCTGTTCTCCTCTTTTCACATCTCAAGTCATGCTTTATGTGCTTCATGAGAGAAGGGACCTTGTTTGCATTGTCTGTAGCTCATACTCTTAAAAATACTTGCATTCAATAGATACTGATTGAATTAATGAGCAAATAAACAAATGAGTGAAAAGGCCTACTTGAGCATCAAGTGCTGCAGAAAGGTTGGCCTGGACACACGTCTTGCTGGTGAGGATCCCCTTGGATGTTCTCCTGAGGCACCTCTGTACCTGGCTTAACCTTTACCTTCACAGCAATAAATGTGGGGCATTACTCTATTGCCCAAAGCCAAAGACTTCTTTTTTTCATGTTAGAGATTCCTTGAGTGAGACCTTAGGATCTGGCCTAGAAGGTCCTCGTAAATGTATCTGACTCTTCCTTTCCTCGCTCTTCCTTGGCTCTTTGTGAAGAGCCTGGCTACCTCCAGCCTTAGGTTGGGGGAGTAGGGCTCTCAGCCCCTAATGTGAAGATAAGTTCAGTTTAGGGAGCTACCTAGTTGGGGGGGTGCGGGGGCAGGGTAGAGGAGGGACTTGTGCTTTTCACAGTCTCTGTAGAGGACTGAATTCTCCACTTCTAAGCAAAACAGCAAAAGGGAAGTATAGGTCTTCCAACAAGTGATTTATTCTGTATCAGAAACGCATTTACCTGGCCTATTTTGTTGAACAGAAAAACCTCAGGTTCACTTAGTAAAACTCAATCTGAATATTTCTATCCTTTATTTCCATACAGATTAGCTTCATATGGCCTCGAGTATAAACACCACAGATTGGCTTGCGGGTTCTACGGGGGGGAAAGAGGGAGCGTGGAAGGGAGATCATCGCTATTTTAGGATTCTTCATGGTTCAGTAGGCGGCTGCTAAGAGTTCTAAAGGAGCAAACAAAATAAGAAAAGTTTATTGATTAGTTTACAAATAACTGTTGTATAAGAAAAGGTACTGAATGGCAGGCTGGCTTACTGATGGCTTACTTTAGCGGCCCTTTTCATTCTGTGGCCTTGGGAGCAGCCTCCACCGGGAAATAAAAGAAGCAAAGCAAATGTGTTGTCTGGATAAATAAGAGTTTGCACCAGGTTAAAAAAATAAGTAAACAGGACCCTTTATTTGTTGCTGATTTGGAAGGAGACCAATGTATGCCTACTCTTCTTCATCTCTTCATGAAAAAAATCCTTTAAAATGTCTTTGTCCTCCTCTGGCCAACACAATAAAGCTTGAGATGCTGGATTCCAGGGCACAGGTGACAAGCTTTGATATGGTCTCCTCCAGTCCCCAACCAGTCACTGAGTGATTTTAGAAAAAAAGTGAAAGCAGCAAATCCATGCTTGTTCCTGGGGTTACCACTGAGAGATACTGACCTGGAGAGAGAAGTCATTTCAGCGATGGGGAGGAGGAGGGTTGTGGCCCTGGAAAAAAGGATAGGAACAACAGCAGGATTTCAACCTGCTCTACCCTGCTTCATCTTTGGGAGACCTTGGCAAGGTGTTGGTGGGTTGGGAGGATTAACTGAAATCAGGCACTTGAAAGCCTTGGGCCCGGTAAACTCTCAGGCAACACAACAGTCAGTGCTGTGATGAGATTTTGTCCATGTAAAACTTCTAGTGAGATCTGGGAGTAGCTCTCAAGAGACGTAGCTACCATGTAAGCCAGGTAGAGAGGCAGGGATCTTCTAGGCCCCACCAAGGAGTTTGGTTCTAGGTCCACAGATTGGTGCTGCCAAATGTGGAGGGTGTATAATGTGTCAGATTCTACACAGAACACTGACCTAGCACTAAGGAAACCTGGGTCACAGGGACAGTGCTCTTGCCATTTCAATCTCCCTTCAAACCTTCTGTTTATGCTACAAAGAAAGACCCCATGACATTGGTTGATTGTCAACACTTACTGAGCATTTGTTAATTTCTCTTCTTTTTACAGAGTCCCAGGACCTGAGGTACAGCTCCTACACGGCCGGTTGTCACTGGTTGTAATATAACTTTACTTTTTGTTGACATTTATTTTCCAGATCACTTTCCTTTTTCTGGACAGTGATTGTTTTCCATCATGTTAGTGATAAATATATTTATTTTAAAAGAAGTCTTTGTAAATTTTTAAAAACTGAACTTCCTTAGGCACGCTCATACATCGCTGGTGGAAATGTGAATGGGTACAAGTCTTGTAGAGAGTAATTTTATAGTATCTAACAAAATAACATTTGCAGCTAGCTTTTGACTCAGGAATTTCACTTCTAGGAATTTACCCTGAAGATATAGCTCCAACAATAAGAAAATGCATGTGCAAAAGTTTATTCATTGCAGCATTGTTTGCAACTGCAAACACTGGAAATAACTTAAATGCTCACACACAGGAGATGGTTGAACCAAGCCCAGTACATCCACAGAGAGTTGAGAAAGATGTCACAGTAAAAAATAATGAGGATAAGTTTTATTGACTGATAGGGAGTGATTTCCAGGAATTATTTTTAAGTGAAAAAACTCAAAGTACAAAGAATACCTATAATATGTCACCTTTGTGTAATAAGGAAAAGAAAATGAGAAAATATACATGTATTCTCCTAAATACAGGAAGGATAAATCATCACCCAATGACCTTGGTTTAGTGCAGAGGTAGGTGGAAAAGGATCAGGAAGGACAGAAAGGTTGGAGGTGTGGGGTAAGGAATGAAGAGGGGTATTTCTCTGAGGGCATCTTTTTGTAGAGGAGGAACACTTGTAAGCATGTTAATGTTTCACATAAAAAAAATCAATAGGGATAATGGAAAAACAGTAAAATGGAATACAAACAGTAACAGGTGAACTAACTCTATATTGAGTGAATAACATGACAATACAGAAAGGAGAATAAAGAACGAATCCAAATAACTTAAATGCGGAATCCGGATAATATCCCACAGACTAAAGACAAAAAAAGCTGTATGCAAATATTGACATCTAGTTAGTAGGCTTATTCTTCACAGTAATATGGATTAGCAATTCTGAAACCACTCTTTTGCATTCTAAGGTTGATGAAATAAGTAAATATGTTGTGGATAATGGGATCACAGTCTTTCATGGTCAAAAAAAGAGAGAAAGAAATGTGGAAAGGGGCCAGATCAGCATGAATGCTGGATTTTAGATTGGAATTCAAGAATTAATGTGAACTCATGATCTACAATATAGATGGATAGATAGACATAAATGTATATAGATAATGAGCTATAGATGTGTAGGTTTATGAGTCTGTTTCTGTGGGTATACATACATACACATATCATACTTGTGTTTTGAAGCTCTCTTCACTGAAAGGGCCTAGAAGCTATGACGTCCCCATAACAATGAGCTACTTGTTATCCAGATCTTAGTTTCCAAAGTTATTATCCTCCAAAAGAATCCAGTGTTCCTTGGAAAAAGGGCTGATTTCAGAGCTAGACCTGGAAAAGCTTAATAATGTGAGTATAGAATAGCCCATCAAGTCAGAAAGTAAGGATGTGCTAGAAGAAATATGGATACATATCAGAAGGACACAGGAGCCAGCGTGAAGGGGCTCTCCCTAGCCAAATCTGGGGCAATTTCATTATCGGAATAAATAGGGTTAGCAACAGAGTATAACTCAGTGAATGATACAGGAACACGTGAATCCACACTGATATAAGTAAATACATAAATATATAAATAAGATTTTGGAATGGATGGTAGAGTGGGTATAAAGGGAGAACTTATAATTCCCTCTAAAAGAATATCAGCTAACAAAGAAAGAAAAAAATAAAGGAATTAGAAAATCACCATTTGTTAATCCTTATAGTAAAAATTGATTCAAGACTCATCAATCAGCTTTAAACTAGTAGATGAAGCTTTGATAAGAAATGATATTTAATGAGTCACAAAGTACCTCCCACAGGATATATATTAATGAAAGAGAACAAGGATAATTTAACAGTGGGGAAGCCCAGCAAACCCCACCTTAAATGGTGGTGAATTTAGCATCACCAGTAATGGGACCAATTATCATTGTATGCTTCTTGATATTATGTTCTGCCCAAAATGCATTAACTGAATCAACCCAAACTGAGGGACATTCTACAAAATAACTGGCCCAGACTCTAAACTATTTTAAGGTCAAGAATGACAAAGACCAAGGTATTGTTACAGATTGAAGATTAAAGAGACATGACAAGTAAAGGCAATATTGTATCTTGGACTGATCCTAAAGCAGAAAGTATGCAAACAAAGACACACAGACACATCACATCAATGATACTAAATTCTTAATTTTGACACTTGCTGTGTGGTTCTGTTAGAATGCCCTTAATTTTAAGAAATACAAACCTATGTCTACAATGTATTCGCAATAGCTCAGAAAAGTATGCCTATACATATATACACATGCATACATACATGTGTATGTGCAAATAGATCAGAAAAGAAATTTTATATAAGAAAATAATAAAGCAAATGCAGTGAAATGCTAACATTCAGAGTATCTATATGAAGTGTATATGAGAATTTCTGTAAACTTTTTGTAACTATTTCAAAATAACAAGTTAAAAAAAAGTGAGCCTATTAAGTAAATAAAGCAAAACTCATGAAGAGATTGGTAACATGACCAAAGTCTGGAAAAGACTATGGCTGATGATGGGCACCCAATAAAGGGCCCATGATCCACTTGGGCAACAAGGCCACAATAATGTATGAAATCCCCACCCCCATCCCTGCGCCAAACATAATTCAAGAACCTAGTGAAGCTTGAGCAGTCATCTGAATATCAGGAGAAAAGCAGGAGAAGCCCAGACTTCTTTTCTGAAGGGGTGGCCTCATGCCTCCCAGTTGGGAGGGTAAAGGATGGATAGGTGGTGTTTTAAGGCCTTCCGGAGGCAGTAGTTATATAGGAATGTTCCCGCACAAAAACCAGGTTCTTCAGCCCAAAGCCAGACACTGGCTTTAGGGGATTACAGGTAAACTTTAATTTGAGTTGTTCAGTAACACAAAGCAGCCAGGATCAGGGCACCCTGAGCAGAGCAGAACAGAGGACTCTGTTCTGTTCACATACGCAGTGATTTGTCCCTATGTAGTTTAGTAGAAGAAAGCCATAACGTTTGAATGAAGGGAACATAATGTAGTGGGATGTCAGAAAGTCCTGAATTCTAAATTTAATTCTACTTAGTGGATTTTCCCTTCTTCCTGAACTTTTTATTCATTTGTAAAATGGTGATTAAAAAAAAAAATCCTGCTTCACAGGGTTGCTTTGATGACTAAAGGTCAATTACATAATACATATTTATTGAGTGCTTATTATGTGCCAGACACCATTCCAGGGAATATGATGTCACCAAGACCAGGTCCATACCTCTGTGAAGTTTATATACTAGGGCCATGTTGGAGCTCAATGTGAGAAAGAACAGAAAGGCTGGGTGGCTGGACCCAAATGAGTATGTGGGGGAGTCAGAGAGTGCAGGCCAGGTCGGCAGGGACTCCAGGCTCCAGGAGCAAGGTAGGGAGTGTGGGTATTAGCTAAGAGCTGTGACAAGCTGTTGCAGGTGCTAAGCAAGTGGAAATCACACTCTGACTGGCACCTTGGCTGCTGTGAGCAGAAACAAATGTGGGGAGAGGTCAGAGTGGAATAGGGGTACCAATAAGAAGCATGGTAGTACTTCCATCAAGAAATAACGGCTGGAGTGATGAGGACAGAAACAGTCAGAAAATGCTTCCTTAAAGACCCAGAAAGTAAATATTTTAGGAAAAATCAAGGCCAAAATCCCTATCAAAATACCATCAACTTTTTTCAAAGAAATGGAACAAAAAAATCCTAAAATTTATATTGAACCAGAAAAGACCCCGAAGAGTCAGAGGAATGTTGAAAAAGAAAACCAAAGTTGGCGGCATCACAATTCCAGACTTCAAGCTCTATTACAAAGCTGTCATCATCAAGACAGCATGGTACCAGCACAAAAACAGACACATAGATCAATGGAACAGAATAGAGAGCCCAGAAATGGACCCTCAACTCTATGGTTAACTAATCTTTGACAAAGCAGGAAAGAATATCCAATGGAAAAAAGATAGTCTCTTCAACAAATGGTGTTGGGAAAACTGAACAGCCACATAAAGAAGAATGAAACTGGACCATTTCCTTATACCACACACAAAAATAGACTCAAAATGGATGAAAGACCTCAATGTAAGACAGGAATCCATCAAAATCCTTGAGGAGAACACAGGCAGCAACTTCTTTGACTTCAGCCACAGCAACTTCTTCCTAGAAACATCGCCAAAGGCAAGGGAAGCAAAGACAAAAATGAACTATTGGGACTTCATCAAGATCAAAAGCTTTTGCACAGCAAAGAAAACAGTCAACAAAATCAAAAGACAACCGACAGAATGGGAGCAGATATTTGCAAACGACATATCAGATAAAGGACTAGTATCCAAAATCTATAAAGAACATATCAAACTCAACACCCAAAGAACAAATAATCCAATCAAGAAATGGGCAGAAGACATGAACAGACATTTTGGCAAAGAAAACATCTAAATGGCCAACAGACACATGAAAAAGTGCTCCACATCACTCAGCATCAGGGCAATACAAATCTAAACCACAGAGAGATACCATCTCACACCAGTCAGAATGGCTAAAATTAACAAGTCAGGAAATGCCAGATGTTGGTGAAGATGTGGAGAAAGGGAAACCCTCCTACAATGCTAGTGGGAATGCAAGCTGGTGCGGCCACTCTGGAAAACAGTACGGAGGTTCCTCAAAAAGTTGAAAATAGAGCTACCCCATGACCCAGCAATAACACTACTGGGTATTTAAAGATTCAAATGTAGTGATCTGAAAGGGCACATGTACCTGAATGTTTATAGCAGCAATGTCTACAATAGCCAAACTTTGGAAGAAACGTAGATGTCCATCAATAGATGAATGGATAAAGAAGATGTGGTGTATGTATACACACACACACACACACACACACACACACACACACACACATACATACAATGGAATAATATGCAGCCATCAAAAAACTGAAATCTTGCCATTTGCAACAACGTGGATGGAATTAAAGGGTATTACGCTAAGCGAAATTAGTCAATCAGAGAAAGACAATTATCTTAACTCTCTGGTATGAGGAATTTGAGAGGCAGGGTGGGGGGTGGGGGGCATAGGGAAGGAAAAAATGAAACAAGTTGGGACTGGAGAGGGAGATAAACTGTAAGAGACTCTTAATCTCAGGAAAGAAACTGAGCATTGCTGGGGGTGGAGGGAGAGATAGGGTGGTGGGGTTATGGACATTGAGGAGGGAATGTGCTATGGTGAGTGCTGTGAACTGTGTAAGACTGATGATTCACAGACCTGTACCCCTGAAGCAAATAATACATTATATGTTAATTAAAAAAAACAAGGCCAAAAGGCAGACTTGAGAAAAATAGGCACGTATTTATATAAGCATTTAAATCCATTGCGTTAAAATAAATAAGTAAAAGTCACTCTTAGCTCAAGGGCCATGAAACAAAACAAAGCAAAAACCAGGCAGCTGGCTGGACCTTCCAGACTGTGGTTTGTAAAGCCCTGGGTAGCAGACGATAGGGGAAAATACAGGCTTTAAGAGACCGTGATGACATGTGTGCTTGCACGGTGGGTCAAGGCTTGGGAAGAACTTCACGCCTCTCCAGTAGTGCTGAGTGTGTTTCCAAGTCCCTGCTGCCTAGCCTGATCAGAGGAGGTCCTAGAGTGGTGTGCCAGGATACACATATCTGGTTCAGCTCATTTTCTTCTTTTCATAGAACGGATTTCTGGAGATTGCATGGGAGGTGAGAGGCTCTTTCTGTATTTTTGGGCTTAGGACCACAGCCCTATTGGCATTTAGGTAGATTTGGAGTTCCACTACTGTATTTACACTGGGGATGCCGGTGAGCTTGCTCCCTACCCCTGACATAGATATTCTATGGCCCAGAAAAACCCAACTTATTGACAATTATAAAAAGAGTGAGGGAAAGGATGAGTGGGGCCAACCCATTTGCCTCCTGATTTATCTATTGTGAAGCTGAAAGACCTGTAATTACAATAACTTAGAGATGGTCCCTGGCTCAGCCAGCAGTGGGAAGTCCACTGGAATTCTCCATACAGAAATGTCTAATCCACAGTGATTAATATAGCACATAATCCAAACCCATATAGCTTTCTTCTAAAGTCTCCTGGACTAAAGTTGAAAATAGGCTACTTTTTGTCTGCTGGGCACCATTTGCACATAAATATAAAGGAGAATATGATAAAGAACAAGACTTGAGTAACTATAATGCACCAGATAAAAAGACTTCTTCCTTTCAGTTAAATCTTATAGTTACTGCATATTATATCACATATTATATTTGTTATACATACTATATACTGCTTTTATACTATATATTCATATATATTCTATGTAAACATATATTCGTTCATTTGTATATATACATTTGTATATATCATTCAGATTATAAAAACAATGTTAATTACAGAAAGTTCTGAAAATTTACGTTAAGAGGGAAAAATGTTCACTGAATCTTGATAATTACTAGTAACTTTTCAGTGTTTTATTTGAGTCTTTCAAATTTTGATTTTTTTAAAAATTTCAGAGTGGGGCAACCTTCTGTGCTTATTAATGTACCTTCACCCCCAAAGGTTTAAAAAAGAAATCTTGTTTTCTCCTTTATTGCTTTACCTAATATTTTAGCAGTAGCATTTTCCATGAAGTTGAGGACTTTTCAAAAGCCTTTCAGATACCTGCAATGACCAGTAGGTTTAATATTTATCAACAAAACCAAACTACAAAGGTGGGTTGAAAAGGGGCTTTCAGCATTCTCTTATTATATATAATGTTTCTCCTTGAAAATATCATTTTGGTTTCCTACCATGTCTTTAGCATAAACCTAGAGAGTCAAATGTCCCAAGGCTTCCCAAGGCCATCTAGCCATCAGAAATCTCTGAATTTTGGCCTCATGGAGGGAGCCTGGGTATTAGCTTTTCTGTACCTTCAGGGTTCCTGAATGTTCATATTCTGGGGAAGAGCTTTATTAAATTAATTGGGGTAAAAGCTTTATTCCTTTGCTAGATAAATGTATTGCTTTACTGAGTTGCCTTTTAATTTAACTCTGTTTTTTTTTTGTTTTTGTTTTTGTTTTTTTTACAGAGCTCTTCAGAAGGAGTTACTGCTTTTTCATCTCCCCTGTCTTTGGGTACTTATTAATCTATCACTTTAAGCTGTCTACAGCTCTTCTCTTGTTCTGAAAAGTAACTTCGCTGTCTCTTTCAAGTTATAACCACATCAGTGATGGTGTTGATGACAGTGATGAGGACATAGTCCTTGGGGGATATATGAAAGACAACCTCTCAGCAGTGGGGCTAAATTGTTCTGGAGATTCCAGGACATGTCTCCAGGCATGTCTCCCCCTAACACCCCCCTCCCCAGTCTGTGGGGACAGATTTGGGCTTGTGTGGCATTTGAACGCTCTTGATCTGCCCTTATGTAATAAGTATGACTCATGGTACACTATGAGTCACCCAAACCGGCACCTGGGGTACCTCCGCCAGGCCTGTAGAGCTTCCCACCTGCCTTGATCCCTGTCTGAATAGAGATAGCATGACTCAGCGTCAGGGAAGGGTGGTTCTACACAACTGGCCAGTGTCCTCAGCTCCAGGAAGCTTTAGGCTGGTGACGTGGCGGCTGAGAGGAAGACTGTGCTCCCCACGTCAGCAATGCCTCTCCAAGGGAACCCTACACAGGAAGGGACAGCCCTAGCCAGCTGGCCTGCACCAGCCTGGTACGGTGCGGAGAGGAAACACAAGGGCACGACATCTGTCTGGATCTTTAGTGAGCTCTGCTTTTCCTCCTGGCCTCTGTGTGGTCAAGGGGGCACGGCTAATAATAAGATGCTAAAGCTTTTTAAGCTCTTACTGTATGCCAGGCCAGTAACACACAAGACATCTCACATCTGTTAACACATTGAAGCTTCACAAGACGACCATGAGGTAACTACCACCGATGTGGGAAACAAGGGCAGAAGGAAATGTAGATAAAATTAAATGCCCTTATAACCAGCATATATTGATACATACTTGAGATGGGCAGATTATAACATTCCTCCAGGATCCTGAGTCTTGTCTAGTATATGAAAGTCCTTTTAAAACTTTCCTTATCTTTACCTCCCCCAACCCCAAGGTATATAATCAGTTGTCCTTCACAATCCTGGGCCAGCAGCGAGTAGCACGGAGCAGAGGGCAGCAGCAGCTCTTTCTGCCCATGGGTCCTGTCCCCATGCTTTAATAAAACCTCTTTTTAGGGGCGCCTGGGTGGCTCAGTGGTTAAAGCCTCTGCCTTCGGCTCAGGTCATGATCCCAGGATCCTGGGATCGAGCCTCACATCGGGCTCTCTGCTCAGCAGGGAGCCTGCCTCCTCCTCCTCTCTCTCTCTGCCTGCCTCTCTGCCTACTTGTGATCTGTCTGTCAAATAAATAAAAAAAAAAAAAAAAAAAAAAAAAAACCTCTTTTTAGCACCGAAGATGTCTCAAGAATTCTTTCTTGGGGCTCCGGATGGCTCCGGGCCCCACCAACAAACCAACACTACTCTAAAAAAAACTTCATCACTACCAATGTGCCCATTTGACAAATGTGGGAACTAAGGCCCGGCAGGAAAAAGTGATTTGTTCGTTCACACAGCTGGATAAGAGGTCGACCTGGAATCCGAATCCCCTCTCCAGAGCTTTCCCTCTTAACTACTAGACTGGTCTTCTTAACCTGTAATGTGCCCATGAATCACCCAGGAATCTTATTAAAATGAAGGTTTTGTATCAGCAGGTTAGGGGTGGGGCCTGAGACTCAGCATTTCCAACAAGCTTGCAGGTGAGAGAGATATTGCTGATCCCTGGACCACATTTTGAGTGACAAGGCTATATATTATAATATTTTCATTATGCCTTGAGCAATTCTCGGTTGGAAAATATTTTCTTCTTCATGCCTTCATTTGTTTATGCATACATCGTATATCCATACATCCAGCCCATATCCACTGAATCCTTCCAGTGAATCCGGCACGGGAATATGAAGATGGATATATCTCCATGGCCAACATAGAGAAAATCAGTTCAACAGAGATGAATTATAATAGAACATGGTAAGGTCTAAAACAGAAGGATGATGTTCTGTAGCATGGAACACAAAAGAAGGATTAACTCTAACAGTGAGTCAGGAAAAGTACCCCAAAACATGTCATGAGGAAATCCAGGACGAGCCAGATGTGATGTGTTCATGGGCTGGAGAGGACCAGGATTCTGAGGACAGTGAGCCATTGTCTATATTTCCAGCCAATCACAAGTGGTAGGTAGAAAGGGAGAAGAGACCCAAAGAATAGGCAACAAACAGATCTTCTTTTAGCCAGAAACCCATCCCTGTAGCCCTTGGCTGTATCTGTGTCTTTATTTATCCCATCCCTTCCACCAAGACTGTTCTCATCCAAACAACTCATCTCAACAAGTGGTCATGTCAAGTTCTGGTCCAAATGTCACACCTCCATTCTTTCCCCATTGCTCATGACCATCTTGTAAATGAGACGGAACTCTTCCTCATGGTAGCTCACTTAGCTCTTATTTTGGGCCAGACAACTTGGTAAGACCTTTGTGTGCAATATATCATTTAATATTCAAAACAACTGAAATACACAACAGTTATTTTATTTTGTAAATGAAGGAACTGAGGCCCTGAGTAGTCAAGTTCTACAAGATCATCCAGCTGCAAAGTACAATAGCTATATTAGAAAGCAGGCAACTTCTTACCTGCTGGGCAGCAGGGCCCCATAGCGGCTAAACCTGTCTATCACCGTTATGCTCATTCACCCTCTTGATGGTAAGACAGCTTTGCAGAATGCAAGCATTCCCCTAACTAAGTTGGAAGAGCATTGCAGAAAATGCCCTGGAAAGACAGAACAGGTTTGTGAAACAGGAGCTTGGGGCGGGGGGAGGGAAATAAGAATAGAAAACTAGGCTGGAGTGGCAGGTGGGGCCAGGACAGGAGCAAAGATTCACAAGTTTCCTGTGACTGAACTTGAGACCTCTCCAGGAAAGGGCCTAATGGACCCAACACTATGGCCATGAGAGTTGCTAAAGAATTTATCATCAAAATGGCTTATAAACAGAGACCATCTGACTTGCTACAAGCGGAAGCTGCCCACCTCTGGCAAAGCAACAGATAAGACCCTGAATGCATTCCAGGCCCAGGAGGCAGGTCCAGTCTCTTGGCCATGGAAGTTACCAGAGAAGAGCCACTCCACTAGTAAAAGAAATCAAAGCCATGGGTCATTTTTTCTACACCCTACACAACAGAGTCTCCCCAACACCAGAAAGAACCACCGAGATTAGCTTGCATACCTGAGGGGAACAAATCATATTACTGTTTCCCTAAAATAATGCACTCTAGTGCACCTTTTCTGCACGTGTGACCCCTAAACACGCAACATTAGCATCACCTAGGAATTTATTAAAATTAAAATTCTTGGGCCCTCCTCCAGAACTTCTGAGTCAGAAACTTAAGGGGTAGGTCTCAGCAATGTGTTTTAACAGGGCTTCCAGATGATTCTGATAGAGGCTCAAATTTGAGAAGCACTGTTTCCTTAATTAGGTAGGGGGGCCTGGTGTCAGCCATCTGAGATTGCTGCTTAGTGGCTGTTACTTTGCTTCTTGCTACTTAGACTTTCTGAACCTCAGTTTCTACACCTGTATGAAGGAATAATACAAAATAATAATTTCAAAGTTCTTGGGCAGTGACTGTAGTAACCCAGGTAAAGCATCTAGCACGACATTTTGCATGTTGCAAGTGGTGAAAATTAGTGGTGGTTTTAATGGCAGTGGTTTTATAATATGGTGGAGGGCTTTTGGGGGCATGATTATTTGTACCTTTCTGTAATTTGGCAGTTTGGAAAACTTCTCAGGGGTCTCTGCTGTACCTCCAATAGCTTGTAAATTCTTCTTCAAATTCTTTTGAAAATCACTATCTTAGGGGTGCCTGGGTGGCTCAGTCAATTAAGTGTCTGACTTTGGTTCAGGTCATGACCTCAGGGTCCTGGGACTGAACTCCAAGTCTGGCTCCATGCTAAGTGGGAATTCTACTTCTTCCTCTGCCACTGCCTGTCCCCTACTCATACGCACTCTCTCTCTCTCTCTCTCTCAAATAAATAAATAAAATATTTTTTAAAAATCACTATCCTGTGGTAGTGAAGATACTTTTTTAAAATTATTTTTTAAATAGTATTAGGCAAGAAAAGCCATAAGCAAATATAACAGCATTTATAAGAAACTATAACAAGACAGGGAGTGAAAAGGGTAGATGGACCTTTGTACAATAGCTTAGAAATTCTGATTTGTATTCTGTAGGGGGTGGGCATATTTTTTTTCATGGTTGTGACTCCTTGTACATGCCTAATTTTTTTTTTTTCCATTATGGAACTATCCAAACACTCTGACACAGAGTAATATAATGAACCACCACATACCCGTAACTCAGCTTTAACAAATACCAACATATGGCAAATCACCTCATCCCACTGAAACTCCTTACTGGATTATTTTAAAGCAAATTTTAGATACTTGTCATTTTTTTTCACTTTTATTGAAAAATAGTTGACATACATCCCTGTTATAAGTTTAAGGCACATAGCATGATATTCAATTTACACATATTGTGCAATGATTATCACAATAACCATCTTTTCACATAGATACAATTAAAAAAAGAAGGAAAGAAAGGGGAACAGAGTTTCCTTGTGAGGAAGAGGCATTCGTCACTTAATCTTTAAATATTTCAGGATGAATCTTTAGTGGATAAGGACTATATATTTTAAAACATTACTACATACTACTATTTCATACAGTGTAACACTGATACTCTGGTCTAAAGCTTTAGGGTCATTTTGGAAAACAGGCTTTAGGTGGAGAGACTGATAAGTAGGACATGATAAGGACCCGAGGATGAATCTCCTCAGAATTAGAAGTAAAGGAAGGTTCTCTAAACACTTTCTGCAGGATCACTCATTTTACCTCGTGAATCCTCTCACGTTTACAGTACAGAGTCCAAAGTAGCCCTGGGGAGGCTCTGCTTACAGTGATAGTAGACTAACCTGTACTAAACAGACCTCTCCCCAGGAACAAATAGAAAACCTAAATACCATTAAAGAGCTACCAAGGCAGCCAAAACAACTGGGGCCAAGGTCCAAAGAGAAGAAAAACTCACTGAAGCTAGCATAACACTCTATATAACATGTTCATTTGGGACATTTACCAATTTGTAAGAATCCTGGGCACAGAGTAAGAATCCATATTGTGACAGATTCTAAGGAGCAAAGGTGCTGAACAGAGTTTTTGACAGTCATATGGGGTGAGGGAGAAAGAAAGTGAAGATTAGATTTCTCAGGTAGCCAGCACTTGAGGGGCCAAGACTTAGAACAAGAAGCAGAAAGAAAAACCTATAGGTCTGACCTATGACTCCCCAGGAGGTATTCACCAATTCTTAAACAAGAAAGGCCAAGAAATAGCAAGCAGTCAGCTGAAGAGACAGAGCTTTCAGGTAATTTGCGGTCCTAGGGAGATGAAATTTGGAGTTCAGCTTCCAACGAAGAGGCTGAGCAGAGGTAACTCACCACTAGGCTCTCTGTCAGGACTCTGAGGGAACTACACTCTCTATTAACACAAAGAGCACAGACTAGATCAGACCAGGCTGAATCCCAAGCTTGGAACAACTCAGTGCTACTCTAACTACCTACCAGAAGCTGAAGGCTCATCTAGACTTTCTACAATTTTTCATATAAAATGTCTGTGTCTAATGCCCAATAAAAAATTATCAGTGTGAACAAGAGATAGGACTAAACAATGAATCCAAAAAAATGAGCAAAAGGAACAGAATAAAGATGGAGTAAACACTGAAGTTGTCAGATTTTTAAGATGACCATGGCAAGAGAGAAAATTTCACAGAGCAAAAGATTTTAGAAAGAATACAATGGAAATGCTAAAACTGAACAATATGATTGCTGAAATTAAGAACTCAGGAAGTAAGTTTATCAGCGGTTTAGACACGGAGGGAAAAAATAACTGGAAGAGAAATAACTGGTTTCTGGAAGAAACCAGAAGTTAGCTAAAACCATCTCAGCTGAAATGTGCAGAGTATAAAGGATGAAAACTCCCTAAAAAGCAGAAGAGAACTATGAGGCATGGGAAATAGGTCTAATATATGTGCAATTGGAGACCAAAAGGGAAGGGGAAGACAGAAAGAGGAAGAAGAAATATAGGAAGAGACAAGAGGTGTGACTTTTCCAAAAATGAGGAAAGATTCAAGCCATAATTTAAAAATTGTAAAAAAAAAAAAAAAAAAAACATAACAAACCCAAGGAAGAGAAACACAAAAAAAAATTCAACAAGGCATAATTAGCAAAACTATTTTAAAAATCCAAATATAAAGAGATCTCAACAAAATACTAAAATCAAATCCAGCAGCATATTAAAAGGATTACACACCATGACCAAGTGGGATTTATCCCAAGACTGCAAGGGTGATTTGACAATGGAAATCAGTCAAAGAAACACACTATATTTACAGAGTTAGGGGGAAAAAAGCCCATGATCATCTCATTTGATACAGAAAAAGTATTTGGCAAAATTGAACACCCATTCATTATAAAAACACTAAACAATCTAAGAAAAAAAAATGAATCCCTTCAACCTAAGAAAGGGGTCTATGACAAACTTATAGCTAGCATCATATGTAACAGTGAGAGACTGAAAGCTTCCCCTCTAAGACCAGGAAGAACACAAAGATGTCTGTGCTCACCACTTCTATTCAACATTGTACTAGAAGTTCTAACCAGGGCAAATAGGTAAGAAAAGAAAAAGGCAACCAAATTGGAAATAAAGAAGTAGAAGTAAAAAGAAATATCTCTATTTGTAGATGATATCATCTTATATATAGAAAATCCTAAAGAAGCCACAAAGAAACTTTTAGAACAAACAAATCCAGCAAAATTATAGGACACAAAATCAATATAAAGAACCGTTAGTACTCTTATATGCTAGCAATAAGCAACCCAAAAATGAAATTAAGAGGACAGCTTCATTTATGATATCAACAAAGACAAAGAAAAAATTCTTAAAAGCTTGCAGAGCAAAAGAGACATTATCTTCAGACCACAGTAAGTATCATGACTGACTTTTCAACTAAGAAGATAGAATCTGAAAGACAGTGAGATGACACTATTTAAAAAACAGCAAGAAGTGGAACCTGGATGACTCAGTTGGTTTAGTATCTGACTGTTGGTTTTGGATCAGATTATGATCTTGGGGTCATGGGATTGAGCCCCCCATCGAGCTCCATACTCAGGGTGGAATCTGCTTGAGACTCTCCCCCTCCTTCTGCCCCTCCCTACCTCTCTTTCTCTCTCTCTCTCTCTCTCATAAATAAATAAATAAATCTTTTTTTTTTAAATAGTGAGAAAATAATGACTAACTTTGACTCCTTTCTCAAGCAAGAATATCTTTAAAATATGAAGTAAAAAATAAAGACATTTCCCAAAAACACATATTGAGAAAATTCACCAACAGCCTAACAGTTGCAAAAGTGTTTCAGGTAGAAGAAATATAAACCTAAATGGAAGATCAGAAATGCATATAGGAGTGAAAACCAATGGAAAGGGTAAGCACACAGATCATTCTCAAATAATAGTAACCATATAAAATGACAGTAATATCTTGCGTCAATTAACATAAATGACAATAACACGCCAAGAGTGAGAGAGTAAATGGAGTTAAGGTGTTCTAACTTCTTCATGCTCTCTTAGAATTGATACATTATACTTATTTATATTAGACTCCAATCACTAAATGATGTATGCTTTAATCTCTTATGTAATCTCTAAAGTAAAAATAATGTATAATTAACAAGCCTATAGGAATAGATAATTAAGAAATGTCTGATGAATCCTAAAGAAGGGAAGAAAGAAAAAAGAACATAAACAGGTGAGAAGAATGAAAAACCAATCACAAAAAAACAATTAAAACTCAAATATACATGTAATTACATATCAGTAATTGCATTAAATATAAATGGAATGGACTTTCAAGCATCTAAATCAAATTATAAAGATTGTCAAGCCAGAAAAATATTTCATGCTACTTATAAGAGAGAGACCTATAAAATGAGGTGTCATTAAATATTGAAAGTAAAAGGATGAAAACTCTGTTGGTAAGATATTAATTTTCCCCAAACAGACCTATAGATTCAGTGTAATCCCAGTCAAAATCCCAACAGATTATGGAGATTGACAAGCTGACTCTGTAATTTATATGGAAGTAGATAGGGCCCAGAACCGCCAGAACAATCCTAAAAAAGAACAAAGTTAAAGGATTTACTCTATAATACAGCAAGACTAATCCTAAATGTATAGAAATTAAAACTACATAGTTATTGATACAAAGGATAAGAAAATAGATCAATGAATTATAATAAGGAATTAGAAACAGTCACATATATATGGTCACTTGATTTATTATATATTATGTTATATAAAATAATAGTGTAGTGGCACAAATTATAGTTTGTTAATAAATGGCACTGGATCAATTAATTGAAAAAAGTCTAATTTTGACTCCCACCTCACACCATATATAAATATTAATTCCAGGTGAATTGTCTGACTACATGTAAAAAAAAAACAGTCAAGTTTCTAAAATATAACAAAAAAGCATATCTTTATGATCTTAAGACATTAGTAAACTGGATACACATATCAATATCCTTAGAGAAAATAACTGATAAATTGGCTTTCTTTAAATTAAAGAATGTCTGGGGCACCTGGCTGGCTCAGTCAGTAGAGCATGGGACTCTTGATGTCTGGGTTGTGAGTTCAAGCCCCACATTGGGCATGGAGCCTACTTAAGAAATAATAATAAAACAAAACCAAAAAAATTTAAAGAATGTCTGTTCACCCAAAGACCCCATTAACTTAATGAAAGGATAAGACATGGAGTAACGTAATAGCAGATAGATAGACAAATGATAGATAGATGAAATAGGAGAAAGACATAGACAGATGATAGGTATATAGCCATCCAAGAGCTCTTATGCAGAATACATCACGAAATTCTATGAATCAAAAAACACTGACCATCACCCCCCCCCCAAAAAAGTGGGCAAAAGACATGAACAGGCATTTCACAAAGAGGATAACTAAATGGATAATATGCATATGAAAAGATGCTCAAGTCCATTAGTCATCAGAGAAATGCAAACTAAAATCACAGTGATATATCACTACATGCCAACCAGAATGGTTAAAATGAAAAAAAAAAAAAGTAATGGACAGCATCAAAGTCTGCAAAGATGTCATGCTATTAGAACTCACTGCACTGTTCATGGGAAAGTCAGCTAATACAACCACTTTGGGAAACTGGCAGCAGCTCTTCAAGACAAATACCTGTAACTATGATGGAGCAATTCTGCTCCTGTTTATAAACCCAAGGGAATGTATGTGTACCAAGAGACAGTGATGAGAGTGTGCATGGGATCATTACACAAGAGCTAACCCTGGGAAAAAATCCAAGTGCCCATTAAGAATAGAACAGAAAAATACATCATGGCATATACTTTCAAATTAATCACAGATAATAGTGAAAAAAACAAATTTCTGCTATGCCTATCAGCAGAGTTGAATTTCAAATATTTAGCAAAGAAAAAAAAAAGCAACGAGGAAAATGTGCATCCCATATAATATCAGTTAGATAAATTTCAAAAACAGGTGACACTAATCTATCATTATAGAAATGATCAGGACTTTCGTGCCCTTTGGGAGGAGGTCACTGACAGACATAAGGAGGCTTCTAGGGAGCTAACACCTATCTTTTTTTTGATCTGGGTTATGAGCCACATGGTTATATTCTCTTGTGTAAAAGTCTTTGAGCTGTGCACATACAATCTGTGTACTTTTCCAGAATATAAAATAATTCAGAAAATAAAATATAAAATATAAAATATGTTTTCCAGAATATAAAATATGTTCCAATAAAACATCTTTTCCATGGCTCTGAGGCACCAGTGATATGAATCTGGTGAACCTCCACGAAAAAAAAAAAGGGGGGTTTAAAAAGTTGTTCTGATGTGTTCACAACAAGTGTCTGGTGAGCTTAATGTGAATCCTAAAATCTTGCTCATCCCCTCTCTGTAGGAGGTGGTATGTGTCTGGTGCTAATGGATTGCCAGTGCTGGGAGAGTGGTTAGGTCTGTGATGGGTCAGCAGCACCATACTCAAAGAGTTCCGAGGCTGAGGCATGGTCCATCATTGTCAAGAGTCCAGGGGTATCACATGTTTACCCTGCCCTTTTGCTAAGTTACTCACAGTTTAGAAACAGAAACTCTCAGATGCAAGCTTGAGTCTGCACCAAAGGTATTCACAGCTATAGGAAATTAAGTTCACTTTTCCCCTCAAGTTTGGAGTTGGTAAAATATATCAAAAGGGTAACCAAGGTTCCCAAGGCAATGACCAGAAAGACAAGAAGAGGGGAGGGGAAATAGCCTGTACAGAGAACTGGGGTCAACTGCAGTTATTATGGGAGAGAATAAAAGTGATGTGATAGTTCTAACAACCAAACAGCAAGAACATCTCCTGTTTATCACACCCCCACCTGTGGGATGGTACAGGCTAGTAAAACATCTCTATTTTCTTTTTTTTTTTTAATTTTTCTTTTTTTTTTATTAACATATAATGGATTATTAGACCCAGGGGTACAGGTCTGTGAATCGCCAGGTTTACACACTTCACAGCACTCACCATAGCATATACCTTCCCCAATGTCCATAACCCCACCCCCCTCTCCCTACGCCCCTCCCCCCGACAACCCTCAGTTTGTTTTGTGAGATTAAGAGTCTCTTATGGTTTGTCTTCCTTCTGATCCCATCTTGTTTCATTTATTCTTTTCTTACCCCCCAAACCCCCAACGTTGCATCTCCACTTCCTCATATCAGGGAGATCATATGATAGTTGTCTTTCTCCGACTGACTTATTTCACTAAGGATAACACCCTTTAATTCCATCAATGTCATTGCAAATGGCAAGATTTCATTTCTTTTGATAACATCTCCATTTTCTGACAGGATTCTCACACTGCCCCCTCTGAGGTAGTGTTATCACACCGAGAGAGGAAAAAAGATGGAGGCATGTCTGAGGAACTCTCATTTACATCATGTGGTTCTTCTATGCCAGCCAGAGTCAGAGAACTGAAAAGAAATGTATTTGATTTGAAGATATGCTATGGAATGTGTGAGTTACGGTTGGATTTTTAGGGAGACCTCAAAATTCCAGGAAGTATGTTGGTACCACACTAGAGCAAGGTTTCTCAACCTCAGCACTGACTTTTGGGGCCAGATAATCCTCTGTTGCAGGGCTGACCTGTGCATTTTAAGATATTCAGCAACATCCCTAACCTCTACCCAACAGAGGCCACTAGCACATCCACTTCCCTTCCCCCAGTGGTGACTGGGGGAAACAAAAACATCTCCAGATGTTACCAAATGTGCCGTGAAGGGCAAAATCACCCTGGTTGCAAATTATTGTTCTACAGCAAGGGGAAAGACTAAGCTGGTGGATAGGGAGAAAAGTTTGGAGGTTTCAGGAAAAATGAAGTTTCACGGGACGCCTGGGTGGCTCAGTTGGTTGGACGACTGCCTTCGGCTCAGGTCATGATCCCAGGGTCCCGGGATCGAGTCCCACATCAGGCTCCCAGCTCCATGGGGAGTCTGCTTCTCCCTCTGACCTTCTCCTAGCTCATGCTCTCTCTCACTGTCTCTCTCTCAAATAAATAAATAAAATCTTTTTTAAAAAAATGAAGTTTCACAACAAATGAGAAATTATGACTTGCAGCCAGCTAGGAAGCTACACACAGGAGATGGGTTAGAATGTTTGGAGTGGAGAAATCTTTAAGATAAGGGTCTGGGTGCTGAGGCACTGAGAAAGAGCATGAGTTGAGAATGGGAATCTGCAAAGCGTCTCTCTGTGTTTTGGCTGGAGGTAGAGGGCTTACAGCCTGACACTGAAGGCAGGATCTGGGCTTCATACACAGAGAACTTTGTTTTCTAAATTTCCAAAGGGACCAAGAGAAAATCTGTCATCTCACACTGGCATGCTTGGAAATAAAGATGAATGGGGAAGGAGATGGGAACCACTTTTAAAGAGTCTTCATTTTCTCTATCCCAGTAACTTCATCACTATGCTGCACATTCTGGTAATCCAGACTCAATCACACACCAGTGACGTCCTCATGACTGAGGAAGTTGCTGGGTCAAGAGGAGGCCTAAGGCTGAAGGAGGGCTTGGCACAAGAACAATGCTGAGCAGATACTTATAGAGACATCAGTTTTCTCCAACCTTTGGAGCAAGGGCTTGTAAAGGCCCACTGTGACCACTGGAGGTATCTACTAGAAATATCTGCTTCTCTGCTTGAAGCAGGGATAAGGGTCAAAATTGTCTAGTGATATCTGTTATGGGCAAGTTAACAGATGTAGAAGCACTGTGCATAGTATTCACCACCCAGATTTATGGTTCCTTAGACTATAAACAATTACAACTTTGACCGATTAAATGAATGAGTGAATGAATGAATGAATGAACTACAAACTCATAAGTTTATTTTTGCCAGCTAGGATATACTGAACTATTATTTCTGGTATACACAAATATAATTTCAATAATTTATTTTCAGAACTGTTTGTGGGTATATTCATTAATTCAATAATCCATTCATTTTTTTCCTTTTGTACCAAGTTTGTAATGTGTTTGTGATCATGTGATAGGTCACAGGTAAATATATATTATGTGGAACTCATGGCTTTCTGTTAGAAGACACACAAGTATACAGATATATCAATAGGTAATTATGAAGTCTGGGACAAGCGCTCTGAAGAAATAGAATGGGACGCTGTAAGAATGGATGATGAGAATGAAGAAGTAATAGGGATAGCCATGTGAAGAGTAAGAGGAGGAAAAGCAGCCTGGATGGTATCTCTGTGGTGGTTATGGCACAGAGGAAGGGTGAGCAGGAGTGAGCAGGGTATGCTCACCCAGGTTCCAGAACAAGCTCGTGCAGGGCTCTCCAGTTCCTGACTTGAGGCAGTGGGGGATGGACAGTATGTCCCCTGAGGTTAGGGACACAGTGCATTCTGTCAATTTCTCTGTCCCTCCAGTGTAATATATTTTCTGGGACATAGTGGATACCCGGTGCATATGGGATGAATGGAATTGAATTCATGAATGCGAAGAAGGAAGGTCCTTACATTTACTGAATGCCTACTATACTGGATCCTTTTTAAATAACCTTACCTAAGTTTCCAGTTACCCTGTGAGAAAGATATTATAGTCATTACATGAGAGAAGAAGCTGATGACCCAGAGAGATTAAGGAAATTTTCCAGAGTCAGCCAGTGAGTGGAAAAGCCAGGATTCAAATCCAGGCTCTGAGTCTGATTCTCTCCCTTTCGCCATCATGCACTATTATTTACCTGGAATTGAAGATCAGAAGAATCTGCCCCCACTACAGGGGATTTGACCCTTACCATAATGTTTGTTTCCTTCACACCTCTGTAAAATGGGGATCATCCCTGCCCTGCCTATCTCACTGGATTAGCTTCAAGAACAAATAGAAAGAATTTGTGAGAAAGCTTCTTGACTTAATGGTAATCCTTAAAATTTGTTCAGGTTTTGTAGTTTGCCATAATCTCACTTAGGTCAGTTTTGTTTTCAGTGTGCCAGGAGGTGAACAAAATCTGAAATGGTTTTCCATCTCTTGGAAAGTGGTTCTTCTTTTACTTGAATTTTTTGGTTTTTTTTTTTAATTGCTATACTTTCTTGGCATTTTAGTTGACTTTTTATTTTATTTTTTATTATTTTTTAATTTTTAAATTTAATTTTTTCAGTGTTCCAAGATTCATTGTTTATGCACCACACCCAGTGCTCCATGCAATGCGTGCCCTCCTTAATACCAACCACCAGGCTCACCCAAAGCCCCACCCCACTCCCCTCCAAAACCCTCAGTTTGTTTCTCAGAGTCCACAGTCTCTTATGGTTTGTCTCCCCATCTGATTTACTTGAGTTCTGAAAGTCTATGGTGACACCAAGTGTAGTGACTCACTTAGCAAGCTCTACTGTATTCAGGGAAGCTCCTAATTCAGACACAAAACCCAGCTCCAGACATCAGTTCAGACCCTGTCTTGGAGTCTCTGGCACGTCTCAGGTGACGACTGAAGATACTGCCTTCCACAAAGGACAGAAGAGGGGGGCTTTCCTCTGTGGTTGGAACCCATGACAAATCCCAGCCTAAGATTTGGAAGCAGGTTACTGGTGAGGAGGAGGTAGTGAATATTGATGCATGCAATCCCCAAATGGTTTCACCAGCTGCCGCCAGTGACTCATCCCTATTCAGCCACCCAAACATTGGTGAGAACCTGGTCTCAGAAAGGTATGCGGTTTACTGGCTACATAAACAAGGAAAACAGATATATGGCCCAAAGCAGCATATCTGAGACTAGTCACGTCCATTTGAAGAATGTCTCTTCTCATAGTGATAATTTTTCCTAGCTTCATTTAGCAGTTCTCATGACTGAAGAGAAAAGAAGAAATGAAAACTGCTTTCCAATAATCCAGCAAAGAGACTCACGGTAGAACTGAATGCCAAAACATGACATCATAGCCAAAGGGGAGGATTTCAGCCAGTTATTTTCAAACTTTAGTGGATATAGTATTACCTCGGAGCTTGTTCATGTGAACCTTTCTCAGTCCTGGCCCTTGAGTTTCTGATTTGCTAAGTAATTCTGCTTCAGGCAGTTGCAAAATCCAACTTGGAGAGACACTCTTTGAAAATACTTCTAGTCATCACCTGCTTACAGTTTGTTTCTGCTTTAGAATAGACTTATTCACTGTGTCAGCTCACTTCAAGAGACTCTGAGGAGTTTACAGAAGAAGACAAGGGTCTGACTAACACCTTCAGTGTCCAGCAAATCACCAAGATGCAAGTACAGTTGAAGCTCTTTTCCTCAGCTTCCTCAATTCTTACCCTTTTGTCCCTTTGTTCTTATAAATAGTTTGCTTTATTATCCTGCTCCAGAAGCACTATTGTGGGACATACTTTTTCTTCTTCTCATGCTTTAAATCTGACTGCAGTTGCAAAAATCTACTACTTCATAAAGGAATCATCTCTGTGAGGATCCCTTTCTACTAGGGCACCTGTTTCCTAGTTCAGAAAACATGGTCAGTGCAGTCACTGGGACAGAAAGTCCATCTGTTTCAGGTATGCTTCCTTTGCAAGACCTGCGGAGATTCTTTGAACTTGGGTATCTGAGAGCTCATCTGTCTACAGAAACAAATTAACCTTGGAATTTTCATGGCATAACTTCACAAAGATCTCCAATGCAGGTTAGCGAGCAGCTCTCTTCCACATTGTCACTCAAGGATCCAGGCTAACAGAAATTCCATTATTTTGCAGCTGAGGCATCTGAAATTTATGGTTTCCAAGGCCACATCAACAGGAGAAGAGAGCAAGGAAATGTACATATTGGCTTTCAACTGCTTTTATCCGGAAGTGACACATTTGAACTCACCCGTATCCAGTTCTCTTCTTCCTCAGCACTGAAGATTACTTTTCAGACCCTTGCAATTAGGAAACCACCATGTGATCTGTTTTGACCAATGAGTCGTAAGCAACAGTAATCTCTCCAAGAAACCAAAGATGATCAGTTGGCCTACTTCATAGAATGAAATGCTGTACATTTTACCAAGATGGAACATAGGTATCAATATGCCTCGCTTGGACACCCTGAGGGTTTTAATTGAAATGCCTCTACCATCATACTATTAAAGGATGACATTTAAAGGTTTTTGTGGGTTTTGTTGTTGTTGTTGTTGTTGTTGTTATTGTTTTAAGTAATCTCTACCCCCAATGTGGGGCTAGAACTCTGAGATCAAGAGTTGCATACTCTACTGACTGAGACAGCCAGATGCCCACAATGTTGATCTTTGGTGGACAAGATCTGTCAGGCTAAGAAAGGTTCCTGTACTTCCTTTTTGAGGCAAACAAGTAATAGCTTTGTCATAAAAAATATACAACCGAAAAATTAAAGATAGTAAAACACTGCAAACATACAATACCTAGAAAAGTACAATGCAGCCCTGCTATAAGCTACCGAAGCCTTCACTTGTTGGTTGAACATTTTGCCAAGGTGTGGCTAGAGATGTGTCTTCTCTCATCCACGTGAGATCTTTTTTTACTTTCATCAGCAAGCTTCTGTGTCATGTAATGATATCTTTCTAGTGCTCACACTGATCCATTTTAGAATGGCCATTTCCTGGGGCACCTGCCTAGCTCAGTTGGTGGGGTGTGTGACCTGTGATCCCAGGGTCATGAGTCAGATCCCTATGTTGGGGTTAGAGCTTTTTTAAAAAAATAAACTCTTATACTGGTCATTCCCTGGTCTCAGAGGTAATGTTCTAATTACAGAAAATGACCAGCTTCCCCCAATTCCTATTCAGTCTATAAAGACCAGACAACATCTGCCTCTACCTTTTCATGTTTCTCCTAACACACTGGTAATTGTGTCCTGCATGCATTTAAGTAATGCCAAAGGAAAGGATCAAGGTGTGAATTTTTCTACTCTCAGTTGAGGATCTGTGGATTCCTTCTGCAAAATGCCTACTACAACTGCAAGGAAAAGATGCTTCCTTCCATTTATGTTGGAAGATAAAAGTATTTCTCAGTCAAGTTTTGTCTAGAATGTTCCCCATATAGTCCTGTTCACCTTGTTTCTCCAGCTGCAGGAGTTAGGGCTGAAAGCCCAGGGTTTGCAGCAGACACACTGGCCTTGGGTGTGAACCACACAGCCACATGCAAACCAGGACAGCTGTTGCTATGGTTCCCCATGTTCTGCTTGCCAGTGTTCTAACTCGTCTCCACCTTGGGGCTGGGCTGCCAGGTGCCATGCTTGGCCCTGACACAAGAGGGAACCTGGGTGAGTGGAGTTGAATGAGAAAAGCAGGCTTCCTGGTACAGTGGGAAGAACACTGGATTCAAATCCAGGCATGCATTTACTAGCTGGATGACACACAATAAGTGAATTAATCTCTCTGGGCCTCAGTCTCCTCCCATGTGAAAACTGGAATTAGGACCCTGCTGTGAGAATTAAATAAGGTATTGTGCAAAATTTCTAGGCCAGGGCCTGGCTCATCTGAGGACTTCAAGAATGGATGTTCCCTTATTGATTCATCTGGTATACTGTAAATTGTTTCCCAGCCCACCAGCTACAATGAAGGGATTAGAGCAAGCAAAGAAGCAGTAGGTCTAGTGATTAAATAATGAGCCAATAATGGGCAAGAAGAAATGTAAAGTTAGGACTCAGCTAAGGAAAAACAATAGATATGATGACATATATTTACCTTTTCAGATAAGCATCCCCCACTTTCCCAATCGGCCCAGAAGGCTTTTTATTTGCTAATGGAGCAGCTCCAAAGCATGTGCCTTGGGAAATCACGATGTGCCTAATCATTTTAGCAATAATCTCTGAAAAATTGGCCATTACTGGAAGTGACCAACCATTTGGTTGTAACAGCCTGAAGCAAGATTATTAACAGCAAATGTGAAGATGATTATTTTAGCAAATTGGTAAATTCAGAACACAAAGACCTCATGCCTGGCTGGAGTCTCTGGGAAATCATTTTATGGCCATAATAAATGTCTACTGCTTGAGATATAGAAGCCATTTAAGTCAGTTTTCTTTGTGTTTGGGGCAGGGAAGGGCCTAGTTGTGAGCAGGGATGGGTAGAGATACGTAGGTGGGGGTGAGATGAGAGGCTCTAATTTGGGAAGCCCATTTTTCCTATTTGCTGAACCCAAAAGAAGCCCTGTGGATTATAAGAGTCAACATGGGCATAACACGGTAATGACTCTCAGCTAAATCTTCTATCCATAAATCAGATATTTTTTGTTTGCAAGAGATAGGAGGTCCAACTCAAATTTATTAAAAGAAAAAAGGAATATCTGAGCTAATTCAAATGAAAATTCCTGGAATACGATTAGCTTCAGGCCTAGCTTGACCAAGGGGATCACATAGTGACTTACAGACTCAATTCTTATTTCTCTATTTCCTTACTTTCCTTCTTTTGCCTAGAACCACTGTGGAAACAAGGTGGGGGAAATCTGCCCCTCTCCAGAGTCACGGGTGGCCAGCAATGGCCCAGAGGTCTGTAATTTGGGACCTGTTCTCATCCCCAAACAAATCACAATGACTGGGAAAAGCCAGGCCCTCGTTAGCCAGAACCACAGCACAGTGCCATTCCTGGAGCTAAAGACATATACAGAGAGTAGGGGAGAAACTAGATTCTCTGAAAGACATTGGAGTGTGCTAACCAAAAGAGCAGTTTAGAAGAGAGACAGATGACCCCTGAAAAAGAAAAGTCTGCCAAAGTATGAGAATTAAGAAATTTAATTAATTAATTAATTTAAATTAAGAATTTCAAGAAGAAAAAGACACTGACCCTGAAAAAAAACTAGAATCTTGAGGTGATGGACTGATGGCATGGTGAGTGGGGATGAAATCTTCAGCAGAAAACGACATATCAGACAAAGGGTTAGTATCCAAAATCTATAAAGAACATATCAAACTCAACACCCAAAGAACAAATAATCCAATCAAGAAATGGGCAGAAGACATGAACAGACATTTTGGCAAAGAAGACATCCAGATGGCCAACAGACACATGAAAAAGTGCTCCACATCACTCGGCATCAGGGAAATACAAATCAAAACCACAATGAGATACCATCTCACACCAGTCAGAATGACTAAAATTAACAAGTCAGGAACCGACAGGTGCTGGTGAGGATGCGGAGAAAGGGGAACCCTCCTACACTGTTGGTGGGAATGCAAGCTGATGCAGCCACTCTGGAAAACAGCATGGAGGTTCCTCCAAAAGTTGAAAATAGAGCTGCCCTATGACACAGCAATCGCACTACTGGGTATTTACCCTAAAGATACAAATGTAGTGATCCGAAGGGGCACATGCACCCGAATGTTTACAGCAGCAATGTCCACAATAGCCAAACTATGGAAAGAACCTAGATGTCCATTAACAGATGAATGGATAAAGAAGATGATGTGGGGCACCTGGGTGGCTAAGTGGGTTAAAGCCTCTGCCTTCGGCTCAGGTCATGATCCCAGGGTCCTGGGTTCGAGCCCCACTTTGGGATCTCTGCTCAGACGGGAGCCTGCTTCCTCCTCTCTCTCTGCCTACTTGTGATCTCCGTCTGTCAAATAAATAAATAAAATCTTAAAAAAAAAAAGAAGATGTGATATATACATATATATAGATAGATAGATAGATAGATAGATAGATAGATAGATAGATAGGAATACTTTGCAGCCACCAAAAGAAAAGAAATCTTGCCATTTGCGATGATGTGGATGGAACTAGAGGGCATTATGCTGAGCAAAATAAGTCAATCAGAGAAGGACAATTATCATATGATCTCCTTGATATGAGGAATTTGAGAGGCAATGGGGTGGGTTTAGGGGGTAGAGAAGGAAAAAATGAAACAAGGTGGGATTGAGAGGGAGACAAACCATAAGAGACTCTTGATCTCACAAAACAAACTGAGGGCTTGCCGGGGTGGGAGGGAAGGGGGTCTGGAGAGGGTGGTTGGGTTGCGGACATTGGGGAGGGTATGTGCTATGGTGAGTGCTGTGAAGTGTGTAAACCTGGTGATTCACAGACCTTTACCCCTGGGGCTAATAATACATTATATGTTAATAAAAAATAAAAAATTAAAATTAAAATAAGTTAAGGGATATCAGAAAATTTAAAAAAAAGAAAGAAATCTTCAGCAAAAATTCCAGCAGTTGTTCTTAATGTCTTCAGTCACAAAAAGAGGCAAAATAGGGAAAAGTGACTTGTCCAAAGAGCATTTTTATCAACACTGGGCCTCCGAGTTTCTGAGTTGCTGTTCAACCCTGTGCCATTTCCACTTTACTACTCCTAACTCTGAGAGCTCGCAATGTGGTCCCATACACGGTCCCAGTCTCCCTTTGGCAGGCTTCCTCACAGAAAAGGATTAAAGTACAGACACGCAGAGAAGGAGCACCAAGGGCCAAGAAGCAAATACCACATTCGCTCCTCTTCCCTCCCTTGGGCACACAGACAGCACTGCACACTCTGTCCAGATGTCACTCTTATGGGTCTCAAACTCACCCTCCAGGAAGCTTCCAGGGAGCCCCACCGATCACTCACAGATGACCCTGAGGCACAACCCGCTTGCCACTTCTCTAGTGGGTTCCTCTATCCCACTGCCACCCTGTCCCAGTGAAATCCTTCATGAGCAGTCTCCACAGCATGGCACCGCATGAAGGTGTAGGTTGCACAGTCAGATTGATCTCTGTGCAACTATCAGAGGCAGTCCCTGAGACAAGGATTTTGGTGCAAGTACTGGGGGTAATCTCTGGACAGGCTGGAAGGAGAGTGGGGAGGGGAGGCGGGGAAGGAAAGGGAGCATGTAAAATAATAAAAATCAGTTGTCAAGTGAGGGACCACTGGAGGTAACTGGAGGTCACCCTCTCGGGGACCCTGGGAGCTTGTGCAGAACAGAAAACAGCATTGGCGTTCTCCTGCCCAGAGTTTGAGGCAAAGGAGTCTTCCCTGTAGGTGCTGGTTGAGGGAGCTCGGTGCCAGCAGCTGATGGTCAGGTTAGCGCACATTCAGAATGTATAGGGGCAGAGCCCTGAGGGCCTCTGTCATTCCCCACAATACACTGGGGTTATGAAACCAGAAATGAGCCCTATATCTATGAGCTTCCTTATTCTTACTTATCAGACGAGGAAAGCAACACCTGTCCCATAGGGTTACTGTACAGCTTAGCTGGCTAACGGTCGTGAGCATCTGGCATTTGGGAGACACCTAGACTGCGCTAGTTACCTCCGAGGTACTTTGGCGATTCCAGAAGAGAAACTGGATTTACAGGACTCCTAACAGAGAGGCAGAACACATTCCCCAACCCAGGACAGAGGAGCCATGTATGGTGAATTCACTGCTAGCGGATTCCTCACTTCAAACAGGAACACAAACGGATGATGCCGTCTTGGTCAAAATCAGCACGAGGTGCTTCATTTATTTAATTGGATTTAATCTTTCTGTTTAATAAATACTAGAAGGAGACAATTAAGCAAAATGGTGAAAGCATTTATCAAACTGAAGGAAGAACCAAGCTCAGGGCTGAAGCTGGATTCTAGAGATGTGGGGAAGGGGACAGGTGGGGTGAGAGCCAAGAAGAATCATCACTTTGGCTGGCCCTGGCCACGGAGCTGTCAGCATCCCTTCACAGTGTCCTCTATCATCCCTGTCGCTTCTCACACTTCCATAATGCTGTACAATCATTTCCCTCTGCCTAAAATTCCTTCGTTCTACTTTTCTACAT
This sequence comes from Enhydra lutris kenyoni, assembly GCF_002288905.1. Lineage (NCBI taxonomy): Eukaryota > Metazoa > Chordata > Mammalia > Carnivora > Mustelidae > Enhydra > Enhydra lutris. The sequence continues at coordinate 15,016,483 of NW_019154114.1, forward strand.
GCCAAACTTCAGCCGGTCTTTCAAGAGGCAGACTTCTCTTCCTGCTACAGCCCTGTAAGTCTCCTGGGCTTCTGGAACCACAGCACCCTTGGCAGATCACTGTGAAAGAGAATTCAACAGACAGTGGCAGTGCCTGTGATCACCCCGGTCTCCTCCCTTGCACCTGCCATGAGGAGGGACAGGAATTCACCAACACGGAGCACTGACTGAGCACCACCAACGGCGTGGGCTCCGGGAGCTGCCGAGGGGCTGATGTCTCTGTGGGTTCACGTTGCAAAGGCCATTTCTGGGAGACAATGGACTAGGGAGGAGACTTGAGAAGTATATAGGATCAGGCAGGCTGTGGACAGGAAGGAAGGTGAGCTGAGTGCCAGATGTGGAAGTGGAGAGGCACAGGGAGGGAGCAGTTGCCGAGTGGGGAAGGAAGTGCAGTGGGAAGTTAATGGGGAAAATGGGGCACAGACAGTCCATGGACGAACATCAAGCTTTTTCCCCCACAGCAATGTTATCAAATGACCTGAAAAAGGGGGATTTTAGAGACATTAACCTTTCCAGGCTGTGCCCGGGTGACTGTATGAAAACAAATGAGCTGGGGCACCATTGCAGCGAATCACAGGTACGAGCTACAGGCATTTTTGGGCAGCAGAAGGCACCCGGGCATTGAAATCAAAGCGGCCCCATGTGCATCCAGGAAGTTCTATCAGCTAGGCACAATTCTGTGTTCTTCTCATGTAATAACTCACTTAATCATGGAAACAGCCCTATTAGATAACTTGATGACTACTACTGTAGTCTCCAGGTTTTTTTGTTTGTTTGTTTGTTTGTTTTACAGATGAAAGAAAGAAGATGATGAGCGCTGAGGTCCTTTGCTCAAGGTCACACCATTACTGCATGGCAGCATCAGGATTCCAAAGTGGACAGTGTGGCCCCAAAGCCCACGCCTCCACCACAACCCTGAGCCAGAAAGACCTGGCTTCAAACCCCAGCCCTTCAGCACACCGGTTTTGTGAGTTTGGAGACTTACTTCTGAATCTTAGTGTCCTTATCTGTCCAGTGGGGGCAATGGAACCTGTCTCATGCCTGTGGCATCTAAATGACAGAATTCTGAGTGCAGAGCTGAGCACCTGAAGGCTTTAATCAATGCTAATTTCCCTTGTTTCAGTTGGTCACCCTTTTAACTGAAACCTATCATTAAGAAAGCAGAAGTCCTCTTACCCCAGCCAGGGAGGAGGGTGTCAAATCAGGGCAGAGCAGTCTTCTCCCCTGTGTTCATCCTGCAGCCCCTCCCTCCAAGCCCACCCACTTCTGAGATAGGGCTGATTTCTCCCTTAACTCAGTTCATTTCAGGTCTCCACCCATGGAAGAAACACAGGAATCTGTGGCAGTGAACTCAGCAACATTTGTTCCCCAGCCCAAGAATAAACAGAGAAAGCAAGCTCCTGCATCTTCAGAAGTGCATTTACTGTACTCGAAACAGATGAATTCTCTCTGTTTGCATTAATCGCATGACTATTTGGTCCAATTATTCTTACCACTTCAGCAATCATGGTGTGCTTGTTCAAGAAGAAAGAAATAACAACAGCTTATCTTGTTGAGAGCAAAGAACAAACAGTGAAAAATCAGGGTCCGCTCCTAAATGCTACACTTGCTGTCATCGTGCTAAAGAGATGATTCATGTTCTCATAGCAACTCGGGTGAACAAAAAAAAAAAAAAAAAAAAGTTGGGGGGATGGTTCTGAAAAGGATTCAGTTGCAATGGTTAAAAAACCTTTTCAAAATCAGTCCAAATGCAGATAAAACTCTATTTTTATCACCCTGCTCCACTCTGCTCACCTCCCCCCAATCACGTCTTCCCACTTTGACCAGTTTACATAGGCTTAAGTAATTCTTTCAAATAACACATTTCATTAGAATAGGGTCCCCTGTCTATAGAACCCTGGGGACTGATCCTGTTTTCCGGGGACAAACAGGTTGGTGCAGAAAGAACTGTAGAAACGGAAGTGCAAGACTGCTGGGAGGTAGAAGTAGGTGACAGATGGTGGACACTGCCCTTCCCATCACAGGCAATCAGAGGGGCCTGTTTATGCAGACAGCGTCCCTCACATCCCGCACTGTGCCTTTTTCCTATATGAACTTTCCTCCAGTAAGCTCCAGCAACCAATAAGTACCTAAGGGAAATGATTATTTTTTCACAGTTGTCGTCTTGAACCAACATGGACTCCATTTCCTGACCTATTACTGGAATCCTTGGCTCTTGACTTCCTCCATCACCTCTTGGTGAACCTCTGGATGAGACAATCAGTGTTTGTCTTGGAACCAACCCTTGTTCTTCTTCTTTGGAACCAACGAGAGCAGAGCGGTGTCTGCTACTGACATCTTTAGTAACATAAAGCTTAATGCAGTCTGGTTGCTAAGAGTGTACCCTGGTACCAGCCAACAAAATTTGGCTGTGGTGCCACAAACCAGAAAAATAAGTCAAGGGGTTTACTCTCAACGAACCATCATTGTCTACTGGGACCAGAGCAGGAGAACAATGGCATCCACATCTATAAAGGAGCAGGAGGGTCTAGCCCTCTTCTACCTTGTCAATATAAGTAGGTTGCAGAATAACTTGAATGGATATCTTTTTTTTTTTTTTAAGATTTTATTTATTTATTTGATAGACAGAGATTACAAGTAGTCAGAGAAGCAGACAGAGAGAGAGGAGGAAGCAGGTTCCCCGCTGAGCAGAGAGCCTGATGCGGGGCTCAATCCCAAGACCCCGAGACCATGACCTGAGCTGAAGGCAGAGGCTTTAACCCACTGAGCCACCCAAGAGCCCCTTGAATGGATATCTTATATGCAGGCAAACAGAGAGAGAAATTTGGACTCCCAACACATGTGCACCAAGAGAGAATAAGAAGTAATCGGGTGACAGTTGGTAAGTTGTGCGGACAAATCTCAAAGAATCATTAAGAATTTGTAAAAAGAACTATGTTAACTTTAGCAAGTTCAGGGGTTTAACAGATAGAGCTTTTTTTTTTTTTTTTTTAATGGCACTGTAGGATTTTAAGATGCACAAGTTCTCTGTTCTGCAAAAGATTCAGCTCACCAAAATAAGCATTTTTTGATGTACTCCAAACTAAACTTTCTGGTTAGAAGTATGGTGAATAAGACAGTTTCTTCCCACCATTGATGTATATTTCAAAGTGAATATAGAAGGGCATATACTAAATTATAACAAAATCAACAACAGACATAGATACAAAGCATAGATATGACATAAAATATGGATATCATGCTGTTGGGCAGGAAGTGACATCCCAAGAAGACATCTCTGAGGAGATGATGCCTAAGAAAGGTTTTGAAGGATGAAGAGGAGTTTTCCAAATGTGCAAGGGGAGTGGAAGTATATTCTAGGTAGAGGAAACCAAATCTTCAAAGGAGACAAATTCTATAAACATATACACGTGACATGGCAGATTTGGATAAGCTTGTTGACCATGGTGAGAGGACTGACCTTCTCCCTGCCTCAGTCTGCCAACTGGAGGAATAAGGACAAAAGAGTAGTTGGTTGCTTATTTTTCTAATCCCTCTTCTCCCACCAGACTGAGAGGACTTTGAGAAAAGACCTCAAATCTTTATGAAGAAAAGAAAGAGGGAAAGAGAAGTGGGGAGAAAGAGAAAAAAAAAAAGAAAGAGAGATGGAGACAAGGACAGAGCAACACAGAAGGACATGAAAAGAGAGAGGAAAATCATTTTTAGAAAAAGAAAGAAAACGAGAATGAGAGAGAAAAAGAGATAGTAAAAAGGGAGGGAGGGAGAGAGGAAGGAAGGAGAAAAAGAGGGAGGGAGGGAAGGAAGAAAGGAAAGACAGAGGGAGAGAGGAAGGGAGAGAGGAGGGAGGGAGGGAAAGAAGAAGGGAGGACAGGCAGACAGGCAGGCAGGGAAAGAGAAGGAACACACTGCTGGGGACCCGAGCGAGGAGAGAAAGCGTGGTGGGGTCAGCAGAACCCAGGCAGAACCCCTTACCCCTGCACAGCCTCTCCTGCTGCCTCTAAGCCTGGCCCTCACCCTCCCTTCCACCGTCTCTCACAGGGCCCAAGGGCCCTCACAGCAGTCTCAGGGAGAGGTTTCCCTTTTTCTGGAGCCTTGGCGTGGAGCCTCCGTGAACAGGCTCACAACCCACAGGCAGCAAGCTGGGGCCTGCCGAAAGGCTCCGCTTCCTCGTCTGCGTGGCTTTGGTGTCAAAGGAGTCTTTCCTGGGACTTCAGAGAGCGTGTGCTATTCGATGGCCCTGCACACACCCACCAGCGCTAAATCCAGGCCCTGTCTTAGGGATAAGGGGGCTAAGGTCAGGGCTGGTAAGCACATTAGCATTTGACAGAGGAGGGAGAAAGACTAGAGAAGGCCGTGGGGATTGCTCACCCCACCATAAAAAGATTCAGGAGTTGGTAGAGTGTAGTGGATAAGGCTCTAGGAGTACCTGCAGTGAATCCTGACCCTAGCCTTTGAGAGCTGGAACAGTCTTATGCAAGTTACTTAATCACCTGTGCCTCAGTTTCCCCATCCAACAAACGGGGGATACTTATAGTACTGACTAATTTTGGTTCTTTTGAGGATTAAATGTAACTGGTCACCCATTTAACATATATTTATTGAATATCTACTATGACCTCAGGACACTCCTCTTGGAACTTACTCAGGGGAAGAGTAACCATAAAAGTAATAGTAAAAGCAGCATGTAAGTTGTTGAGCACAGTGCCTGGCACACAACAATGTGAGAAATGTGTGCTGTGACTAACTGGGTGGGGATCTGTCACAGAACTTCACTTCTATCCCCACCACTTTGAAGCTTCAAGACAGGATCACCCAGTAGTTAATGCTCTTGTCCTTTTACAAATGAAGAAACTGAACTCAGAGGGTCGAGGTGGGCTTATCTCAGGTAACATAATTAGCAAATAAGGGAGCCAAGTCTGAACACAGAGCCATCAGACTAAAACCCATGGTCTCAGTAACAGTGTCACTGTGTCTACACAACTATCTATTGGGGGTAATTCTGGCTTCAGTGGAACACAGGAAGACCTTGTTGCACACGCTCAGACTTCTGCTAGAATCACTGGCTGGGATTTTAGTTATCCTTTCCCCTCACAGCTCCCAAGGCATCCCTTGCAGTATTGAAGAAAAACATCTGTTTCTCTCTTGTGACCTGGAAATATCATGGGCCAAGATCCACCAGAGAGAGAGAGAAAGGTAAGAGGGGAGGAAGGAAAATCCAGACTCTAACGACCCGAATTTCTATGCGAGGCATTCAGTGCTCCTTTCAAAAAGAAGTAAAGAAACACAATGTGAATAGTGAGAGGGAGCGGGGCTCAATTTACAGGGAGTGTGTCAGGCCCCATATACTGGAGGTCACCTCGAGCCATGCCTGGCTCGAGCATATTGAGAGGAAGCTGGTTGGAGCCCACAGGTGGGGGCACTGGATGTGGAGGAGAGGGAGACATGAGGTATCTGCAGAACACACCAGTTGGAGCTGGCTTCTTGGTCAGGTGCTGAGATCCCAAATCAGCTAATGTCACATCTTGGCATAAACGACACTATATAAAATTGTTATCACTAAATTAGCATTTATTAAAAGCCTGTAATCCTTATCCTTGCTCAGGAAGAGTGTGCATATGTATGTGTGTGTGTCCTGTAAGCCCTTTTTATAAGCACCCTCCTAATTTATTTTTGATCAGACTGAACATTGGCCAAACCTCTTTAGCTAATATTGACACTGGCTGGGTGTCAGAGGTCCAGGATTTGGAGAAACCGGAAGAGCTTGCTCTTGTTTAGCTTTCTTTTTTTCTCCTTCTCCTCCCCCTTCTTCTCCTTCTCCTTTTTTTTTTTTTAATTTAACTTAACTATTTTTGAAGCACCCCCACAGTTAAAACCTGACTTTTGAACTCTACCCTTCCTTTATCCTTTCTCTTAAGTCTGAGTATGGTGTCCTGTTCTAACTTGCTTATTTCTTCAAATGATTTCACTGACACCAAATGTGCTTCTAATCCTTGTCCCTGGTGGATCTGAGACAGTTTCAAAAAAGTGGGCAAAGCACAAAATAATAAAATAAATAAAGGAATTGGGTAAAATGAGGAAACAAGGGTAGAGACATACATAAATCAGTAAAATTAACATACAAATAGTTACTCCTATGATCCTGTGCAATTTCCAGAAGTGAGGTACAAATATGACTGAGTTATCTAGCTCTCAAGGCAAGAGATACATCTTCATGACAAAGTTTGCACTGCCCCTAAGATACACCAAACTAAGAAAAGCATAGCATTTCCTTATACTGAGACCAAAGAGAAATTTCTGCTATGATAGACTGAAAATCATCTTCAGCAGTATCATTTCAGTCAATGTAAAGTTTTCCATGTGATCATATCACAGCCCCCAAATCAAGCCTCAGGCAAGATGCCAGGACAAATGGGTAAGAGTGGGCCATTTTCTGATAGTTTGGGCCTGGTGGCGGCTTTCCTATTCCCTTCAGCCTGGGATGGGCACTGGCTGGTACTCCACAGTAACACTCACCACCCTTACAAAATCACCTAGGATGCTTATTTCCCACTGCACATTTTCCTCCCTGTTTATCACTAGACTGTAAGGTCCAGAAGGGTGGGCACATGGCCCTAGTGTTCATGTGCTATCTCCAGTGGCTCCCATGGCCCCCCACAATACCACAGCAATTACTCAATAAACAACATGTTGAATGAATGCATGAAAAGACAAACAGAAGAAAGAACTAATGCAAGAGAACTATTTTGGAGGAGAATCAACATATAATAATGGCTAACCTTTTGTGTAGCAAATATTTGTACTGTGAAGATCAAGCTTCTGATATAGACCCCACCCCTCTCCAAAATCGTCTGATCCAACTCAGCTTCTCTCCTATTTGGCATCTCATCCAATCTCCAATCAACATCACTTTTTATCTATATTTTCCCATGAACAAGTAACATGGGTGCATTTTCACTGCCGTTGTCCCACCCTAGTGTACCAAGAGGTACCTGCCATCTTGGAGGAAATCTTTTTCTTAAATACATTTGATGTGAAAACATTGAATTTAATCCTTTACGTAGCAGATCTCTGGCCAAGAGTTGTTGAAAATAACCATCAGCTGGCAACCTAGATTCCTTCAAGGCCTTTGAGGCTTCCAGGAAAACTCAGCACCAAGCATAAGTTGGAAGAAGGAGCCCAGCCTGCATTTCTAGCCTCACTTCCAAGCCACCAGTATTTTTAATGAGAAATGAAGCCAGTGTCAGACAAGGAGGAGAAGAAGGGGACATTTTGAAACTGAGAAGAGATATATATAAACCAGCAGCCTGACCGCATTATCTAAACTGCTGTTTTATAGCCATATTATGCACTCAATTAAAAAAATGTTGAATGTAAAAAATTTATAAAGATAAGGCACTGGTAAGGGGTGAAACTCCAGAGGGGCTTTTCTTTCCCCCTCCTATTAGATACTTTCCTTGATTCTAAGACTGAAAACGCTACAGTCAGCACCAACTTAATTCCACATTGCAATTAGGGTCATGCATTAAACCAGGCCTCTGAACACGACTACCCAAAGGAACTCAGGGACTAAATGAAAACCAGACGTGTGGCCAGAGCAGTTGGCACCAGCCAGGATCCCAATATATAGTAACAGTATAGATTTAAAATGAAAATTAAAAGCAGTCATTACAGTTAAATTGATGTCATATTCGCCAGCTGTTTATTCAAAAGGAAAAGAAAGGGAGTGATGTGGGCGTTCTAAAAGCTGCTTCACCAACTGTGCCTCTAGTTTAAAGAAGGCATGTGAGCTATTTGTTTAGCAGAGAGAGAGCTTCACAGCACACCTTTTTTTTCTGGCTCAAGCTCGTGCTTTTTGAAGTCGAGATTGGGGCTTCTTAATCTGGAGGTTAGATCGGAATCACCCCACTTTCTTTCAACGCCTACATGCGGATTGCCCAGACCCACGCTGCAGATTCTGCCCATCCAGGTTGGAGGTGGGACTCGGGAATCTGGATCGTTAGAGCTCTCTGCGGATGCTTCTAAAACTACTCTGGGCTGAACACAGTTGAGGTCCCAACTTCGGTCTCAGGGTAGCTGGCCCGACCCGTGAACTCAGGGTTCGCTCCTGCTAAAACTCCTTTCCCCTTCTCTTCACACCTTATCAGCAATTTAACCCACGGGAATGTGAATGCTTAGGAGGCCAGGACCTTGCCTGCTGCCTTCAGACTGCATCCATCGCCGGGTCCATACTTTGCATGCTGTTGGCCCTTGAGAGACAAATTTAAGAATGAGCGGCTAGGTCGTGTAACACACCCTGTCTTTAGGAGGCAACAGGAGAAAAACCCTGTGGGTAGCCAGTGCTCAGATTTGGGGTACTTGAGCGACTGCCAGGCAGAAGAATCTTCTAAGATGTGTGATCCCACTACTCACAAATGTAGCCTTCTAACATGGATGCCTTATTCTAAGAACACCCAGGGAGAGGTGAAAATGTGCCAGGCTCAGAGCCCCATTCCCAGAAACTGTTTCCGTGAACTGACCTGGGGTGGGTGTCAGGCATCAGTACTGCTTAGAAGCCTCCAGGGAAGTTTTAATTTATAGCAAGTCTGAGAATCAGTCCTCTGCTCTTTGTATAAAACTCTAAGGTTGAGGTGCTTTGGGGGAAAGCAGAAAACAGACACCTTAGAGCTCTCACTCCTCAACCACCAGACCAACAGAAGAGACACTTGTGAGCAGTGCAGATGCTCAGCCCTCTTCCCGGGCCTTGGCATGAACATGCACTGCAATGAGGTCCTAGGTGACAGGTGCATGTCCTAGGTTCCAGGAGAGCTGATCTCGGAGGTGAGCTAGCTAACACGCTCATGTAGCAGCTGTGCCTTGAGACCCAGTCACCAGCTATCTTGAGTTGGGCGGGCCACAGTCAGGAACACAATAGCACATGTCCAGACACACCTCTCTTTTATCTGGCTAAAAGCAAAGTTCATCTTCAGAGCTCCCAGCCTCCCAGCTGTGTGTGGGTCCCCCTTTCTTGGCAGAGGCCCTCAGAGGCTTTTTCCCGTCAGTCACTCTCATGAGCTTTCTTTCACACTAAAGTGAACATCACTGCCAGAAGCACAGGGAGTTTCCACCTTGGGAATGAGGGTTTGAGCCTCGGCCTTGCCACGCACTGGCTGTGAAAACTTGAGCAAGTCACTGAAGCTCGACCTGATCCTCCGCTTCCTCGTCCATAAAAAAAAAAAAGAACAATGGTCCCTGCAAGGCCCATCCTGCAGGGCTGCTTCCAGGATCAAATCAGGTAATTTACATAAACATAGGGAGGTGTAATTATCATCACTGCATTTTGTATGACTCACAGTGTTCCAAGTCCATAAAAGCCTTGTTTGGGGAGGACGGAGAGGTGCAGGTGTATGTGCAATCTCAAGATTGCACTGGGAAATGGTCCTTTGAGAATTCAGCGCCAGGAGAAAGCTTTCCTTTTCCAACGAACTTATATGAATCCTCGACATTTTAAAAAGACCCGTATGATCCAAATATGTGTTCTTTTTCTGCCTTAACGACCAGGGAGCTTGGAGTTAAATTAAGTAGTTTATGGCAATCACTAGCTCTTTTCCATTCTTCCATAGCAAACCACCTAAAGTATTTTTTCTAAAGTAGGTTAAGTATAAATCAATGATAATAATAGTATTAACACCAGGAACCATGAGTTGCAACTCGGAACACATATTTACATAATGTTTTGGTCAGCGTTCATCTGTTTAAACAGCACTGTCTAATAAAATTATAATGTAAGTCTTTTGTGTAATGTTAAATATTCTAGCAGTCACAATGAAAAAAGTAAAAAGGAGCAGGTGGGATTTATTTTAGTATATGTAAGCCAAAACAGGCAAAATATTATCACTTCAAAATGTAATCAATATAAAACATCACTGATGTATTTTACATTATTTTTTGTACTTTGTCTTCAAAAACTGATACTTTGGTTTTGTCTTCAAAACCTTCTCCATTGGGACTGGGCATGTTTCAAGAGCTCTACATCCACTCGTGACAGCGATTGCCGTATTGGACAGCAAAGACTCTGGACAGTAATCTTCAGGGGAGAGAGCTGTAATCACATCTATTTCTCACATGCGTGTTTTGTGCTTCATAAACATTGTCAATTACCTTAAGAATACTTTGAGTTAGAGACCACCTTTCCTTTACAGATGAGAAAACAGTTATTCCGAGAAAATAGGACAATTCGCCCAAAATTGAAAGGCAGAGCTGGAACCCAAACCCAGACAGCCAAACCAGGACCCGTCATCACCATTCTCCAGTGTCTTCTGACATACAGATCTAAGAGCATAACTGATATCAGGGGACTTCAAGATGTAGCCCCAGTGGGGTCCAGCTCTCTGCCTGAACTCAACGCTATCTCCCGCCATATGATCCAGTGACTCTCTGGGAAGACGGGAACGAGGCCTCCACCCAGCATAACAGTAGGCATCTTTCCACCCAACCACTGACTTCAACCTGTACAGCTCAGATGAGAAGTTTGGAAGAAGCAATTATGATTTTATTGCACCCACTGTGCTGACGATTAATGCTGAGTGCGGGTGGAAATGCACCCTCTCATTTGCTAACACGCACTATAATTATGCATGCCTCTCCAGGTACTATAATTTAGGACTTAAAAAAGCCCCATTTCGAACAAGTAGTGCTGCACTTGTAAAACATTACAGATGTGTTATCATATAAATGAGATAGCTGTGACATGATAGTGCGATAATAAATCCCCAACTTAGATTTGGAGACAAGATATGTCAAAAGCAAATCCACACTGCCACTTAATCTTCTACATAAACTGTTTATTTTTTCTGAGTCCTACAATAATACATGTCAGACGGCTTTGATAGTTTCCAGATTAATGTGTTTTTCCCCTTCAGGTCATCACAAGACTACTCATTTCATTAAATTAACTCTGCTAGTTGCAGGGTGGAAACGTGCTTCAAAACGTAACTGTTCACACCAAATTGGGAGCTGGAAGATGGAATTAATAAATAAAACTGATTTCCCCCCATTTCCAGGGACAGTTGGAAATGTCATCTTGAGCCGCATCTTGATTTCCCCAGGTCCCATTGGGAGCAATGAGCCCCACGATTATGTGTGTGCTGGCTGTAGGATGCGCTCACCCAAAGCCATTTGTTTGATGTCTGATGGATTCCACCCCTTCCCGTGATGTCTCTGGGGTGGAGCTGGGCCTCACCAGCCCACACCCTAATTAAAAAGAACGGCACCTGCAAAAGCAAAAGACCTCTCCATTAAAGCTTCCCTCCAGTTTCCTCCCCAAGGTGAAAGCCACCGCCGACAGAAGTTCTTTCACACCTGCGTGAGCTCCAGGAGCTTCAGGCAAGGTGTGCGCCTGACCCCACGCCCTGCCCAGAGTCCAATTTTCAACTTGGAAAACCTCAAAACTACCTCATCCCTCCCAATAATTTACAAAGTAGCCACACCGAGGCTATGTCAGTCCAGGAAATTGATTTGACAGCATGAGAATGTGTTACTGTCAGCCTCCAGTCTCCAGACTCTATAGACCCTTACAAGGGTTGGCAACCTTTCTTCTGGAAAAGGCCAGAGAGGGACCATTTTAGACTTTGTATGCCATAGAAGTCTCTATCTCAACCAGTCAATTCTGCCACGGCCTCTGCAAGTGCAGCCACAGACAATATGCAAATGGGGGGCATGGCTGGTTGAGTTCCAGTAAAACTTCTACGTGGACATGGGAGTTTGAATTGAACTTTTCATTATCTGTTGTTTTCATTATATTTTTTTCATGTGTCGTTAATTTTCTTCTTTTGAATTGTCTTCTACCATTGCAAATGTAAAAACCATTCTTAGCATGTTAGTTGTACAAAAACGGATGGTGGACCCAATTTAGCCCATAGGCTATAGTTTGCTGACGCAGGTATAGAGGGCACTGGGTTGAGGAGCCTCGAATGCATCTCCCAGCACCCAAATCCGAGGATGCTCCAGTGAACCCAAAACTGCTGTTTGAAGTTGTAGTAGGCATTAAGTGCTGCTTCTCTCCTATGCACCTTCTTCCTGGGTCACTAAGGCTCTGAGAGGACAACAAGAAATTCCCACAGGAGACTCCTGACTTGAATCCCAAGGTGCCTCAGAGAGAAGCCCAAGACACGTGAAGACATTTTCGTCACACAGGTAGAGCAGAAACTACATGCGCTCAGAGGAGAAGGCAAGCAAGTCACCAACCAGAACGGGGCTGGCGATAAGTAGCAATGCCAAGTGGCACTTTCTCTCACTGTGTTACGACAAAGCCTCAGAATCTTTCTCAACCCACTGAGTTACACAGTCACTAGTAACAGCATGATGCAAGCACACAAATGAAACCAGTTTGCCATCATCTAAATGTTTTATGATTTTTTTTCTACGTAGAGGAACACAGGACATTTGGCTGGAGGCACCTGACTAGCTCCCATGCAGATGCTTATTCTGAGGGGCAGCTATAGTTAAGGAGGTTAGGGGTGGCAAACAGAAAACAGGAAAGTGAGAGGAGATATTTTTTCCCAGTTTTTATTCTGCAGGACTTCCTCCCAGTGAAGGTATCACTACGGCCACTTCTCAATCTGACTCTAGAACATCAGATCAAACAAGGAAGAAACTGATCTTTAAAAATACGTCATCAGCAATCAAGTTGTCTAGTGAGCCAGATGGGTTGGTTTTGGTCTGTTCTCCACTCCATAGGAGGACAAGGATCTAATTCTATTTCTATTCTCTTGTGACCACCTAGAAGCTGCAAACATGGCCATTGATTATAAAAACATTCTTCTCTGAGAGCAGGAACTGAACGTGTCTGGTAGGGGAGCCACTGAGCAGAAGTCTGGACCCTTGATTAAAGTAACTCTGAACTGGTCATTGTAGACCAGGTTAGCTATTGTAACACACAGTAAATGCCACAGCAGCTCAACCAGAGAAGTAGCTACTACTTATCTTGCATAACCGCCAGGGCAGGTGATCCTGGTCAGCTTGCTTTCCTGAGTGGCTCTCCTCCCAGTGGTGACTCGGGGATCCAAGCCCTGGAACTTGGGATGAAATCTTGAACGACAATGCTTCTCAATTTTTGTGTACAAAATATTCACATGGACAGTGACTCACCACCAGAGATTCTGATTCACTTGGGGCGAGGTGGAGCCATGAATCTGCATTTTGAGTACATTTCCAGGCGATGCTGTTAGCCCACGGACTGAGATTTGAGCAATAGCTTTCTATGTGGACATCTGGGCATATTGTCAAGAAATAAAATGTGAGTTGAATGTTGGGATGGGCAGTATGACACAGTTTATGTAAGCATGCACTTGCAGTGCGCACAGACACGCACAGAAGGACCCTTACTACTTCCCAGAACAACAGCCTCAGAGATTCACACCAGGCTAATACCTGCGGTTACAGCGGGCTTGGGGATGGAGGTAGGGTGGCTTAGGGGTCTTCCAGGGGTCTTCTTATCTCTAAACTTTTCATTTTTTATTTTTTTATTTTTTTTTTAATTTTTTTTTAAAGATTTTATTTATTCATTTGACAGACAGAGATCACAAGTAGGCAGAGAGGCAGGCAGAGAGAGAGGGAGAAGCAGGCTCCCCGCCGAGCAGAGAGCCCGACGCGGGGCCTGATCCCAGGACCTTGAGATCATGACCTAAGCCGAAGGCAGTGGCCCAACCCACTGAGCCACCCAGGCGCCCCAAAACTTTTCATTTTTTATATGTGGCATTTAATTCTTGTGTTATCTGAATGACTAATATTTAATAATTTTTTAAGAAGCCCTCATGCTCTCAAGGGCTAAGTCTCCCCGGAGGAATCCACTCCTTCGTCATCGATATGCTTCTTATTACTTTGGATGTTGCATCTTGCGGTTATCTCTTTGACCATGAGCTCCCTGAGAGGTGAGGCATTTCCTGATCACCTCAGGCACTTCGTATGGAAACAGCTGCTTCATGCACAGAAGGCACTTTAGCACGTGTGAACGACGCAGAGAGGCTCATCAAGAACTTTCTAGGTGGACTGGTGATTCTGCTATAACACCTGGGGTTAACCCCCTCTCCATACAGTTGTCTACAGTTGACTCGCGAAGTGGTCCATTTGGTAAACAGCCCATGGTTGTTGCACAGCCTGGGTGTCCCCATGCAGCCATTCCATTTGCTATAATACGGAAACAGTTGAGTGCCAGCCAGTGTCCTCATCCTCCCCCAACATAGCTTTCTCATTTGGGCCTTCAATCCAGCAACTAAAGGGTTAAGGCCTGACCCAGCAGGAAGGAGCCCAGAACCTTGCTTCAGAGCTAAGCTGGTGCTGACTAATTATCATATATTGTGAGGGTCACTCCTAAGCGTTCCTAATAGGCAACAGGGCTAAGTCCCCTTATCTATGTGTCATTCTCATGGAACCCTGAGCATGTCCCTTTAGTCTCTGAAGCCTGAGGCCCCAAGTGCTTGTCTGGACCAGAGTCCTTGGGGACAGAGCTAGGACTTAATCCCTCTTCTGTCTAACAAAGAGCCCCCGTCTTTCCCACAAGCTCTGCTGCCGTTGGTAAAGGCCACTGGCTCAGTGCACCAGCTAGAACCTCCAGTGGACCACGTAAGCACTCAAACTCCAGTCCTGCAAAGAAACAGTCCTCACCAGGTCACCTGGGTGTCCTGGCTTCATGGGGTGACATGCTCTCTTCCCATTGGACTTTGAGCCCTGCCTGGCCCACCTGACTCCAGAAGGCCCTGCATTTTCTGCAGAGCTGTTCCTTCCCATTCCAGAAGTCCATCACGTCTCATGTGCACAAGGAGACTGCTGGTTGAATGAACGTTCACCCTATCAAGTTAAACAAAAACCTCTCTAGGATTGTGCAAGAGGCTCTGGAGTACCAAATGAGATGCCACATCTGCCCACTCCAGGGACTTGAAAGTTCAGGTGCTTCTCCTTTCCTGCTGTTCAGTTTACACAACACAGGAATGAAAGGAAAATAGATAAATGTTATTTATCCACAAGACACTCTAATCAAATTCTCCAAAAAGGAAAAAAGAAAAAAAGTTTATTAATGTAGTCAGCATCCCAGAAATGACAAGTGACGCTTGTAATTGAACCTAAATGCTTCAGGCTCCTGGGCGCGCTGGAGGAGGTGGCGCGGAGGTGACGAGCATTGGCTGTGACAATGCAGCACGACCAGCTGGGAGAGCAGATTTCTGCTCTCACAGCAGCCCAGACAGGAGGAGCCTCCAGCTCCCCTTAATCACAAATCAAGCTGAGTGACATCTGAAATGGTAATAATTTCCCCACGACTCGCAGCTGCCCCTCTGCGTTTCGGAGCACATTCCCAATCCGAGGGCCTTACCCACTGCAAGCAGCAGCGGAACTTCATGCAAAAGTCATCAGCAACAGGGCTGATTAATCCAGGAGGGAAATGAGTATTCCTCTGTTGAAGAATGTATTTGGAAAAAAAAAAAAAAAATAGCATGGAGGATACACTTTTTTTAAATGAAGATATTAGTCCTGAATCCCTATAGAAACACATTCATACATTTCTCTGCCAGATAATCCAGAACAGAGGAAGGCAGAGTTTTCTCTCGCAACCAACCTGCACCCCAGAGCCTCGGTTTACCTTGGGGCACTATTCTCAGTTGCAGAGGCTTAAAAACATCAATACCCGAGTCCCAGTGCGGTCCCTCGGATGGGGAAGGGCGGTGTGGACATTGCTCTGGGCAGATCCGTATCTCTAAATGGCTCCAGTGCTAACACACCAGAAACAAGAGTCTTGTTCCCAGCCTAGCGACTTGAGTGTGCCATTTGGTAGCAAGGAAGGCAAGCCTCTGTAAGCATGTAGAGCATCTTGACAGTGTCTCCCCAAATCTCATAGCAATGTCAGGCATTTACACCTTTGATGTGGACCTCAGGCATGCAACGTGGGCTGGGAGAGAAAACCCCCTCCTTTTTTTTTTTTTTTTTAAAGATTTTATTTATTTATTCGACAGAGAGAGATCACAAGCAGGCAGAGAGGCAGGCAGAGAGAGAGGAGGAAGCAGGCTCTCCGCTGAGCAGAGAGCCCGATGCGGGGCTCGATCCCAGGACCCTGAGATCATGACCTGAGCCGAAGGCAGCGGCTTAACCCACTGAGCCACCCAGGCACCCCGAAAACCCCCTCCTTTAACTCACGTGTGAGGTTTGCCTGCCTGTATTAGAACTTTGTTCTGTAGTTTTGCAGTTTTGAGTATTTTTTTGGTTTTGCTTTGTTTCACCATGTCTACATACAAACTCCTCCTTTAGAGGTAAAACTTGTGGTTGTTTGTAGCCACTTAGGCTCTGAAAAAGCTAGAATGACAGGAATAACAGAAGGACAAGGGGGCACGAAAGCATCACAGGACAGAGAAAGAGAAAGGAGAACAGAACTTGTCAGGTGGCAGAAGGGAGGTCTCCAGATGAAGCAGGAAAAAAATATGAAAGTGACTGTGCCCACCGTGTGACGTGTACAGAACGCCCAGCACGCGCCACTGCAAGTGCGCTCTGAGGACCATCAGCAGCAAGTGGGAGCTTCTTAGGAACTCAGAGTCTTGGGCCCCGGCCCAGCCCTTCGGAGTGAATTTGCATTTGCAATCTGTAATCTGCACCTTAATACGGTCTCCAGGTGATGCGTGTGCATGGGAAGTCTGAGAAACACTGCACAGGCCTTCGGTAACAGGCAGAGCGTGTTCTGGGATCACGGTTAACGCCTGGTCTCTCCCTTTCTCTTCCTTTCCCTGCCAGCTGATCACAAACACACAACCAGCTTCTGACTCATTCCAAATGGGCACAGAAACTGCTTGGTTTTCTCAAGCCCAGGATGATTTGGGAACATAAATACGTAATTTGTGAAAATAATCATTTCAGAAGAGAAAAGAATCTGTGTCCTTTCAACTGTTTCCTAAGATCCACCATTACTCCATGCATTGGGGGTTTTTTGGTTTTGTTTTGTTTTTTCAGCAAGTGTTGGTTGAGCCCATGAACAGACATACCATCATGGTGCAAGGATGGGTTTTGTGTCAGAAGCCGAAGGCAAGTGCCTTAAAAGGATTTCTCAGTTATGTATAACTCACTGATGGCCTTAATTACAATTCCACAAAAACCCATCTCACGGGGCACAAGAATTGAGAAAAGAACTAATATATATTCATGCCTTCTGTGTCCCAAGTGAGACACTTTACAGACATTTACTTGAACCTTCAAATAACAATGGATGTAGATTCAATCATCCCCATTTTACAAACAAGGAAACATAGGATCAGAGACATTGGGTGACCTCAACAAGGTCACACAGATAGTGAGCAGCAAGTCAGGGTCTGACGCAGGTGACCTGCAGTCTTTTCACCCATCCCCTTCCTACCACATTGATCAACTTCTGCCTTAAAAAAAAAAAAAAAAAAGAACAAAAAAAAATCAGCCTTCCGAATACACAAAAAAGGCAGTGTTATTTCAGCAGCAAAGAAAGCATGTGAATGTTAATAAGACCTTTATCCTCTTTGTTAATAGATTATTAAACAAGGTTAATATTACTGTGATGGAGGGGGAGAAAACATCCATCAAAATGCCCACAGAGGCCATTGTGTTTACGGTGCCAAAATATGGGGATGAAAGGAGAGAATGCTGTTGGCGTCTACCTGTGTTGCTCACCTGATACCAAGCACACAGACAGGGTGATGGGTGTGCAGTGCTAGCTGAGTGGCAAACCGTACCCAAAACCAAGTGTGTTGACAGTCTCCAGTGGAACGTGGCTCTGCCAAACCACCAAAGCAGAACCTGGAGTTCCTGTTCGTTGAAGACGTACTGGGCATGATAACTTGTGATCGCATGTGAAGCCTCTTGCGTAGCTCACTACTTATCATGGGAGGGTAGACAGCTCAGCAGCCAACTGGGGATGTCGCTGAAGAGAGGCAGAGGGAAGGACTACAGAGTCAGCTACGTACCAGTCTCAGGTAGCCAGGCAACAGCGGAGGGCGTGAGGAAGTAAGGCAGGCTCCCAGCTTGTGTACAGAGCATGGAACTTGAGTCAGAAGGCTCCGACGAGCATCCCACTCCACCACCTGCCAGTCCTGTGATCCTGAGCGAGGGCTGCACTTGCCTGCGTTTTAATACATGACTCCGCAAGTCTGGAGTCAAGACTTTTTTGTTTGTTTATGGTTGCATTTGTTTCGCTTTGATGGGTGGTAGGAGTAACTGGTGAAATTACCTCTCTAGGCCTCAGTTTCTACATCTATAAAATGGGGATAATATCGTCTACCTCTTTCTTATAAGTACTGAAGATAGGAGTAAGTAATTAGCATTGAATGAGGTGCAAAATATGGGATCCAAAATAGATAGCTGTATTATTGTACTATTTTTCAATAAAAACTACTTAGCACTGAATTTGGAGACTGTATAATTTAAGGAACATCAACACCCACCATGGAAGGTACTGATAATAAGTCTTTAATGAAAGACGCAGAAATGGAACATCATGGTCCTTTTTTGTTGTTAACTGATGCCCCTTCCCATAACAGCCAAGAAAAAGCCTAGTGCTTTCATGTATCTGCAAAGGCATTTTTACCAGAAGCTACACTAACATGGTCCTAATATGTCTCAATGTGGGGGAGATTCCTTAGATCTGCCCAAACACAGAAACAAAACACAGAGTATCTAAATGACTCTTTTGAGAGTGGGGTCTGTGAGACACAGTTATCAGAGTAGTAACTAGAGTCCTGGGGAAAAATGCAGACTTACATCCTAATGAGTCATGCTTTGAAGGGAGCCTAGAAATCTCAGTTTGTAAGAAGCCATCCAGGTGGTTCCCCAGCACACAAAAGTTTAGAAATACCCATTTAAATCAGGATCTTCAAAAAGATAGTGACCCAAGACAGTATACAAAGAAAACATTAAAGTTTCTGTTAATATTTTTATTTCTCTATTTTTCAGATCAATTGTTCACATGTTTTATAATGTCCACAATATATGAGAACAATATTACAAAAGTATTGTTTATTAAAAAAATCGGTGTGTACATGTAAAATGTCTATGTATCTACACACACACACACACACACACACACACACACACACACATACAGTTTGAAGGTTACCAATCTATAGTCCGGAATCCTTGGGGACACACCTCTCTGGACTATCTCCCAGGAACTTCTGGCAGAAGAACAACAGCACATCCTTCATGGGGAGGGCTCCAGCAAGTGCCTCAACTCTGGGTTTTCCGTGGGGTTGCTGGAAGGAGAGCTACACACTGGCGGTGCCGGGAGCAGGGGATCCAGCCGAAGCTGCTCTCAGTTTCATTTTCAAAGGCTGATGTATGTTCTCTGTCACAGAGCAAACCACATGCCCTTTGCCTAAAAATGTGCTACGTGAAGTGAGGGCCAAAACTTCTCCCACACCTCCTATTCTTTACAGATTCATACATTTAAGTAAGCCAATAAATTCATTAATTCCATTATTCAACAAATATTTATGGAGTGTTTACTGGATGTGTTATTGTTCTGGACACCGGGGCTGAGCAGTAAGCTAAGTTGATGAGGTCCCACCACTCATGGCCTTACTTTCTTATGGGGACGACGAAAAGTAAAGTAGGCTGAGAAGTATGAAAATTGTCAGTTCACACAAAGGCTAGGCAAAGGAGTAAAAAAGGCGATGCTCTAGAGAGAAACCAGGGTAAGATTACTTAAATGGTACTCGTAGGGAAGTCTTCTCTAACCGGGTGAGTTCCTAAAGTCCTAATTCCCATGCACTCCTCCTTTGGAAGTTACTAGAAGATATGGTCTATAAAACATGGGGAGGAACCAGAGGAGGGAATAGGACTCAGGTAACAGGGACTCAGTGTGCGAGAGAGGGGAAGGCTACCTGGGATGGCAGTGGGAAGAAACCCCAAGAGCACAGCTGTCAGTGGCCAAGGGAGCCACCAAACCAGGCTGGAGCAGTTCAGAAGGAACAGAGAGTTCTAGAAGATGGTACTGACAGAATGTCCTCATTTGAGAAGATTTACACAAATGGTAAGCAGGACTGAGGGCAGAAATTTGTCAGGAACTCTGAGAACAGTGATAATAATAATAGCAACAAAGGAATCTATAAAAGAGAAAAGGCATCATATAGTATACTACATGTCTCAGCTGTGAAGAGTATTTACATAATCCTTACAACATAAACACCAAATACCTAGCTTAGTGAAATCGCCAAATAAGCACATCGAGAGGAGGGGGTCCAGGACATATGAATACATGTACATAGTAGGGCCTGGAGGTTGGGCAGGATTGTGTGGTTGCTATGAACAAAAGCATGATTCTCATCTTACATAGCTGGAAGAAGAGAAACTAGTTAATGCTTGACCCTGAACATGTGGTGCCCAGAACCGAACTTCTGAAGTGACTTGGCGGTGGAACCAAGACCCCTCTGTTCTGAACATAGTCATTAAAGCACTCATTAGTGGGTAAAAGTTGAATCACTATTTAATTTCCATATCCCTATATTCCATGCTTATAGGGATTGCTACTTCCTGATTGAGCTGTGTTTTAAAAAAATACAGAAGACCACGATATATCCAATAAGAAGCTTGAAGACACAGTAGCACAACCATATTTGGCAAAGAAAATTAAATCCCCCACTTAGCTTCCCACTATTCACCCCCCACCCCCACCCCAACGAGAGGAGAGCGACTTGCAGAAAAACCCATCGTGGCTTAGACAGAAATGCTCGTATCACAAATGTTTTCATATAGTGCAAGCGGTCACACTAGCCGGGCCCATCTTTTAATTACATGGTTTGGCCATGCAAATGTTCTCAGACATTTTTTAGTAAGGCGCTGGAGTTTTATTTAAATGTGTAATATAAAGAGCTCTATTGCGTTGCTGATCGGCGCTTCTTTCTTATTTATTGCCTTCCTTTCTCTCTTGCTCCGGCCTTGCCCCAACAATAAAATCCCACTTAGCACTTGCTTTTTCCAAAAAAACATCATTTTTCACCATCTTAGGAGTAAAGCAAAGAGGAGATGGAAAAAAAAAATTCTCTTTTCTTTCTTTCTTTTTTCTTTTTCTCTTTTTTTCCTCTTTTCTTTTCTTTCATTTTCTTTAAGAGACTAAATATTCTTCTCTGCTCCCAAATATTTAATCATAATTATATTAAGAAACATTTATAAAAAGTTAAGTAATAAAATTAAATAGGTTGGAGAAAAACAGAGAAGCAGACAGCAAGGATTAAGTGTAGTAATATAAAGAATAGATTATATTTAATGAAAATTTCTTCAGTGTTCAACATTTTTATTATACTTAATAGTGCTGGGCTTCATTTTTGTCTCCAGTAATTGTGTGTCCATAATGAATGGCCATTCTTATTCCCCCATTGAGCCCTGACAGAAATTAATAAACCTAATTCTGTAGGTTTAAGTTTAATTTTGTTGAAATATATAAAGTAGTTACATATTCACTTAGCAGCCAACTGAAATGCAATGGCCTTAAGCTTCTCGGCAACTTTGTAACAAGCAAATTGTTTTCTGGATCTTTCTCCCGCACTTCCTGCTCCTTTCCTTTCTGACGTTAACCAGGATCCTCATTTGTGATGCTTCCAGCTACAGAGGACATGCACGGCCATGGAGGTGGAACAGTGGCCAGGATGAACATTGTAAAGTGTACAATTATGTGATCTAGTCCTTTTCCAAGAACAGCTGTTAATGATTGCTCAGCATTCTCTTGCTGGTTTACAGTTTGATCAAGAAAGTATGTAATAAAAGAATGGGGGATGGGCATTGTACAAGCCAGCAGTCCTCTAGCAATAAATAATGTGCGCGGTCTGGTTGCCAGAGCTCAGAGAGTATGGAATCTCCCCTCCGGGCTTCAAGCACCAGAGGGGGGCTTCCATGAGGATTCAGCCTTGGGGAATTAGGAGGAATTCAAAGGGGCCATATTGACTAGAGATCACATCTGACTGGTCCACCCATTAGGAATCGACTATAAATGTCTTCTCAGAGAAAAGAAGAAAAGATGATCTGGGGATCATCCTTTCCCCCCTCTTTCATTCTCCCTTCTTCAGTCCCTCCCTCACACACTTCCTCACCCCTTCCTTCTTAATATCCTATCATTCATTCATTCAGCAAATGTTTGACTTTATCACACATTCTCAGTGTAGGGAAACAACAGAAAGCATAAACTAACAAGATCCCAAACCTCATGGAGTTTATCATTATGGGTTTTTTTAAAAAGGGGAACCCACAAATAAAAGTATAATCTCAAGAGTTATGTGGGAGAGAAGACATACAACAGACAGTGGCTGACATGCACACAAGGATCAAAATGCTTTCCTGAGGAAATTACAAAAGGGATGAGATCAGAGATGAGAAACTGGGCAGGAAGAGGAGTGGGTGGGGTTCCGGGTTGGGTTCCAGGTACGGTGTCCCTGCAGAGGGGACAGTGTGACAAATCTGAGGACCTGAGGAAGGGATGGGGAGGGAAAAAGGAATAGAGATGAGGTTTCTTAGAAGACACCCCATAGGCTACTACTCTAAGAAGTCCAGGCTTTATCACAGCAACAATGAAAACCATCCAAGGGGACTATCAAAAGGCCCAAGAGAGGCAGGACACTTTTTCAGATCTGCTCATATGGGTATCTTGTGGAAAAGCACTACAGGAAACCTTGTTCACCTCATCTTCGTCTGTTTTCAAAATGAGGAAACTGACAACCAGGAAGTTTGGTCAATCCTTGAGCACAAACCAAGAATTCTGTCTTCGGATGTCTTTTCTTTATGCCTTACCAGCCACCTTCCCTGGATTCCCTATCAGCCCTATTGACCAAACTTGATAATGGGAGTTGAAAGTATCATGCCCATGAACTCCCTTATGGAGTCATAGGTCATTGCTAATGTTTTACATCTATCAAATGCTTTCTAAAGTCTTCAAAATATTCTACTAATAGACGAAAAGGAAGAAGTACCGAGGACTGGTGTGAACATGTCATACCAAAACAATCCCATTTTACAGATCAGCTGTGTAAAGGCAGAGGTCAGACACTTATGTCCTCATATCCTCCATCCCATTCACCTTTGTGACTTCCCTCTGGGAACTGACTATACACAGTAATGAGACTGACTTCACAGGAGACTCAAAGTGTCCCCAAAACAGCCACACTGACAGTGATTCAAGAAACTACACATCTAGTCCCAGCAGTTGCCTCATACTGTGGGATCCTGAACAAGACCTGGCCTCTCACAGGTCTCAGAGTCCAGGCAGTAAGTTCTAAAGTCTGGCAGTTCCACTGCCATTCAGAATTCCATGCCATTCTGAGAGTCAGAATAAAGACATGGCCCAGGAAAGAGGCCTTAGCTGGTGCTTAAGTGTGAGGTGCCGTCCTGATGACCAGTAGAACCTCACTGAGCCAAGCTAACGGGCCACCTGATCATAGCAGGGGTGAAACTGAAGGCAGCCTGCTAGAGTCACATCTACTGTGCTTCCATTCCAGGTGCTGTGTGACCTTCAAGCACACTCATGAACTTGGCTGGGCCTCAGATTCCTCAGCTATTACATGGACGGCAACAAGCCAGCCTTGTCAGATTGCTGTGGATATTAGGGAAAATGTATGTCTCAGTCTCTGACTTAAGTAGATACTCAATAAACATATACCAACCCTTCCTCTCCTTCTACCCATTCTGTTCACTCACCCTCCTCCCCTTCCTCCTTCCACCCTTTCCATTTATCCTGTCTCTTCCTCCTTTACAGAATAATTGCAGTAGCGCTTGGTGGGTCACTCCCGTACCCTACTTTGTTGAAGAATCTGTTAACTTAAGATACGAACTTCATTTCTTTGGCCAAGTGGAAATGGGAGCTTCACATGGCAGGTGTAAGTCTCAGTGCTGGTACAGCTGAGAGCTTTCTCAGTTCTTAACATCTCCACAGGTCTGTGTTTATCTATTTTGAGAATTTGTTTAGAAGGCGGAGTGGAATGAGCACGAAGAGAGCCCCCTAATGAGATCTGCAAGGAGGAAGGAGGAAGAGCATGACAGGAGTAAAAGGACACCAGAAGGAGACAGTGTGGCCTCTGAGACCCACCCCAAGTTTGACCTCTGGTCAAGCCAATTCAAGAACCAGAACCAGAATCTGCTTCCCTTGGGGCCCAACAGATCGAAGCTGCTGTTCTGCTTTCCAAGGTTGTAAGTTCAAGTACGTTAAGTATGTGTGTTGGGGAAACGGGCGCCGTTGATAAGAACAGATTATCTTGAGAGCATTCCACTGGCCCTGCCCTTCGTCACTTCTCTCTGAACCCTGATCTCTCCACTGGGACCCTGTCACAACCAAGCCACAGACTCCAGCATTGCTCTGCCTTCTGAATCATCCACTCCCCCGATACACACTGCAATGAAAGACTACCTTCTGATAAGCAGAGCAATTAGCAGCCTGGCTATCCAACCCCCTCCTTCCCATCAACACC
This sequence comes from Enhydra lutris kenyoni, assembly GCF_002288905.1. Lineage (NCBI taxonomy): Eukaryota > Metazoa > Chordata > Mammalia > Carnivora > Mustelidae > Enhydra > Enhydra lutris. The sequence continues at coordinate 15,040,947 of NW_019154114.1, forward strand.
AAAAAAAAAAAAAAAAAAGTCGGGGGAGTCTAAGATTTTGGAAATCATAAGCAGCCCCTTTTCCTGAGCGGAGAGCAGCTTGTGGTAATGAGTGACAGAGTTAGGCATCTACTATTACCAAACAGATTTTTGTATTTCCTTCCTGGAAGCTTGTGAAGATGGAGAAGTCTTTGGAAATGCTTGTGTTTATTTTTGGGTGTCAGGCTCGACAGCAGCCCTTATCTGCTTGGGCAGGGTCAGCCTTTGGAGCTGCTTCTACATCTCTCAGGATGGCAAAGTCATGGACTTAATGGTAAGCAGGAGGACGGTGTTCCTGAAAGCCCCAGTGTGTATAAATGTGACACAGAATGTTATAAAAGAAGATTTACTAAAGTTGACTATCAATATATCAAATGACCCATCCAGTTCACCCAACCATCCATCCATCCACTCATCCATCCATCCATCCATTCCCCTTCCTCCTCCCACTCACCAGTCCACTTACCCATTCATCAATACAGCCATCAACAGGTGCTATTGAGTGCTGTAGCATTTTAGGCTTTCTGTTAATACCTGGGACTCCACACAGAACTAAATAGACACATTTCCTGGCACATCAAGTCCTCAGCTGAGGGAAGATACATGACAAACAATCTGCAGCACAATGTGTTAAGTACTCAGATAGAGTTCAAGGTGCAGGGAAAGAACACATAGCTCAAGTTTGAAGTCACCCCTCACAGCTTCTCTAGGAAACTTCCTGAGCAGAAAGAATCAGCCTGTAAGAAAACTGTGTCTAGCTGGGCAGCTGGAGAGAGTAGCGGGAAGTAAAAATGGGCTCTACCATTTATTGAGTGTGTTCTGTGTACCAGACACCAGGCTTCGCATTCATAGGTATTTCTTTGATAAGTTTTCAGAGTAACTAGACAAAATGGAGTCTCTAAACAGTTGCCTGCCCAAGCGCTAAGAGTAAATACCAGACTTCACAAATGACCTGGTTTTCTCTTGCTCCCATGACCTTACCCTCTGGCTTCCCCAGTGAGCTCTCCTCCCTGACACCTCTCTTAGGTATGATCAGGAAGGCAGAGAACCAGAGGCTTTGAATATTCTCCAGCCAAGATGGATTTAGATTCTGGGCTCTGGATTCAAAGGAACTAGATTTACATTCCTCTCTGATGTCTACCAGCAGTGTGGCTTTGGGCAATTTACCTAACCTCCTCTGCCCCAATGTCCTCATCTGTAAAATGGAAATTATAATAGCATCTAGGTCAGAGCTTTTTAAGAAATTAAATATGCAAAATGCTAAGTTCAGTGCATGTATTTGTACTGTTATTTTGTACAGAAACAATACAAAAGCAGTCTCTATGGAAGTAGCCTTGAGTTGTAGGAAGGGGGAGATACAAGAGATGTAAAGACTTCTCAACGTTCGAGGTGAAAGCTACACAAAAAGGCCGTTGTGTGTTCTTGTGGTTCAGCCAAAGGAAAACATGGAGAAACAGCCAGTCCACTGGTGGTTCAGAGGGTGTCACGGGGCCCCACACTGGATCCCACCTGCACTGTGACAAACATCTCACCCTATTTTTTCAGGCTTAACTTCCTGTGGCACAGACATCTGAGACTCTAGGGCAGTCCCTGGGAGCAGCTGTGGGTTCTAAGCCTCTCCCAGCCTCTTAAGTCCCTCAGACCAGGAAAGTGATGTCTGAGAGTTCCCCATCCTCCAGAACTACTCAGTCTTGAGGATTAAAGTCCCTGGGGGCACTGGAAGCCCTTGTGCTGGGGGTCCTGCCATCCTGGAGCTCCCTCTCCCACTGCCCCCTTGGGAATGTGTCTGGAGTCAGGGTACAGGCACAGTGGAAGGCACTTTGGGCAGACCTGCAGGGGGTTTTCCCTGATGCTGTCTCCTCGCTGGGCCTCTTTTCACACTATTTGTACCCATGTAAATGTGCTTCTCAGATTCCTGCCAACACACTTGGTTTTGTAATGTTGTTTAATAGCTTGAACCACCTTAATGAAATATTCATGTTCCCTTCTCTGTTGGAGCAGTCACCCAGGTTCCCAGAAATTTCTCTTTCTGTTATTTTCAAGGACAGCCCCACAGGAGGAGGATCCTCCCTGCTTGAGTCATGGGACCCCCAGGGTACACCTGGCAGAGGGGTTGTGGGACTGGTCCCACAGGGACTGAAGGACACCAGTCCTGGGCTCCTCCTGGGATCCCAGAAACCCCAAGTAGAATGGCCAGGAGCGGAGTATGTGAGCTGGGATGCTGGGTATAACAGACCTAATCCAGGGAGCAGAGAGACCTGCCCCTGGAGATTAGCGTCCTGGCTAACACTGCGGGATACAAGCTGCCCCGCTGCACCAGGAACTCGCGGAGGCTGAGGGAAGAGTGCCACCTGTTGAATGCTCAGGATAGCATGCTCCTTCCCAGAGATCAGGCGCCTACTTCTAGCACAGTGCCTTGTTCCGTCCAAGCTCAGGGCTGGGGAAATCTAGGCAGTGCCAATTGTATGGACTCTCTGGGATCATCTGGAAAATGAGGTTATTGCCCTGAGTGACCACTCAGAGAGGGGAGGTGACTTGCTCCAGTCACAGAGCCAGTCTGGAGCCCCTGCCCTCTAGCTGGAAATCCCTCAGGAACACTATCCACCCTACCACTCTCTTTTGATACTCTTTGAAAAAAAAAAAAAAAATATATATATATATATATATAGATAGATAGATAGATAGATATAGATATAGATAAAATATATATATATTTAAGATTTAATTTTTTATTTGACACAGAGAGAGAGATTACAAGTAGGCAGAGAGGCAGGCAGAGAGAGAGAGGGGAAAGCACGCTCCCTGCTGAGTAGTACTTTTAACCATAAAGGACCCAAATCCATGAGTGTACAGGTGAACAAAGCACTACAAGTGAACATGCCCGTGGGATCAGCACTCAGATCCAGACTCAGGACACAACCAAACCCTTGGAAGCATCCTCCTGCTCTCTCCCAGTCACCCCCGTATCAAGGGCAACCAGCATCCTGACAGAATTCTGACTTCCCAGGTTACTGTTTTTGAACTGCATGCAAGTTAAGCCCCACACAGAACATGGCTTCTCTCACTCTGTTCCAGATGTGTAATTCAACCTGCCTCTGTGTTACAAGGAAACTTACTTTTTTTAAGTGGGGAGTAGAATCATGTGTGAGAATGAAGAGACTGTGGAAATCACTGAATTTAGCCTCACCATGTTTTAGTGGGAGAAGGAGCCCCAGAGGGAGGAAGGGACTGGCCCACAGTCACACAGCTTGCTCAGAGGTCTCTCCCCTGAGATAAAGGCTCGCACACTAATCACCCCAGAGAGTGGAGCACTTGGCACCAGGCTGAGACTAGGGACTCTGGTCCCCTCCTCCGTCCCCGCCTCACACACTGCAGAGCCCAGGAGCCCATTATGGCTTCCATTCCAGGAGTATCCCTGCGCACTGATACCCCCCAGCCTCCAGCACAGCATCTAGCACATTGAGCTCATTCCACAAATGCTCCGGTACTGGTTGAGAGAATGGAAGGACCGATCTCAGTAACTTGATGCTGCCATTCAGAAAATGGAGATCATGCTGGGGTCCTGCTTCTCCCCCAGATGCAACAAGGACAGGTGAGACACCAGGTGGGGAGGCACAGTGCTCCTGGTCACAAAGAAAGACTCATGCAGTGGAAAATGTCCACTGCTTACGCTCACAGACTCTGGAGCCGCACTGGCCTGGATCCAGTTACACCTCTAGCGCTTAGGCATTGCCTTGGGGGAGCTAGCCAAGCCTCAGTTTTCCAATCAGTAAGAACCTCAGTTTATGATAGGGCTCTGCAAGGTGTGAATGGAACCAGGCAGGTAAAGTGCTAGGCAAGTGCTCGGTACTTAGCAGTTACAATCATGGCACCAAGGAGCAACTGGTTCAGTTTAGCTCACATTTAGATAAGGTACCAGTGGGTGGCAGATCTTCAAGAATGAGGGTTTACTAATTAAAGAGCTAGAAAAGACAAGTGGTTTCAGGTTAAGCTTCCTTCCTCTTACGCATCTAAACCTTTATACACTTCGAGAGCCAGCTTGGGTCCTGCCTTCTGTAAGAAGCTTTCCCCTTACCCTGACCATGCTGATCTCTCCCCCTAGAACTCTTACAGCATCTGTGGAGACGATCCAGGCTCACTCTTACTGTGTGTAGTTAGTTGTGGGATACTGGCCCACCCACATGCCCACAGAGGCTTATCTCTCAGCTCTACTGTGAACCCCAGAGGCACGGCTCAGTGTCCCCCAGCTTGAGGAAGCATGTCACGAACAAGGCAGCTTTGAAGAGGCTATATCTGCTGTTTTCTGCATTGGGGCACAAGAACCCAATCACCCCCCTTTCTTCCCTGGTTGGAATAAATACAGAAAAGAAAACAAAAATTCCCCTTGACCTCCTCTACCCGCAAATAACAACCTTAACCTTTCAAAACACTGCCTTCTAACCTTCCAGCTAAAGCACATTTTGTAACAGAGTTCAATTTCTCTTTTAGAGCCCCTTTTTATTTCTAGACTTTGTTCACTTGATGCTACATTATTTGCATTTTCCGAAACTATTCAATCCGTTCTTTAATAACAATCTGAATATGTTACCTAATGGAATCAGAGAGACATATCAAAATTTACTTCACAATTCCTCTTGATTCAGATTTTTTTCTACTGTTTTAATATAAACAATTCTGCTTTATGAGGATAGACTCCCTGAATTGGAATCAGTTGGTTAAAGAGCTTTTAATTTTTCTGAGTTATAATTGACATTATACCATTCCATCAGTTCTGAGTACAACATAATGTTTCAATATCTATATATGTTGCAAAATGATCACCATGGTAAGTCTAGTTAACACCTGTCATCATACAGTTATAAAATGTTTTTCTTATGATGACAACTTTTAAGATTTCCTCTCCTAGCAACTTTTAAATATGCATTACACTATCAATTACAGTTAATTATTTTAATTTACATTTCTTAAAAAAACAATAGCTATGTTCCTATTGTAAACAGGTTTAATCCAAATTTTGAAATAAGAAAAGTAATCACTTTTTCAAACTCAAGCTCACTCTTCCCCTCTCATCTTCCCATTTTCGTCTCTGACTACACACACACACACACACACACACACACACACACACACACCCTCATGACTCTGCCATGCTAAAATATTTGCAGTTATCTCAATATGCATGGATATTCATGTCAAGTCTTTTGCACATGTTTCTCTGACCAGAGGGATATGTTTTCCCTCTCCTGAACATGGCCACATTCTTATCTTTTCAAGACAAGTATTACCTTCTCTCTGTGATGCTTCCTCTGAGCTTCCAGGCAAAATGAGCCAGTACCCCCCCCCACCACCACTCCAGCCTAACACACATACTCCTCGATGTTCCCACTGCAACCTGCCTGTTTAATAATAATAATTATATCGATCATAATAGTAATCAAGATGTATTGAGTCCTTATCATGTGCTCAGACAGTATTCTAAGCACTTTTCATGGATTATCCCAGCATTCACTGCTTTGTGGCTTAATGATCAGTTAGTATGTACATCTGTTCCCCCGCCCAGACCATGAGTGATTTCAGGGAGGGGGCAGCCCCGTCTTCTTCTTTGTACTCCCAGTAGCTAGCACAATGCCTGGCACGGCAAATATTTTAGACATGAATATGCGAACCCACCCTCTACTTGTGACTCAGCCAATTTAGGGCTGTGTTAAAAATGACGGCAGAGCTAGAAAAGACTGGCTATATGCAAATCCCATGGTGCATTTCCCACAGGGTATCACATCCCTGGAGAAAAGCAGGAAGGTAAAAACCATCCAAGAATTCTTGATGATCATCACAGTGCAAATAGCCCCTCCCTGTCCTCCAGAGCCCTCCTGTTTATACCCAGGTTTTTATAAACATTATTTACTTTATTCCTCTGATTTCGCATCTTGGGAATCTCCAGAAGATACCACTCTTTCCTTGCAAATTGCTTGAAATGGAAGAAAACAGATACTCAACAACAGATACTGCCTTTAAGCAACCCAGGACATTACTCCTGAGTACATATTTAGCTCCAAATTTGATTTTCTGAGCCCATGAACCCCAGACATGGACAAACTTAGCTCTCGTTGAGGAACATGAGGCTTGAACTCAAGTTCACGCCAAAAATTCAAGCCAAGGAGGCAGGAGATTTGGGAAGGGATGTCAGGTTATTGGACTCCTCAAATTTCTCTGATCTTCTCACATCCTCACTTCACACACATAACCTTGCAGAAAGCAAGCAACCTGCCTGCCTCCCCTGCAAGGACAGCCCCTCTTTCAGAATTACACCTGCCTCTGGCCTGGGAGAATTCAGGCCACTATGTATTGAGGGTCTGTTAGGTGCCTGGTGCTTTACAGACCTTAGCTCCAGAATTTGGGTCTGGGGTGTTTGACCAGAGTCCAAGCTCTTTCTGCCGCAGTACAACTCAGACGGATCTTCTGCAGCATGTGGTTCTGCAGAATGCACACTCAGTGACGCCCAAAATGTGTTCCGTGCTCAAAGGAGTCAGTTCCACAAAACTAAATGTCTTTATTAACTGCAAGACTTGCCAGAGCTTTAAATATGCCAATGCCCATTACACAGTTCCAAGAGGGGGTAGAGTATGCTAACATGAAGTTACAAAATTATTTGATTACAAATTCTTGGTTTTGGAAAGCATCACATGGGACTAGAAGGTGGATGAAAACATTTAGAGAAAGGCTTCATCACACTTGCATTTTCATTCCTCAGAATTTAACTCCAGTCTTGTTACCTATTTATTCCTTTTTCTAGTTCCTGTGGACTGTGATTTCAATCCTGACCCGAAGTTATTCATCTTCCCTTAAAAGAACTGTGAACAGTGCGCCCTTCATCTTCCTACTTGGTCCTCTTATGATCACACAGCATGTTTCTGTCTCTTCCCTTGCTCTCCCCATGCCCACATGTACTAGATGATGAACTCAGACTATCCCAGGGACCTGATGCCTGCTGATACCACTCCTGCTCTTAAATCAACTTTCTGAATATGAGGCCCAGCACAAACGGCTTAGATTAACCTCTACCACAAACAGAACCATTGTCCTGCATCTACCTGAATTCTCTCTCCTGGTTTGTAGATTGCATAACATACATCCTAATGGAAACAGCACCTCAAAACCCTGGCCCCTAACTTTTGCTCGATTTACAAACATCCAGAGTGTTCTACCCACAAAATGACGGCCTAGGTCCATTAATATGCTCAGAGAAAGCTAGGTTTAAAAAGGGGGGGGGGAGGATGAGAGGGGGAGAGAAAGTACAAAAATTTAATCTAAGCCATTGCTTATTTAAAAATTGATAGGAACTAATTAATAAAATTTTATTGAACTTTAAAACAAAAATCAATTCTTTAAAAATCCCCCTTTCAGTGAATCCAAGACCAATGAAATTCTTTCTTAAATTAAATGGGTGGTAGTCATTACACTCCTTTGGGACTTGAAATATAAGTTCTAAGTTGAGATATTTCTATAGCTTCAAGTACATTAATCATGTTTGCCTACTTAAAGAAAAAAAATCTCAATATGTAATATAGTTTCTTTGCCTTTTAATGAAGCTGTTTAAAGTTTCATTCTATTTTCTGCCCAGTGATGTCCTAGTAGATATTTAGTAACTAGCCTTGACCCAGTGGAGGGTGTACATACTGACTTGTGACTTCTGCCAGTTTCCGTGATGTCAACACTCCAGCATGGCCCATTCTAAGTTACTAAAGTGAAGCATGACAAGGAATGCTGAGTTAGGAAGACATTGCACAATCTGCTCTCATGAGCTAGTTTGAGCTGGTTCTGGCACATCACTGAGCCTTCCTCTGTAAGTCTGAATCTGCAAGTATAGTCCATCTAGAATGTTACCAACAAAACGGCAACAACAGGCACCTAATTCCAAGCTGGGCTGCAGGCATACTGAGATGTAACAAGTGCTTCTTGGTGATGACAGTGGTGATCACTGTATTGAACCAAACAATATACTTAGGTATAGAGTATTATTAGGTTAAAAACAAAACAAAACCCCAAACCTCTAACTTCCAGTTTATCAGGGTCTATTAAAATATGTATTTATTTGGCTATATATGGAATCAATCCATCCACTTTTCCTTTATGTTTTTCTTTTGTTTTCAAAATCAAATGAGTGCTTACAATTGCTACTAGTCAAATGAAGTGAGTTTCTTTTCCTCCCTTCCACTACCTTCCCCACTCATAATTACTAAATAACTCAAAATACCTGCCATGTTTATTTAATCCCATAAGAAGATGGTGGAACTTCAGTGAGTCTCCCTTTATGCATTTTACATCTCATTTCTAGACAAAATCCTCATGCATGATCTTAGCTCTCTATGCCAGGCCAGAGAATGGAACGGAAGGATGGATATAAGCAACAGCAAGAGTGGAAGTTACTCATATTTTCAGAGACCACTGTGGCTGTCACTATACTAGGGGTATTGCCTATGTGATTTCACTCAAAAATGCTCTTTGGTAGCTATTCTTATCTTTAATTTTTTAATGGACAGACTGAGGCATGACCTCATTACAGGTCCACCAGCGCACAGCTAATGGAGGCTGGAGGTTAAGATTCAAATGCAGTTTTTTTGTACTGCCCTGCTGCTGATTTCTCCATGATGCCATACTGACCTGGGAAAGTAATATAGAGAATATTTCATCCAAGTTGGTGAGTTTCCCCCTAGAAATTCCATCTCTGGAGCTCCTATTTTCTAGTATCTGTGACCTACTTCACTCTTTTGTCTTTTCCCCAGTCTCTAAGAGGACAGAAAGTAGGGGCAGTGTCTTCCTTCACTCACCTTATCCAAAGACTCCATCTACCTCTGTGTAGGGACTAGGAAACCTCTCCAAAGCAAGAGGGGAAGAACTTAGGAGTCAAGACACATTCCAACAGATCTTCCCTCGACGGAGCAGCTGTCTCTCTGGACATTCTGGGGCCACACTCAGGAAGCCAGTATGCCAGCCTGGGAAAACTGGTCTCTTCTCCCTTCCCTGGCATGTGCAGATGCCTGTGTGTATGGAACTGCTGAAGCTCTTAGGCAAATCTGCCCAGGTGTGGGAGCTGGACAGGACCACACCAAAACCCAAAGGATCCTAGCATTTGATGATATTCTATAATTTGCTGGCACTCAAATTTCATAGGGTCACAGATATATATGCAATTACCCATGTGTTTTAGTCCTGGGACAAAATCATACCTGTGGTATCAAAGCCCACATAAAAATATAAGGTAAAATAAGAAGGCAAAATACATCCCATGTCAGGTCAAGTCACCCTTCTGCTCAAATCCCTATAATAAAAGAGCAATTCCAGGAAGCAGACCATGGTCTATGTGGCAGATTTCATTTTCTAAGGTGGCCACAAAAACATCTCCTGCCCCACATGTTCTTCTGGAACCTTGCTGTGTCTCCTCCTCTTGAAACTGGCGGCACTTTATGACTACCTGGGTCAACACGGTGTGGTCCCCGCAACACTCTGTGATGTTGGAGGCTAGGTCATAACAAACACCATGCACGTCTACCCTGTAGAAGACCCTTTCTCTGGGGGCCCAGTTGCCACTCCAGGAGAGAGTCCAAGCTGCGCAGAGGGAGGCACACACGTTTGTTGAGCTCTCAGCCAACACCCAGCACCAACTTAGCAGCCACGTATCAGAGTCACCTTGAAATTCCCCTGCACCCTGTCCAGCCACTCCAGCTGATACAACATGGAGCAGCAATGAGCTACCCTTGCTGAGCACTGCCCAAACTGCAGATCTACAAGCAACTGAATGTTGTTTTAAGCCACAAAGTGTGGGGTGGTTTGTTACACAGCAAATGATAACTAAGACTACACAGGTGTACATGAGCTGGCCTCCCGTTTCTTCTGCGATTCCTTCCTGGCCACTCAACTCCCAGGACACTATGTACTCTGTACTTCTACAAACATGGAAAGCATGGGGACCGGGGCGGGGGGCAGGACCACATTCTTTAATTTCCTTCAGTGATGTTTTACACTTTCTTGAGTAGAAGTCTTGTACATCTTTTGTTAGATTTTTCCCCCCTAATATTTAATGTATGTGATGCTATTGCAAGTGCATCCTGGTTATCCTCATTTTCTAATATTTGTTGCTGGTATGTAGAAGCACAACCAGTTTTTGCATATTGGCTTTATATTTGGCAACTTTGCTTAATTCACTTATTAGCTCCTATAGTTTGTTTATAGACTCTTTTAGATTTCTACTTCCCAATAATATTGTCTGTTATGATAGTTGTATTTCTTCCTTTCTTATCCTTATATTTTAAATTTTCTTTTCCTTTCCTTATTGAACTGGTTGGGACATGTAACGTGACGGTAAAAGATCTGACAATAGTAGGTATTCTTGTTTGGTTCTCAGTCTCAAGGGAAAGCTTTAAATATTTCAACACTAACTGTGATATTCAATGTAGATTTTTTTTTTTTTTTTTAGATATTCTGTATCCAAATAAAGAAGGGTCTTCCTCAGGTCAACTTAACAAACATTTGCTGATAACCTATTATGCCTTAGTCACTATCCTAGGCAAGAGGAGAATTTTAAATTCTCATTTTGAATGAGACACTATCCTTGCTTTGAAAAATTCACCATGTAGGATATAAAATAGGTCAAAACCATACTGAGTGGAGGCAGCAGGCAGGGGTGGGGAGAATCAGAAAAACAACTCACTCTGTCCAGGGGAGCTAGTGAAGGCTCTCAGAACACAGAACATTACAGGAAGGGCTCAACAGATGAGATAAGCAAGATAGTTAATAAGAATGATGTACAAGGGCTACTCCCTTACAAACTCTCTTCTGGGTATCTATCTATACATGTGGACTTCCTTTCATAGAGCCAAAAGATTACCCTAAATTACTGTGTACATGACATTTATATAAATCTAATATTGTTAAGTATTCTTTTTTTTTCCTTAAGAGAGAGCAGGGGAAAGGGAGAGAGAGAATTTTTTTTTTTAAAGATTTTATCTATTTATTTGACAGACAGAGATCACAAGCAGGCAGAGAGGGAGGAGGAAGCAGGCTTCCTGCTAAGCAGAGAGCCCGATGCGGGGCTCGATCCCAGGACCCTGGGATCATGACCTGAGCCGAAGGAAGAGGCTTTAACCCACCGAGCCACCCAGGCTTCCTTTTTTTTTTTTTTAAAGGAAATTATAATTGAGGAATATAGATCTCATCGTAAATATTTTTGGGGACAGTTCTTGAGTTCTATGTCTATAGGTTTTCTAAGAATGTTCCATGAGGCAATATGCTGAAAATGGATTATGCTTTCTATCCCACAAACCCATTGTTACCTCTCTGTCCATCTCTTTACTGGCTGTATTTGCAAATAATACCACAGGCAAAGAAGAAAAATTGACTTAGAGCAAGTTACACAGTATGTGGTTTACAAGTACTTACCTTATGTAATCATGATACACATTAAGTGTTAAACAAACAAATGTTGATTTGGCTTGGCCTGGCTATGTGTGTAGCCTACCAAAGAAAATAGTCTGGCCAGAATTATACTACCTTAGGCCACAGGCTGGCCAAAAAGACCAGATACAGTGGAATCTTTGAGTTTTAAAGTTTTAATTTTTTTTTCTTTTTAAAAGAAAGAAAGGTATCTGAGAACAAAAACAGGTAACATTACAGAGTTAGTTTTATAAGAAGACTCATAAAACTAATATAATATATCATTGGGCTATTTTATATGAAATGTCTCTAACACCTGGAGTTTTGCAAATAGACTGAAAAGTCATGTACACGTCTGCTGGTGACTTACATTCTCCAGGAGAAAAGCAAGGTGAAGGCTCATCAAGATCATGTCCAAATATCTGGAATTGTTCTGAAAGCAGAGAAAAAAAGAAAGGTGGAACCAGCTCTGGAATGACAAAAATTGAGGTCTTTTGGCTTGGTAAGGACTGGAAGTATAGTTGGTGTCCTATACATATCCCTTTGGGATCTATCTTTGCAATGTCTGCTGGCCACAATTCTAAGCTAACATTTGCCCCTCTTTGTTCGATGGCTTTCCCTGTAAGTTGGAGCTCAATTTGTCCCAAGTGCTGAAGAGTTAATGCTCCTGGTTAAGGTGCTGAACAATGACTGTTAGGAGTCTGTGTATCTAACCTCAGATGGGAATTCTAAGCAGAGTTCTAATTGGTTCTCAGCTTTGCCCTGTAGGACTAAGCTAGTTACCCACAGAGGTAATTTGTAGTCTTATTTTCCAACCCCTCTACCAATGGTTCCTGGAATCACTTCTAGGATAAATCATTTCATTTGGGTTCTTGTCTCAGGGACAGCTTCTGGGCAAATCCCAACTAACACAGATTATGTTTGATTTAAACAAAGGAGATCAGTATCCATTCCCCACTTTTTCATAAGAAGATGGTGGCTCTGTCCTCGGCAAATCACACACTCTCAAAAGGAGCTCACACATTCTGTTGGAGGGTCATGGAGGACTTGAAGCAATTATCAGGACAAGTCAAGTCAAAGCAACTGTCAACTAAAATTGTGGCTCATTGGAGCATGAACATCATTTTTTTGCTTGACTTAATTGCATAATTGCCTTGGTTCTCAGCTTAGAATGTGCAGACCTGGAGAAGAACAATTAATGATCTAATGTGAGGGGGGACCCATCTCTGTGGCTTCTGGCCAAGCAGGAGATGCATCAATGTCAAAGGCAGCTATCCTCAGAGACCTTCTCAGGGGGAGAAATTTCTCTTTCAATTATGACCACCTAAATATCATCATGAAAATTGCTTTTTATGAAATCAAGCCATGGAAATTAAACTTTTTGGGAAAATAGTTAAATTTCAGCCTTGGATCCCTTCGTCAGCTACATTGGAAAATTTTCCAGACCATGTCAGATATAGCTACTGGATTCCATAAGAGGCTTGCTTTTGATATTTCAGTATACCCAGTGAACATTTCTATGGATGAGCCAGTGGCATGGCTTTCAGAAGAGAGTTGTGTTTAAATTCCATATTTATTCCTGTTATAGAGGAATCATTGTAATAAATGAGACTTCTAGTCTTAAGCTTTTCTTCAAATGAGAATATTAGGCAGAAAAAATCCCAAATAATTAGTGAATACAAGTTTCAGCATAGTCCCTTAATCCAGGAGCAGGGTGGCTTGCCCCTAAGGATGAGATTCAAGCACATCACAGGAAGAGTAAGAGACCAACAAACAGCCAAATGGAAACTCAGCATTGCGTTGAGTTTGTTTCTTTTTGAGAGTAATTGCTAGACCTCTTTGACAAGCTGAAGAATGAATTTAATGCCTTTATTTTCTCTACTTTTAAGCATATCTAACTGGACTTCACAGGAAAACAAAACCAAAAACACCTTTCCCCCATTAGTCACCATAAATCTATTTGAATATGACTGAGATCAATCAATATACATCGAAGATTGTGGCTTAATTCTAATGACACCAATATTAATTCTAGTAAATTCTCTTCACTGAAAAACACAGGCAAACATAATCCTCCTCAGAACCAGATGGTATCAGATGGTATCAGATAGCTAGCATTGAGAATATCTGTTTTTTTTTTTTTTATTTGTTTTGTTTTGTTTTAAGCATGAGCCAGAACAATGAATTAGCACCTCTTCCTGTATGTAGGAGGCTTTTGCTCAATACATGTGGCTCAAAAGCCCGAGTAAAGACTTTATTTTGGGGATGACCAGGGAGGTGGTCTTACCCAGTGTGAGGTCAGGTTCAGAAAATGTCCAAACTGGGGAGGGAGGAGCAAGATGGCAGAAGAGTAGGAGACCTAAATATCATCAGGTCCCAGGAGTTCAGCTAGATATAAAACCATTATGAACACCTACAAACTCAACAGGAGAGAAGATAGAAGAATTCTAGGAACAGAAAATCGACCACTTTCTGGAAGGTAGGGTGTGCAGAGAAGTGAATCTGAGTCAACAAATGGAAAGAAAGACAGTGGGGGGAGGGGCCAGCTCCCTCAAGTGGTAGAGCAGTGGAGCACAAAATCAGAACTTTTAGAAGTCTGCTTCACTGAGGGACGTCACTCTAGAGGCTAAGTGAGGGATGGAGCCCTCGCGGAGTCAGTGTGGTCTCAGGACCTGTGGGCTCACAAAAAGGCCAGGGGTGTCTGAGTGTGGCAGAGGTCCCAGGTATCAGACTAGGGAAGCCAACTGCAGAGACAGAGCCAAGGACCAGCTCTCAGCTTGGGGTTACCTTAAACCATGATCCAGGGCACAGTCAGGCCCCTGCTCTTCGAGCAGGGACCCTACAAGTGGTAGATCCAGGGAGACTCACCTTCCTCCTCTGGGAGAAGCAGTGTGGGAGTGCGTTACAGGAATCTGCTAGGTTTGGGCACAGCCCAAACGGGGCTGTGCACCAGAGATAGAAACACTTGGTCACAGGCTGGGTGAGCTCTGAGGGGGGCCAGAGACCAGGGAGATGGGAGGTATTTACTGCTTTTCTCTGAGAGCACACTAAGGAGTGGGCCCCAAGCTCTCAGCTTCTCCGGGTGAGAGACTGGGAGGCTATCATTTTCATTCCCATCCTCCAAAGCTGTACGGAAATGGTTCAGGGAACAAAAGCTCCCGAGAGGGAACCTGAGCAGATTACTTAGCCTGGCCCCTGGCAAGGATGGGGCAATTCTGCCTCAGGCAAAGACATTTGAGAATCACGGCAACAGGCTTCTTCCCCCAGAAGATAAGCAAGAACATCCAGACAAGACCAAGTTCATCAATTACTGAGAAATGTGGAACTCCAGAGCTGGGGGAAAGCAACACATAGAATTCATGGCTTTTTTTCCCCATGATCCTTTAGTCTTTCAAAGTTAAATGTTTTAAATTTTATTTTTTTCTTATTCTATTTAAAAAAAATTTTCCACTTTCTTATTTTAACTTTTTAAAAACTATTTTATCTTATCAATGCCTTTTCTAAAATCTTTTAAAATTTTCATTGTTATAGTCATATTCTGCCTCTTCATTGTATTTAACCTTATTTTTTGTAAAAATATTTTTTTCTTTAAAATTTTGGGATACTGTTTCTTCTAATACATCAAAATATAGCCAAAATATAGCACATGGCTTTGTTCTAGTCTCCAGCCTGATCACATTCTTTCTTTCTTTTTTTTTCTTTTTCAACCAGCTTCTTATCAATTCTTTTTTAAGGATCTTTTAAAATTCATCTTTACAGTCATATTCCATACTTTCATCATTTTTGCCCTTACCTTTACAGACCAAAATACATCCCAAATCAAGTGTGTGGCTCTGTTCTATTCACCAATTGAAAGAAAAAAAAAAAAAAAAAAAAATATATATATATATATATATATATATATATATTTCTTTTTTTCCCTCTTTCTTCTCCCCCTAGTTCTGGGTCTCTTCTGATTTGGTTGGTGTATATTTTTCTGGGGTTGTTGCTACCCTTTCAGTATTTTATTCTCTCATTAATCTATTCTTATCTGGATAAAATGACAAGGCAGAAAAACTAACCAGAAAAAAAGAAAAAAAAAGAACAAGAGGCAGTACTGATGGCTAGGGACCTAATCAATATGGACATTAGTAAATGTCAGAACTAGAGTTCAGAATGACGATTATCAAGGTGCTAGTGGGCTTGAAAAAAGCATGAAAGATACTAGGGAACTGCTTTCTGGAGAAATAAGAGAACTAAAATCTAACCAAGTTGAAATCAAAAAAGCTATTAATGAGGTGCAATCAAAAATAGAGGCTCTTACTGCTAGGATAAATGAGGCAGAAGAAAGAATTAGTGATATAGAGGACCAAATAATGGAGAATAAAGAAGCTGAGCAAAAGAGAGACAAACAAGTACTGGACAATTCAAGAGGCAGGCGCAACCATAAGATTAAACAATATTAGAATAATTGGGATCCCAGAAGAAGAAGAGGGGAGAGGGGCAGATAGTGTCTTGGAGCAAATTATAGCAGAGAATTTCCCCAATTTGGCAAAGGGAACAAGCATCAAAATCCAGGAGGCACAGAGAACCCTGCTAAAAATCAATAAAAATAGGCCTGCACCCCATCATCTAATAGTAAAACTTACAAGTCTCAGTGACAAAGAAAAAATCCTGAAAGCAGCTAGAGACGAGAGGTCTGTAACACAAAATGGTACAAATATTAGATTGGCAGCAGAACCTATCCACAGAGATCTGGCAGGCCAGAAAGGACTGGCATGATATATTCAGAGCACTAATGAGAAAAATATGCGGCCAAGAATAAAATATCTAGCTAGGGTGTCACTGAAAATAGAAGGAGAGATAAAAAGCTTCCAGGAAAAACAAAAACTAAAAGAATTTGCAAACAACAAACGAGCTTTACAGGAAATATTGAAAGGGGTCCTCTAAGCAAAGAGGAAGCATAAAAGTAACAGACCAGAAAGGAACAGAGACAATATACAGTAACAGTCATCTTACAGGCAATACAATGGCATTAAATTCATATCTTTCAATAGTTACTCTGAATGTAAATGGCCTAAATGTCCCAGTCAAAAGACACAGGGTATCAGAATGGATAAAAAACAAAAACAAAAACAAACAAACTTTATTATATAAAAAATTTTATAATAACAAAATCAAAGAAACACATCAACAATAATACAATAATAGTAGGGGACTTTAACACCCCCTCACTGAAATGGACAGATCATCTAGCAAAAGATCAACAAGGAAATAAAAGCTTTAAATGACACACTGGGCGAGATGGACATCACAGATACATTCAGAACATTCCATCACAAAATAATAGAATACACTAGAATACTATAGTGCACATGGAACATTCTCCAGAATAGATCGCATCCTGGGTCACAAATCAGGTCTCGACCATTACCAAAAGACTGGGATGATGCCCTGCATATTTTCAGACCACAATGCTTTGAAACTAGAACTCAATCACAACAGGAAACTTGGAAAGAACTCATATGCATGGAGGCTAAGGAGCATTTTCCTAAAGAATGAACAGGTCAACCAGCAACTTAAAGAAGAATTGAAAAAATTCATGGAAACAAATGAAAATGAAAACACAACTGTTCAAGATCTTTGGGACAAAGCAAAAGAGGTGCTGAGAGGCAAGTATATAGAAGCCTTTCTCAAGAAACAAGAAAGATCTCAAGTACACAACCTAACCCTACACTTAAAGGAGCTGGAGAAAGAACAGCAAAGAAAGACTAAACCCAGCAGGAGAAGAGAAATAATAAAGATCAGAAAAGAAATCAATGAAATAGAAACCAAAGGAACAGTAGAATAAATCAATGAAAGTAGGAGCTGGTTCTTTGAAAGAATTAATAAGATTGATAAATCCCTGGCCATACTTATCAAAAAGAAAAGAGAAAGGACCCAAATTAATAAAATCATGAATGAAAGAGGAGAGATCACAACCAACACCAAAGAAATATAAACAATCATAAGAACATATTATGAGCAACTATATGCCAGCAAATTTGACAATCTGGAAGAAATGGATGCATTCCTAGAGACATATAAGCTACCAAAACTGAACCAGGAAGAAATAGAAAACCTGAACAGACCCATAACCAGTAAGGAGATTGAAGCAGTCATCAAAAATCTCCCAACAAACGAGAGCCCAAGGCCAGACAGCTTCCCCGGGGAATTCTACCAAACATTTAAAGAAGAGTTAATACCTATTCTCAGAAACTGTTCCAAAAAATAGAAATGGAAGGAAAACTTACAAACTCATTTTATGAGGCCAGCATTACCTTGATCCCAAAACCAGAAAAAGACTCCATCAAAAAGGAGAACTACAGACCAACATCCTTGATGAACACATATGTGAAAATTCTCACCAAAATACTAGCCAATAGGATCCAAAAGTACATTAAAAGGATTATTCACCATGACCAAGTGGGATTTATTCCTGGGCTGCAAGGTTGGTTCAACATCTGCAAATCAATCAATGTAATGCAATACATTAATAAAAGAAGAACCATATGATACTCACGATAGATGCTGAAAAAGCATTCGACAAAGTACAGCATCTTTTCTTAATCAAAACTCTTCACACAGTAGAGATAGAGGGTATATACCACAATATCATAAAAGGCATCTACGAAAAACCCACAGCGAATATCACTCTCAATGGAGAAAAACTGAGAGCTTTCCCCGTAAGGTCAGGAACATGGCAGGGATGTTCACTATCACCACTGCTATACAACATAGTACTACAAGTCCTAGCCTCAGCAATCAGACAACAAAAGGAAATAAAAGGCATCTGAATTGGCAATGAAGAAGTCAAACTCTCACTCTTTGCAGATGATATGATACTTTATGTGCAAAAGACTCCACTCCAAAACTGCTAGAACTCATACAGGAATTCAGTAAAGTGTGGGGATATAAAATCAATGCACAGAAATCAGCTGCATTTCTATATAGCAACAGTAAGACAGAAGAAAGAGAAATTAAGGAGTCGATCCCATTTACAATTGTACCCCAAACCATAAGATACCTAGGAATAAATGTAACCAAAGAGGCAGAGAATCTTTACTCAGAAAACTATAAAGTACTCATGAAAGAAATTGAAGAAGACACAATGAAATGGAAACACATTCCATGCTCATAGATTGGAAGAACAAATATTATGAAAATGTCTATACTACCTAAACCAATCTACACATTTAATGCAATCCCTATCAAAATACCATCCATTTTTTTCAAAGAAATGGAACAAATAATGCTAAAATTTGAATGGAACCAGAAAACACCCTGAGTAGCCAGAGGAATGTTTAAAAAGAAAACCAAAGTTGGTGGCATCACAATTCCGGACTTCAAGCTCTATTACAAAGCTGTCATCATCAAGACAGTATGGTACTGACACAAAAACAGACACACAGATCAATGGAACAGAATAGAGAGATCAGACATGGACCCTCAACTCTATGGTCAACTAATCTTCGACAAAGCAGGAAAGAATGTCCAATGGAAAAAAGATAGTCTCTTCAACAAATAGTGTTGGGAAAATTGGACAGCCACATAAAGAAGAATGAAACTGGGCCATTTCCTTACACCACACACAAAAATAGACTCAAATGGATGAAAGACCTCAATGTGAGACAGGAATCCGTCAAAATCCTTGAGGAGAACATAGGCAGCAACCTCTTCGACCTCAGCAACAGCAACATATTCCTAGAAATACCGCCAAAGGCAAGAAAGCAAGGGCAAAAATGAACTATTGGGATGTCATTAAGATCAAAAGCTTTTGCACAGCAAAGGAAACAAAGGAAACAAAACCAAAAGACAACTGATAGAATGGGAGAAAATATTCGAAACTGACATATCAGATAAAGTGCTAGTATCTAAAATCTATAAAGAACTTATCAAACTCAACACGCAAAGAATAAATAACCCAATCAAGAAATGGGCAGAAGACATGAACAGACATTTCTGCAAAGAAGACATCCAGATGGCCAGCAGACACATGAAAAAGTGCTCAACACCACTCAGCATCAGGGAAATACAAATCAAAACCATAGTGAGATACCATCTCACACCAGTCAGAATGGCTAAAATTAACAAGTCAGGAAAGGCCAGATGTTGACGAGGATGCGGAGAAAGGGGAACCCTCCTACACTGTTGGTGGGAATGCAAGCTGATGCAGCCACTCTGGAAAACAGCATGGAGGTTCCTCAAAAAGTTGAAAATAGAGCTACCCCATGACCCAGCAATCACACTACTGGGTATTTACCCTAAAGATACAAATGTAGGGATCCTAAAGGGCACATGCACCTGAATGTTTATAACAGCAATGTCCACAATAGTTGAACTATGGAAAGAACCTACATGTCCATTAACAGATGAATGAATAAAGAGGATGTGGTATATATATACAATGGAATACCATGCAGCCATCAAAAACAAAATCTTGCCATTTGCAACGGCATGGTTGGAACTAAGGGGTATTATCCTAAGTGAAATTAGTCAATCAGAGAAATACAATTATCATATGAAATCTCTGATATGAGGAATTTGAGAGGCAGGGTGGGGGGTCCTGGTGGGCAGGGAGGGAAAAAAATGAAACAAGATGCGATTGGGAGGGAGATAAACCATGAGAGACTCTTAATCTCACAAAACAGAGGGTTGCTGGAAGGTGCGGGGGAGAGGGATAGGATGGCTGGGTTATGGACACTGGGGGGAGTGTGTGCTATGGTGAGTGTTGTGAAATGTGTAATGATTCACAGACCTGTACTCCTGGGGCAAAATAATATATTATACGTTAATAAAAATTTATTGCTATGCAAAAATAAATAAATAAAATGTGCAAAGTGGACAATCCACATTGAATTTCTTACAGTTTCTTAGTTGCTTCATGCCCTTGCTGGCCTTGGGTTTTGTATCTGTTCTACTCCTTGCCTGTAACATTCACTGGCCCACAGTCCCCCAACATCCCTACCACCCCTCCAAACACTCATTTTCATTCTGCTGAAATTGGCATTTCAGGTTTTTAGAAATGGAGTTTTCTGGAGGGAGATACTGTTCATGTGATTTTTGAATCTTTGCTACATAATTCTTCACCACACTTCTCCTTGGTTGTCTGCCCATCAGCTCAGGGCTTGAGCTCCTGCCTCCTGCCTGGTGCACAGTGAACTCCTCTTCAGCTGGGCCTTGGACAGTCTCTCTTAATCCACCAAAGGGCAGCTTCTAAGTCCACAGCTTGCTGCTCGGAGCCTCTGCCTACACCAGTTCCTTGGCTCCACTTGTCTCTCTGGTGCAGCATGTTCTAGATGTTCCCAGTGCCCCTTCAAGCTCAGAGGATCAGGGAAGTGGGAGTCCTATGCTTGCTCTGCATGCATTTGCTGTGCAATCATGGGTAATTAACTTCCCCTGCCTGGGTGTTATTTCACTCATTTACAACAAAACAAAACAAAACAAAAACCCTAAAAGGATGAGCAAACTTATTCTTAAAGGGCCAGGGAGTCAATATTTTAGACATTGCAGAGCCACATGGTCCCTGTCACAACTACTGAACTTTGCCATTGTAGCACAAGGGTTGTCATAAATACATAAGTAATTGGGACTGTCTTTGTTCCATTAAAACTTCATTTACAAAAGCAAGTGGCAAGCTGCAGGTGGCCTATGAGCTCTAGTTTACTGGTCCCTGATCCAGATGATTTGTATGATTCCTCCTCTAAAATGCCCTGAAGTCCTCTTGCTCCTACCAATATAACTGAATAGTTTCTTCTTAGCCCCTTGTTCTTTTCCTCCCACAGTTGAAGCAAATACAAAAGTAAACATACATCTTTCCCAGCAGACTATAAATTCCATGTGCATGGTGATGATGTTTTTTTTTTTCACCAGAGTATACCAAGACTGTTGCAAAGTGTGTTGCACAGAGTCATCTCTGAAAACAAACAAAAACTAAATGAATGAATGTGAGGACCTGCTCAACCATTATGAAAACAACCAACTTTCTCTGAGAGAGGAGGACCAGAGGTACCCCCCAACACACACACACACCTAAATACATGTTCCCCATGACTCTCTCCTGACACATAGTATTTTTCCATCTTTTTCCCAGAGGTTGGAATGGATTTGTACTGAATTATTCACAACCAGATTCTCCCGGGCCCTGGGTGGGAAGGACTTCATGGCAGTGCTTCTCAAGTTGCAATGAGCGCACCAAACACCTGGGACCTTGTTCAAATGCAGGTTTTGGTTCCAGCTGAGTCCGGGCAAGTCCTGAGACTCTTCATTTTTACCAGGCTCCCTGGTGAGGTGGATGCTGCCGGTCCGTGGACCATAGTTTGAGTTTTAAAAGTTTAGGGAACTTCTGCCCTGAGCAATTTTCCTTCATGTTCGTACCTAATAAGGAGAATTTCGGACTCGCTGCAGAGAGCCTTCCCAGACTAGTTTATTCTGCTTTTCTTTATAAAACCTGAAAATGGCTGTTTAAGTTTTCTCTGCCTATGGCACAGAGATTAAAGACACCATAAGACGTGGAAGTTACTTTCCATGCAGGAAGGTTAAGGGTCACTCTCCGGGTCTATCTTGTTAATCACAGGGAATAAAAGTAAAAGGAAGGGAAGGTGTCAGAGCACACTCAGCTTTCATATTTGTTCCAAATGGATCCCTGGACACTACTGGGAACCAAGGAAGGATGGATGGGCAGATGGCACATCACAGCACAAAAGACAATGCCCTTCTCCTGACGAAGAGTCCAGGAAAAGGGACATGCTTGTAACAGAATTATGTTTATTTTGAGAAGAAATGCTTTTTTTTTTACTCACAATATTTCCTTCCACTTGGAATGAATTTGGTTAACATATCACTTCCTCCTCTTTCTGCTCCAGACAAGAAGGGAGTGGCTTACAGGATGCTAAAGTTGGGAAGAATAACCTGAGTAGGGTGACCCCACTCCTCCTTGTTCCTCTTGGGCTCAGGGTCCTTCTGGAAGCAGGAGATCTGCTTCATGTCTTCATCCTGTCAAACTTTCCTGGCAAGTCCCACAAGTGGGAAGCCATCTTCCTTAGCATGGCTTGTAACTGAATGAATGTCATTCTTGGTGCAGTCTTCAAACCCACTTGGCTTTCAAACCAGACACTAGAATAAAGGTGTATTGGTGGTTCTTATCTGCTACTCCATCTTCTTTTTCTATTTGTTAAGACTCAGTCTCAGGAATACAAATCAATCCTTCATTAGGGTTCTTCCAACCAAGTGTAACACTTTGGCTGGTTCGAATTTTTTTTTGTGGAGAAATGCTTATAGACTTGTTCTGTAGCACTGACAGTCTTCTCATGGGCAGCCATTTCTAGGCCAATGCAAGAGGCTCATCATACACAAACCCAAATGTGAGCGTGTGGAACAGAGACGTGGAGGCACATGCAGAAGAACCACACTCACTGAGTACTCTGAAAAATGTCAAGGAGTGTGGAAGACAGGGTAGGTCCACGGAGCTGGGCTCTCTCAGCTTTTGTCTTGGCTCTGCTACTTACCAGTTCCGTGACCCTGAGAAAGTCACTTCACCTCTCTGAACCAGTTACTTCTTCCATGAGACACGGAGAGCAATGCTCACTGGGTAATTAAAGCAGAGTTTCATACCCATGAAAGATCTTTGGGTACCATGAAACTATGAATGACAATTGTCATATTAATGAGTATAAAAAATGATTTTGACTCTCAGATGTTCACATGCAGAGTTCAGTATCCATTCAAGAATTTGACTGTAGGTATGCATCTGGGGAGTCATGCATACCACACAATGTTAGCCAGTCTTCAAGAACTCTGCCAGTTCTAATCCAAACCCCAATTTTATAAATAAGAGAAGAGAAGCGGGGTGCCTGGGTGGCTCAGTGGGTTAAAGCCTCTGCCTTTGGCTCAGCTCATGATCCCGGGGTCCTGGGATCGAGCCCCGCATCAGGCTCTCTGCTCAGCAGGGAGCGTGCTTCCCTGCCTCTCCCTCTGCCTTCCTCTCTGCCTACTTATGATCTCTGTCTGTGAAATAAATAAATAAAATCTTAAAAAAAAAAAACCAATAAAAGAAGAGAAGCAACTAGCCCAACGTCACATGCAAGTTAGTGGCAGATTCATAAGTACCTCCTGACCGGCAGATGAGGGCTCTGTGTGTCCATTCCACAATATCTGGTATGGTTTTAGGGATTCAACCTATTATGTAAGACTAGCCCAACCTCAGAGAATGGTATGGGGCTCAAACTTCCTTCATTTTAACATGAATACTAGTTGGGACTTATTTTTAGTTGCATGTTGTAGAAGCCAAATTTAAAGCAATTAAAGCAAAATTAAAGGGGGCTCATATAACCGAAAATTTCAATATATATATGGCTTCTTGTATAACTAGAGATCATGGTTTTCTGTTCCTTCTCCATCCATCAGTTTTGTTTTCCTCTGTGATTACTTCATTCCCAGGTAGACTTTCTCCAGCTACCAGGAAAGAAGCTCGCCTAGTCTTACTGGCTCGTGAGTTTGTAAGTCTTTCCGATAATTTTTGTTTGCCCTACTTATGTCATAATCTTACTCCTGACCCTATCAGCATGGCCAGGAGGGTGGAATCCTGTTGTTAGCAAGACTTGTATCTGGTACTTACTTCTGGGGTGGAGTAGAGGCATGCAGCAAATTTTTTAAAAACCATACAGACTAGCCAGGATTATTATGGAAGGGGAGAGTGTTAGTTTACTAATGTGGTAATGCTATAAAAACACTATTATATGCCCCCCTTTAATACTTCTCTTTAAATTATTAGCCATATCGATGCTTTGCTAACTAACATGGTCTCCTATTGCTGTGGGATAGTAATGAATGACTAGAATCATAGCCGCTTAAACAAAATACATCTAGTAGCTCACAGTTCTGAAGGTCAGAGGTCCAATATGGCACAGCTAGGGTCTCTACTCAGAATCTCACAAGGCTGAAATTGAAGCATGAGCCGGGCTGAACTCTTATCTAGAGGCTCTGGGGTAGAACATGCTTCTGGGCTCATTCAGGTTGCTGGCAGAATTTAGTTCCTTGCGATTGTTGGTCTGAAGCTCCCATTTCCTTGCTGGTGTCAGCAGAGGTTGCTCACAGCCTCTAGTGGTTGTTCCTCTGTCTTGGGACACAGCTCCCTCCATCTTCAAAGCCAGAGACAGTGCAGCAAACCTTCTTGTGCCTTGAATCCTTCTCACTTCCTTACTACCACCAGCTGAAGAAAACGGCTACTCTCCCTACTTTAAGGCCAACTGATTAGTAACCCTAATTACATCTTAATTATAAAATCCCTTTGCCATGTAATGTAACATAGTCATAGCAGTAACATTATGTTCGTTTTCCTGGGATTAGGCAATTGGGAGGAGTAAGGGAAAATATTCTTTTATAATTTTGCCTGCTACACTTTAATGGGGCTCTGTGCACCAATTCTTGACTTTAACCTGATCCTTTAGATCTAAGGTTATTTGTCTGGCTCTGGAAATGCCCTCCTCCAGTGTCTGTGGCTGGAAGCTATCTGTTGACTACTTGCCCCTAACTTGGTGAAGAAGCAACCATCCCCACACCCTACCTGCAATACCCCACATTCTGCTCTCTTCCTCAGGCTTTATTTATGAGAAGGAAAGAAGTGGCAAGACTGGAAGTGACCTTTCAGTCCATTTCTACTTTTATGGCACTCTCCAAGTGCCAAGGTATAATACGAGTCTTCTCTTCCAAACTGGCCCCCCACCCCTGTCTTCTAGGATATGAAGGATATCTCCCCTGCTGTAGCTTCCCCAGTTTTTCTCAGGACCTTAGGGGAAACGTACACCTGCTAGGACTTCTCAATAGCACCATGACCCTTCCTTCAAGTTAGGGTGATCTTCAAGGCATCCCAGCTTAATCTCAGCTTCAACAATGCCTCAGAAAAATAAACCACAAGTCAAAATGAGTTTCCTTTGGGATAAGTCACATGAGGCAAGAGTGGAAACCCCATGGATAGAAAACCAGTCTAACTTGTTTTACAATTAGTGATGACTTGGGCTTTACACATCATTGCTCCTAGAAAGAGAAACAGCTCATTGGAGTGGAGAAGAATCCCTGTCCTCATGCCTGAGTGGAAGGATATTTTCAAAGAGGCTGAGAGGGGAGCTGGGTTTAACCACATTAGTCTAGCCAGAAGACAGAAGGCCACAATGGTGACCAAATAGAAATCAGGCAGAGAAGAACTTCAGAGTTAGGCATTTTATCAAGGGGCAATAGTCTATAAGTCAATTCATAAAAATGTGGGTCAGAAGGGGGATCAAATACCTTTGGGGGAAAAAAATGAGGTAAAGAAATTAACTAAATTTTCCAAATGCAAAATTTTTCAGACTTTTGAATTTATAATGAGCATTCAGAATCTCCAGTATTGGATCAGAGCAGGGACCAACAAACTTCTTCTATATGGGCCAGATAGAAAATATTTTAGGCATTGTGGGCCACTTGGTTTCTATTGTGCAACAACTCAACTCTGAGGTTGTAGCAGCAAAGCAGTCATGGATAATATGCAAGTGAATGGGTGCGGCCGTGTTCCAATAAAACTTTATTTACAAAAACAAGCAAGTATTTGGCCTTTGAGCCATAGTTTGCCAGTCCTGAGATAGGATTAACAAATTTACTGGACCACAGAATCCTTCATTCACTTTTCAACATGTTAGCTATAATTATGGGACAAAACTAAGAGTCTTGCATGAAGGACACTCTGGTTCACCACTACTTCCCTGACGTCCATAAGGCAACCAAAACTTGTTGAATAGGAAATATTGAATTAAATGGTAAAATAAAACAGTCCTTCCAGGACAAAGAGGGCTTCCCAAGGAACAGACCGATGACAGCTGAACTATTTAAAATAATTTTTTAAAGCAATAAGAAGCAACTGTGTTTTGGAATAGAAGCAAGGAGGGGAGTAGTAGGCTGAGGGTGAAGAGGAAGAGGAGGAGATAGAGAACAGGGAAAAACAAAATATAATAAGAGGGCGAAGGAGAGGGAAAGGAAGAGGTGGGGTATCAAAAGATCTGTTTTCACCCACAAGAAAATGGCTTTCTGTGCCTCTGGCTGTGCACAAGTGTTGGTGTCCTGAAAGGGAAAACCTTTAATGAGGTGCTGAAAAACCCACTTTGGCATTAATTAACAAGATCACTAGGCTGTCATAATTGCAGAGAGAAAGATAAATCATCAAGAGACATTTCCTAACAGAAATGCAGGTCATTACAAAATATTATTTAAAGTCACATTTACATATAAAAAGGATCAAATGGATGTTGTCCCACTTGGCCCCTGCCTTCCCCCCAACCCCACCCCCCCTTCTGCCTGATGCAATGTACAGGAATCTTTACAGGGCTCTGGGTAAGCAAGGAGATTTGGAATCTTTGCAAACCATGTTCCCAGAGGGGCTCAATGTGAGAACTGAAGGGGAAACTTTACAGACAAAATCTCCAGTGGTGACGTGGTATCGCCACCTGAATCAGTGTCACTTATGCTGCTAAATGCCTGAATTCCTCACTTAACTGGGGTCTTCATGAGATCAGTAATCTTATCTGGGGTTTTCTCCCCTCCATTCTGTTCTCAACATCCAGCCTGTACTAGGACACTCAGTAGATGCATTTAAAAATATTGATAAATTCTTCAGGACTCAGCCAAAGAGCTGCCTATTTTGAAAAGTTTCCCCACATAGTCCAACCTAAATGAAGGTGCTCTACTCAAAGATACTAAGCATACCATGCTCCTTTGTTTGGTACATTAGAGAAGTAAACCAACAATGGCAAAGTAGAACAAGGGCCAACCCCCCTCCTTCGCCATTCAAAAAAAGAGCTCCCAGAAACAGGACCCTGTTCCATTAATTTTCATATCCTTATCTTTAGCACAGACCTAGGTATATAGTACACGCTCTCAGAAAGTGTTTCTTGGATGGATATTAGTAACTCAACTTTGACCTAGAAAGGCAGTGGCAGAGTGCTCAAAAGACAAAACTATGTGGATATCTCAGAGGAACACAGAAACCAACTGAAATAGCTCCCATTAACTATAGCTCGAACAATTTGAACAAGAAAAAATAAGTAACATAGTTTTGGGTTCAAGCCTACATTATAACATAAATATCTTGGGCAAGCTCTGGAGTGGCTGCTTGTGGGAGCTAAACCATGAACTGGGAGGACAGACCGTGAAAAGAAACATAGCCCAGGGCACTCACTGTGTCTCCAGGGCAGTAGTCCTAGAAAAGAGTTTCTTCAAGTCAGAGTGTCCCAAAGTATGCTGCAGGTAACAGACATTGCTTTGGTGGTAAATGAACATTACATAAAAACAGGGCCCCTGTTAGGGTTCAGGTTAATTCTGAAACTAATATATATCCAACTGAGGTTAAACAAATAAATAAATTGGTGGCAGATGGTGAAAGCCAGGTGTCTCACTCTTGGTTAGCAAGGGGGGAAGGCCAGAATAATCCCCATGGTAATGGATTAGAATTAAAGACATCAGTATGAACTCATGTTTAGTTTCATACAGATATAAATAGATGCTAACTGTAGATATATAGTTATGGATATATAGGTACAGACACAGGTACATATATAGAGGGAGGTAGGTATGTATACAGAGATATATTAACATACATGTATCTATTTCCTAGTTTTGTCTAGTTCTGGGAGGGCCTAGAAGCAATAATACCCCAGTAGTAATGAGCACATACAACATCCAGATCTTGGTTTCTAAATACCATTCTCTGATAAAAGAGACCAAGGCTCCTTGGAGAAATGGTTGATTCTAGGATTGGGACAGGGAATATACAAGATGAACCTTGAGCATCTTCTAGTGCCAGAAGTTAAAGAAGTTCTTAAAAAACAAAACTTTGATGTGTTCCAGAGGAGCCCAGAAACCAACTTTCAGGGCTCCCAATAACTACACCTGGAACAACTTGAGTGAGAAAAATAATGTAGTATACAGGGTTAAAACCCACAGTATAACATAAATATCCATAAGTTTATACTGACATAATAAATGTTTAAGTAAATCCATGAATGAGTAAGTATATGAATAAATAAGGGAGAATATACAAATCTCCCGTATAAAGGACTTGAAATAATTTATGTGTATACTCTGTGCTCAAGGAAGTGGAGAATATTCCCCACCGCTTAAGTCTGGGCTGCACACAGTGACCTCCTTCTAAAGGGTGTAGTATGGGAAGGGAGGGGGAAAGTAAGTTTACAGTGGGAAACCTCACAGACATACTCAGCCAGGTAATCAGGGTCAACATCAACAAGGATAAGACCTGTTGATATCATATACTTTTCATATGATGTGACATGATGAAAGTAGTGCTTTACTTCTGGCTCCTTCCCCCTCAAAACCCACAGTTTAATACAGAGTAATCATTAGAAAAAACATTAGTAAAATCCCAGTTGAGGATCATGCTACAAAATATTTGAAGGACATACCTCCAAACCTTCAAGGTCATAAAAAACAGAATCTGAAAAACTGTAACAGCCAGGAGGAGCCTAAAGAGACATGATGATCAAGTGTAATGTGGAATTCTGGATGGGAACAGGATATTAAGTAGAAAACTATAGAAATTAGGTTCAAATGTGGAGATTAGTGAATAATAATGCATCAGTATTGATTCAGGAATTGTGACCAATACCCAGGTAGTACCACACTAACTTAAGATGTTACTAATAGGGGAAACTAGGTGTGAGGTACACAGAGACTCCCTGTACTCTCTTCATACAACTCTTCCAAAGTTAAAATCATTCTGAAGCTAAAGGTTTAATACAGTCAACAAATGAAGCCATGAAGAAAATAACAACAGTAAAACACACAACAAAGACTCCCATGTAGCCTGCCAGGCAAGACCACTGTTACAATGACAGTTTGCCCCTGCAGTCATGCAAACACACCTCCACATGCTGCCCCACACCCCACCTCTGTAGCTCTAAGCCAGCTCTCAATGCAGACCCTGGATATGCCCCTCATCGATATTTTCCAGGTTTGTTCTCTGCACCATTGATGCTGACGTTTCTTTCATGATCATCCACTGATGCCTGATGCTTTCAGGTGTAAGTGGCAAGTCAACACTCTGAAACCTCAAAATACTTAGGAATCACCTGGGGAGGGATGCCTGGGTGGCTCAGTAGGTTAAGCATCTGCCTTTGGCTCAGGTCATGATCCCAGGGTCCTTGGGAGTGAGTCCTGAGTCAGGCTGCCTGCTCTGCAGGGAGCCTGCTTCTCCCACTACCTGCTTCTCCCTCTGCCTGCCTGCTGCTTCCCCTGCTTGTGTTCTATCTTGCTGACAAGTAAATAAATAAGATCTTAGAAAGAAAGAAAGAAAGAAAGAAAGAAAGAAAGAAAGAAAGAAAGAAAGAAAGAAAGAATAAATCTATCTCCTGGGGAAGCATGAAAGAATGCAGATTCCTGGGCTCTATCATCTTAGTAATTCTGATTTACTGTGTGTGAGGTGAGTCCAATTAATGTGCATTTTAAATAACCTCTGAGGTTTTTCTGGTTCACACATTCACATCAGCCCTGAGCTAGAGGGCAAAAACTAAGCACCATTTTGGCTAAGTGTCATTCTTCTGCTTCTCCTTCCATATCCAGCACCACGATGCTTCCTAGGTCCTACAAGCTTGGCAGAGAGTTGACACTCAATAAATATTTAATAAAAGAATAAATGCATGGTTGAACTGTGAAGATCAACATTTAAAAAATAATCTTTTTCTGTTTAAGAACTTTGACATTGGGCATCATGCCAAGGGATCCATCACTGTAAGGGGGCCACAAGCTATGAGAAATTAGACAAAAAACAGCATCCACTGATATTCAAGACCATTCACTGTGCAGAACGTAACTAATGTCCAACATGGCAAAAAAGATTTTCCTTCTCAAATGCAAGATGGATTCTTGCTATTTGTTGTTCTGAGCTACTACCATTTTTAGAGGGTTGGGTTTTTTTGTTTTGTTTTGTTTTTCTGTTTTGCAGGCTCAATTAGATGGGCCTGGCTTCTGAATCAGCAGCTCAATAATTAGTTTAGTTGCATTTGCAGGTAGGAAACTGGAGTAACTTTTTCCCCCATAGGCGGAAAGACGCATGTGCAATTAACTAATTGCAGACTGGTGCTCATCTGGTGTAAACGCTAGTAACACTGTCGCAGACACACACACACCCCCTTGATACCCAAAATACAGTCTCTGACCTGGGGACAGGAGAGAGACGCAGAGAGAATGATGTGCTCTGAAGAGATGAGGCCTTTGGGTAGAGAACACCTCCCCTTTCCACAGAGGCTTCTGCACAGGCCACTCTTCTGGTGCCCCCAGGAGCAGAAGGACACGTGGGAAGGTGGGATGTTCCCTGTTCCCAGAATTCTATGAGAATGGCTGTCAGTGTTCAAGTTAGAATATTGCCAGTTAATTGTTGGCTCCGAAAGAAAAATTATGAGCAGGGGAAAGGGTTCTGCATGAATTTAGTGTATTTGAATAATTTAGACCCCCACAGTTCATTTGACAGGATTGTTTTTCTCTCACAGGAGCCTGCTGTTACAAGAATTAAAACTGTCGGGAGTACCAGGGGCTGTGCTAGAGCTTAGTAATGAGGTTTATCAGTCAATAAATGATTTTATACAGCAAATTAAACTGTAAATTTCATTTGGGTGGTAAATATTTAGAGAATAAAGATATCTGGTTAATGAGGAGGGCTGGATGCTTAAAAAAAAAGGAGAGAAAGAAAAAAGGAATGTCAACCTTTTAAATCTTGAATGTGGCTGGGACTTGACACTTTGCTCACTTACAGGTCTCTCTCTCTCTTTCTGTAAATAACAGAGGACGGCTTCATTGTTTGTGTATTTAAGGAGTGCAATGGAAAATCCTCCCATCGTTGACTTGTGCCGACTGCCTGAATGTGGTAATACCTCCTGCACGGGCTTCTTAGGAACACATAAAGAGAAAAAATATTCAAACTGCTTATACAGTATCTAGCCCAAGGTTCATCCCTTCTGCCACGATTTATTTTTAAGTGCAGACACCCTAGAGTTTTCCTGTCCAATACGGCAGCCACTCACCACATGTGGCTATTCAAATTTAAGCTTATATTCATTAAATTAATTCACTAAACAAACTAAAAATTCAGTTTCATAGTCATGTTTACCACATTTCAAGTACTCAGTTGCCGTGTGACTACTGGCCTGCTGTACTGGATAGCACCGACATAGATGGTCCCATCATCGGCACTATTCCAGAATCTGTCAGACATTTCATGTTTCCTGAGCTGGGCCATCATAGATCTGGTGGTCCCTGGGATGGTTTAACTGGCACATGATTTTTTGATTATCATGATTAGGCATCCATGTGTATGTATAAAAAGAGTATTACAACTCTCTGGTCAAATCTGCGGTTTTGCACATGTCAATGCCTAGGACAAGGCAGTTACAGTTATAAAAAAATGAGTGAGTCAGTTTAAGAAAATACTGAATAAATCAATATTGGCTGTGATTATTTGCCAAAAATCTTGAAGTAGCATACAAAGAGATAACTTGTGTTTGAAAAATACTGAGCCAATAGACCCCAAGGTTTAGGAAGTTTGAGAAGTGAAAGATGAAAAAAAAAAAAAACCAGTGAAAAGAAGATGTAAGAATGTCTGAGTCGAATTTCTCTAACCTTTCAGTTTTGCTCTGGGCTGACTCAGACCATATCACATGGCCACCCACCTGAGTCATAAAGTCAAAACATGCTCCATAGCTTTATCAGCTTAGTTTTCATGGCATTTCTGGAAAGTTCATTCAAAATGAACACCCCTTATATGTGGAATCTTTGGAACTGGGTTCTAGAAACAGTATGTGTACCCTAAAAAGGCCCAATATGAGTGTGATTTACAGATTACCTTGTAGGTCACAAGTCAAGAGGGAAGATTAGGACATTCTGACCTGCACTCCTGGCTTTCCACATCAACAGTTGAAACCAAGTCACTATCAGCTGGGGGGGGGGGGGTCTCTCTCCCTGCCTCATGTGCCTCATCCCTTAAGCCAACTCCTTTCACCTTCCTGCCCTAGTCCACCAGTCACACCGCTACTCTCTGATCACTGGACACTCTCCATATTGGAATCTGGTAGTCCATGACCTTACTAACCTTGTTCCATAATCAGGTCAAAGAAAATCATGGGAGACACAGAAGCACTATGGTATCAGAGTCCCTAAAGAAAAAGGTACCACAGTCAACCTGGATCAATGGCAGAGAATTTAATAAAGACTACTGGTAAATGGTATGGGCAGGTATAAGTAAACCATCGAGTTTAGAATTGTGGGGCTAGTAGCAAGAGGGAACCATGGCTACTGCTAGACCTGACTGGACAAGGGAGAAATGGAGGGGTATGGTAGCTGGAAGGAGAGGACCACCTGACAGGAACTGTGATCTCAGGTTGAAGGACACTGCCAGCTCCAGATGACCTACAGGGAGGAAGCAGGGTATAGAAGTCTTGCAGGGTGTAGACTGTCTTGCAGAGGCCAAGGGAAGCAACCAGAACAATGGTTCTGCCTGTCCAGGTTGACTAAGCCTCCTCTTCTCCTTCTAGTGTTGCTGGAGAGGTGTGGAAGGCCAGGAGGCAATGAGTATTTGATCCACAGTCCCCCTCCTGGAGCTGATCCTCTTAAATGTTCTTCCACCTCTAAGACATCACTGACAGTTCAACTTTTTGGAAATATTTTCATATCCCATCTCTGAGAGGGGGCCTGCCCAGCTCCTTCAGAGCTTGGTCACCAGACTTGGGAGATCAAGGCTTTCTCTTCTCATTCTGGTCTAAACAGTCACCCCTCAGTGTACCTCCTTCCCTACATTCTCTGGAAGTAAGATTTCAGAGCCATGTACAAGTTTAAATTATTTCAATAGCAAGTAAGAGGAAACCTCATCTTAAATTTGCTTGAACACTAAAGATATCCAGTAGGTCACATAACTAGAAACACAGAGATTCTTTGAACCACATGTTCTGGCTCTGTCCCTCACTCTGACCCTTTCCCTGTGTTGACTATACCCATAAGCTGACAGCAACATAGCTATAGCACTTCTTGGCCCATCTGCATATAACAATGTCCAGAAGACTAAAGGCAGTCACTTTAAAGTAGCTCTTTTCAGTAGAAAGCAAGCCATATATCTAATTTAAAATTATCTAATGGTCACATTAAAAACATAAAAAGATCCAGTAATTCCACCTACTAGGTATTTACCTAACAGAAACAAAACCACTAATTTGAAAAGATCTATGCACCCCTATGTTTATTGCAGCCTTATTTACAATAGTCAAGATACAGAAGCAGCCTGAGTATCCACTAGGTGATGAAAGGATAAAGAAGATGTGATATATACACATACACACACAATGGAATATTACTTAGTGATAAAAAGAATGAAATCTTGCCATTTGCAACAACATGGATGGATCTAGAGGGCATAATCCTGAGTGAAATAAGTCAGTCAGAGAAAGTAAAATACCATATGATTTCACTCATGAGTGAAATTTAAGATATAAAACAAATGAACAAAGAGAAAAGGGACAAACACACACAAAAAGAACAGACTCTTAACTCTAGAGAACACACTCATGATTGCCAGAGGGGAGGTAGGTAGGGGGATGGAGGAAATCAGGGAGGGGAATTAAAGAGTACACTTATCATGATGATCGCTGAGTAAAGTATAGAATTGTTGAATCATTATATTGTATACCTGAAAGTAATATAACACTATATTAATTATACTTGAATTTTAAAAATACATTTTAAAAAAAGAGCAAAAAGAAACAGGTGAAATTAAATTTACCAAAATATATTTTCTTTAACCCAATATATGTAAAATATCAGCTTTCAATGTGAAGTCAATAGTAAAAATATCAATAAGAGATTTTGCATTCTTTTTTTCATACTAAGTCTTCGAGATCTGATATCTATTTGGACTCAGCTTATGTCAGGTTCTCAGTAACCACATGTGGCTGGTGGCTATCATATTGCACATCATAGTTACAGAAATTTCTCCCAGAAGAGTGAGGAATCTTCCAGAAAACTGCTTCTTGTATCCATTGGCCCAGTGGGATACTACACCCTTCATGGAACAATCACTGACAGAGGAGAGAATTTCCTTCAACTAACCCAGCTCACATCTGATGCTGTGGATGGAGTAACTTCCCTCTGAGGCACATGACCCAATTAACAAAGATGACAAACATAAAACATAAATAAAGAAATCTAAAAAAAAAAATAAGTTTCCTATTGGCAGGAGGTATATTGGATCCTGGATAATTCACCAAGAATGTCCACAACAGACTGGCTCCTCTGCTGGGGTGCTTCACTGACTCCTGGCTCGAGAGTCCATTCTATCCTTGATTTAAACTCCTTTCCTCTGAAGAAAGAGATCTGGGAGGACTGCGGGAAGGTTTTCCCCTTGGTGGGTGCTAGGAAGCTGACAGGGATGTAACAGATCTTGCCATCCAACTCCACAGAGATCGATTTAAGAGTCGTTTGCTTCATGGGACTGACTGGGCCTTTCTGGGCAGAAAACTATTTTGTTAAATAAATCTTAACCACTGTTTAATCAAGTTCTGTACCCTTGGTATCCAAAGGATACTTCAAATGGAAACTCAAGTGCTTTCTTCTGGGAATGAGAGAGGCCAAAAAGTACTAAGAGTCTAAGCACGAGGTCATAATGGTGACGGTTACCAATAATTAAACACGCCCTAGATACTTTGTGTGTGTCACTTCATTTAATTTCCTAAAGGAAGTAATGAGTAAAGAATAAAAATGGGTTTGTGTTGTTCATTAGGTCAATTAAGCCACTAAATTTCATTTTCTTACTTTCACCTCCATGAGACAGATAAATATTTGGGGAGTCACGGCAGTAGGTCGTGGAGTTTGGGATGGTTCTCTAAGTACAGCTCTGGCAAGGACTTCAGGCACATGAAATAGGAATTAGGCATCAACTCTCTGAGCCTGAGTCCAGGGCAGTGCTGAGTTTCAGTTAAAATCATGAACCTGAAATCCTATGATTCCTAAGGTGGAGATTGTCCTTCTGTGTTCCCTGGGTCTAGCCAGGGAAGAACAGGCACAAATTAAATATGTCTTGAGTGAAACTGAAGCTCATCCTGAGCATTTTAAATGCAAGACATCCAGCAAGACTGGATTCCAGTTAGCGCTCCACCACTTTCTGATTATGCAACCTTGGACGAAGGGCACAGTGTCTCTAGACCTCAGTGTTCTCATCTGCAGAATGTGGATAATGGCTATCTGATGATGTCAGGGTTCGGAGTAACAGAGGCATGTGGGTCAAGCTGTCATCTAGCAACAGCTCAATAACCATCTGCTATTACCAAAAACAATCTTCACCATTGTCGCCCTAAGAACAATGGCAATGAAGCAACAGCCATTGAACTGGATACAAAATTCTTTACTCCAAAACCAACATGTGTGCCATGAACCATTCATTCCTTTGCTGAACATGGCATCTGTTAAACAGCTTTGAATATTTTTTTTAAATCATATTTTGTCTGAGAACATCTGTGTCCATCTGGACGTGCTCCTCTCCAGCATTTCACTTTTAAGTCTAAAGTAACTATCAGATGTTCTTTCACAGATTCTAGGACAGATCTGAATATTATTGAACAGACATCAGTTCTACTGATGGCATTAGGCATGTCAATCTCAGCAGGAAAAGTGACAGCTTCCTTATCACTAAACCAGCAAGCTTCCTGCTGGTATTGTCAATAACAATTCATGGCGGACTTGGATATGAGCATATTGTTCCCACTTTATTCTTCCCTGTTGAGTCTCTACCCCCCCCAAAAGGACTGAATCCCCACCCTTTTGACAGCAATTCCCCACATTTTAGGTGTTATTTGTCCTATGTGCCCCTAATAGATATATTCTTCCCGTAAGCCTGACTTCAGGCAGAGGGCTGCCTCTTTGCTGGAGCTTGTGCAGTGTTTATGTTTATTCAGGAAAAATTGAACTCAGAATGTCTCCCCTTTTTAGCAGATCCTGGGAAACTGCTTTAGGGATTATGTGCAAATGGATAAGTATTCAAGACCAGGCTTTCTATAGGTAGTTGAGTAGAGAGAGCCTATATTAACCTGCTTGCTAGGATGTGTTATGTCTTTTTCTGTTGCTTTTAAATGGTTTGGTTATAGCTTTTGACACAGTCCCATCCTCTCTCTGCTTCAGGGTTTCCCTTTACATCTTTTTTTTTTTTTTTTGGAAAATGGGTTAGATCCATGAAAAATCTCTATTCCATGTTCTCACACAATTAGAGTATTGGTTTTGCTTTGTTTTGTTTTGTTTTTTCTTGGTTTTTCTTTTTGTTTTTACACTAGAGACTATTTAAGTTTCTCATTGAAGATTTAAAAGTTATTTGATAGACTTAGGTGAACTATAATGGGCTCTGTCATACGTTTTCTAAATGAAGTAAAACTTTGAAAACTACCCTGTGACACATTATTGTTTAAACCAAGAATGACTCTTTTGGCTTTTGATAATGAAACCCTCCTTTGCCAGTAATTTCAGGTCTACTACCTATTCAAAAGCTATCAATCACCTATTCAAAAAAAAAAAAAATCACTTTTTTTTCCCAGTGACTCTATCCTTACAGATTTCTGCTCACAAAACCGGAGGTTAACCATATCCCCTCCAGCATTTTTAGGGAGTGCCTTTTCTTTTATTACATACTAGACATGCCATTGACCTGTCAACCTGAAGTAAACAGGCTGTGGTCTGTGTCATAATGATGGTCCCCTCTGTGATTAAGAAAGAAAGACACACATGCGTGCACATGCAGGCGCGCGCGTGCGCGTGCGTGCACACACACACACACACACACACACACACAGAGAGAGAAAGAAAAGGAAAAAGACAGTCAGAAAGGCTGGTATTTGGAGCTGACCAGATTATTCCAAACTTGGGCTGAAGGAATTACTACGTGTGGTCCACAAAGATAGCCTCCCTGTTAAATGTAAGGTGTGACAAAAGTCTGTCTCTCCAAAAACAAAGTTTCCGAAATTCCATTTTCTTGTCTACAAGATAAGAATTATGTGTTAATAAGCATTTTCAGATCTCGTCCCAACCACCTCCCAAGACATTATCTGAGAACATCTCCCCCACAAAATACATGAGAGAGCCTCTAAAACCACCGAGTAGAAAGTGAAGTCCCCATTCCCCAACATAGTAGCCATGTCTGTTTGGATCAAAAGTGATCACTTTTCTCAGAAATACTTGGCTGGTGGGATCAATCAGATTCTCCCCCTTGACATAAAAACACCAGGTCTTCAGATGTGCCTGTGGAGAGCGTGAAAGTCACTTGGGGTGGCTAGTTTGGACCGCACACAGATATGAAGAAACCTGGTTTGCAATAAGTGAAAGAGAGAGAGGGCGAGAGCAAGGCAAGAAACACCTGTATAAAATTAGACACAAAAGCTGATAGAACCAGAGAGGGGGATTTCTTATTTCTGTGGACAATGTTCCCATTGCTAGTGAGGTTTGCTTACACTTCCTCTCCTTGGCTTCCACAAGACCCCACTCTGTATCTTGTTGCTTTTTTTTCTTTCTTAACTGTCTTCGCTTTTGCTTAAGCTGTTCTTCACCGCTGAATATCATAAGACATAAGAGTAAAGGAGATAGGCATCTAACCTGCCTAGTACAGTGAATGACTCAGATTTAACCAAAACTAGGTTTCCCTTTCTATGACAGGCTGACATGTGACATGCATATGACAGACAGTGTTTATCTTCTGGAAAACATTATGGCAATATGACTTTATGTGGTGTGATATTATCAATAGGTTTCCAGGTTTCAGTGCAGTTTAGACAGGAAAAAATAAGTTCTGACTCAGCTTCTGTCATTTTAACTTCAGTGTGTGTGTGTGTGTGTGTGTGTGTGTGTGTGTGTGTGCTGACACATTAAAAACCATGTTTTTATAATCTATGCCCATCCAGCCATTGGCTCAAACTGTTGGGCTTTCCCTCTGTGATTCATACAAATAAATCATCTTCCTCCTCTTTTTTTCTCCTCCTCCTCCTCCACCTCTGGAGGAGCTCCCTTCCATGGTCCTATAAGAGCTCAGGGGAAATAATGACTCATTCTGGCTCTGCTAGCCACAGACAGTAGGGGACCACTGGGGCTGGATCATCCAGGATAGCGAGAGGATCACATGGGGATGAGGAAATTGAAGAAAATAAGTGCTTCACAGACATAATTTCATATATTGGGAAAGCATGGCAACTTGTCACCTGACAAACTGAGGCTAGACTATGTGAGGCCTTGAGAGTTAAACTAAAGGGTGTAGGCTTTAATTCAAAAGCAAAAGGTCACTTTTGACGTGATAAAATAGAAAATCCTTCTCACATGAGGCAAATTCTATCATCTAGATTATAGCGAGTGTTCTTGTGATAGCCAGACTCCAAAGACAGCCTCCAGTGAAGCTTTCCTCCCATGCTGAATTTGGACTACTCCTCTCACTCTCCTTCACCAATAGAATGTGGCGGGAGTGGCTCTCTGCTTGGCAGCTTTCATTTTGGGGCTTTTGCGAGCTCCAAGCCGCCATGTAAGATCAGGATATGAAAGGACTTCGTGAACTGAAGTATGGTTAAAACGGGATTTGTTTGGGTCTGTGAACTGCAACATTAAAGTGACAGCATTGCTTGAGTCAAGAGATGGCTAGGGACACGTGTGCCTGGACTGGTGCCCCCATGCCCTACAGAGGGAGCTGGTGGCACAAACATGGCCTGTCATCTGATTGGTTGTGACTGGGGCCCCGGAACTATGTGGAAAGGGATTCTGAGGTGCAGCTGGTTGAGTGTTAAAGCACTGAGATTGATTAGTGATGTCTGCCACAGGCAGAGAATAAGAAGTTCCTGCTCCTATGTGACTTGTCATCTCAGAGATAAGGGTACTTCCATTGGGCCTCCTTGACCTATAAAAGGCAAACTATGGAGGGTGGGGAGAAGAGTTCTGATGGACCAGCATACATTACCTCAACCGAGAGAATTGCTAAGTGAGAAGAAGAGTGAGCAGCCATCTGAAAGTAAGGACCGTCCCTCAATCTCAACACAAGGGAGCCCAGTGCTCCCAGCAGCCAACTGGCTCTGGTCCATCAGGTGTGAGAGATGTTCACGCTGCATTTTGTCCCCCAAACAGCTCTGTCAAGTGTGATATTAAAGGGCTGACATTGAGCCAGCCCAGAAACTCATCAGCCCCCATAGCTCAGGAAACTCCCCTGACTGCCTCAACCCCTTTGGAGACACTGGAGCTGCCACAGCTAACAAGATGTGACACAAAGTGGCCAGCCCAGCCATTCACTGCAAACAGCACATGCTCCTTCCTGGGGCTCATTGGCCCTGCCTGCCCACCATTTGCTTTCCAACACCAAGATGAAAAATGCATGCACGTGGCTCCAGAAGAGCTCAAATGATCCAACGCGTGTACATGGCTCCAGGTGAAGAGCTCAAATGATCCAACACATGCGCTAAACACATTGGCCTGAGCAGTTTTTTGTTATTTGGTTTGGTTTTGTTGTTTTGCATTTTCTTCACAAAGCCTTCAACAAGGTGTAAAACAAGACGTTTGTAAAGCAACCAAACCCGAGTGGCACGGCTGTCTGCCTTCATTATTTCAACTCTGAGATTGACAGTAAAAGGCAGAACATTTCAATAAAATAAAAGTACTGTCAGCAAAAAAAAAAAAAAAAAAAAAAATAAAATGACAAACAAAAAAAGCAGAAAAATGAAAAACAATTTTAAAAAAAAAAAATGGCAAAAAGCAGAAACACATAAGACTGCAATTTAATCTTTTTATTTGAAATATAAATATTGTTACTATCAAGCTTGACAGTATAGAAAATGTGTGCCCTGCAGCCTTCTGACAAAACAAAATTTATATTTAAAACTTCCTGAAATAATACCTTTCATCCATAGGGTTTTGTCACATTGCAATGGCTCTGAGCCTATTGTATGGCCCTGCACCTTTAATTATTTTATGCCTAGAAGACACATTTTAAATAGAAGAGGCGGGTTACAAGAGTTTTGACAGCTGAAGCTGATTAAAATACTGACAACATGCGCTCTATAGAATTCCCTGAGGTTTTTGTCAAAGACCCACAGGAAAGTTAAGGATGAGAATCCAAAAAAAAAAAAAAAAAAGGTATTTTTACCCACCAGCGTGAAACATTCAGGCCAGGCTAGTGTCATTTGCTGCTTGGCCCTTGCCAGAGAAACTTTTAACAAAAATTCCCCTTTTTAAACTGTTGCAAGGCCACAGACTGAAAAAAACGGACAGCCCATTGAGTCTGCTAATCTGTTTCCAGTTAACAAAGCACAGGGCCTCTTTCCAAGGCCAGCTGCTTCATTTCATTTGCTGAGGAGAAGAAAAGCTGGATGGCTAGCTTATTTATTTATCAGTCTTTTTTACAAGGGTGTTACCAACTGGGCTGGTTTCCTGGATCTAGTCCCCACGTTGTTTCTCATTAGGGAATGTGACTTTTACAACCCCAATCCAATCACTCCTGTAGCTAGCTGTCTGGGGTAGAGAGCCAGAAGCCACTGCAGTGAAGGAACCATCAGTCTAGAGATTGTCTCTGAAAGCAAAAGGTCTCTTGATATCTGAAGTCTGAATTTTAAGGCTGGATCTTCATGAGCTGGTTGAGCCCAAAACCCATTCATTTATTCATTGCACTAATCCAGATGGAGTACCTATTCAGGGCAAGAATCTTGTGATCATTACCCTTGAGGAGGGGACCCATTTAAAAACGATGGCCAAATAATATACACCTGGCAAAATCATCCTTCACAAGTGATGGAGAAATAAAAGGCATTCCCAAACAAAAACTGGAGTTCATCACCACTAGACTTGCCTTACAAGAAATGCTAAAGGAAGGGCACCTGGGTGGCTCAGTGGGTTAAGCCTCTGCATTCGGCTAGGGTCATGATCCCAGGGTTCTGGGATCGAGCCCCACATTGGGCTCTCTGCTCTGCAGGGAGCCTGCTTCTTCCTCTCTCTCTGTCTACCTGTCTCTCTGCCTACTTGTGATCTCTATCTGTCAAATAAATAAATAAAATCTTAAAAAAAGAAAGAAATGCTAAAGGGATGAAAGGACACTAAGTAACATGAAAACATATCAAAGTATAAAACTCACTGGTAAAGGCAAACATACAGTCAAATTAAAAAAACCTGAAGACTAATGGTGATATATAAATCACTTTTATCTCTAGTACAAAAGTTTAAAAATAATTACAGTCACAAAAATTATTATGTTAATGGATGCACAATATAAAAAGATGTAAAGTGTGACACCAATAGTGTAAAATGTGGGGGAAGGAGAAGCAAAAGTGTTTTTGTATCCAAAGGTAAGCTATTATTGGCCTAACATAGACTATTACAGCTATAAAATGTTTTATGTACGCCTCATAGAAACCACAAAACAAAAATCTACAGTACATACACAAAAGATAAAGGAAAAGGAATTAAAATACACTCTTACAGAAAATAAATCACAGAGGAGGAAGGGAAAAATGACTAAAAAAAGTGACAAAACAAATAACAAAATGTCAATGGTAAGGCCTTACCTGTCAGTAATTATTTTAAGCATAAATGGACTAAATTCCCCAAATGAAAAACACAGGGTGGCTGAATGCATAAAGGAAAAACAAAAGGAAACAAGATCCAACAATGTGCTGCCTATAAGAGACCCACTTTAACTTTAAAAACACACCTAGTTTGAAAGTAAAGATATGAAAAAAGGAGTATTCCATGCAAATGGTAACCAGAAGAGAGCAAGCATGGCTACAGTTATATCGCATAAAATAGTCAAAATGAGACACAAGAGACAAAAGATGTCTCTACATAGTGATAAAGGGGTCAGTTTGCCAAGAGGACACAATAATTGCAAATATATATGTACCCAGCATTGGAGCAACTAAATATTCAACACAAGCAAAGGAGAAACAGAGAACAATACAGTAATATTTGGGAACTTCAATACTGCACCTTCTAAATTGGATAATCCAGATAGAAAACTAATAAGGAAATAACAGACCCAGATAACACTATAGGAAAAAATGAACCTAATAGACATATAGAATATTCTATATTCAACAGCACCAGAATGTACAGAATGTACAACAGCACCAGAAGAATGTACATTCTTCTCAAGTACTCTCAGAACATTCCTCAGGATAGAACACATATTGGGCCACAAAGCCAGCCTTCACAAGTTTAAGAAGGTTTAAATCATATCAAGTATCTTTTCTCACTACAGTATATGAAACCAGAAACCCAAAAACAGGATGAAAAAGGAAAAATTCACCAATATGTGGAAATTAAACAAGTCCACCAACAACCAATGGGTCAAAGAAATCAAAAGGGGAATCAGAAAATATCTTGAGACAAATGAAAATGAAAACACGAGGACATGGGGGGATGGAGGGGAGAAAGGAGTTGAGGGAAATTGGAAGGGGAGATGAATCACGAGAGACTATGGACTCTGAAAAACAATCTGAGGGTTTGGAAGGGGTTGGGGGGGTAGGAGCTTTGGGGAGCCAGGTGGTGGGTATTATGGAGGGCACATATTGCATGGAGCACTGGGTGTGGTGCATAAACAATGAATTCTGTGACACTGAAAAGAAATTAAATAAAAAAATAAAATTAAATTTAAAAAAAAGAAAATGAAAACACGACATGCAAGAACTTATTGGTGTGCTGCAAGAGAGGGTCAAATAGAAAAGTTTATTGCAGTAAGTGCCTTCATTAAGGGAAAACAAATTACTCAAATAAATAACCTAGCTTTATATCTCAAAGAATTAGAAAAATAACTAGTCAAGCCAAAACTTAGCAGAAAGTTGAAAATAATATTACAGCAGAAATAAATGAAATAGATCTATAAAAGCAATAGAAAAAAAAAACCAAGAGTTGCTGTTTTGAAAAGATAAATGGAACCAACAAACCACTAGCTAAACTAACCAAGAAAAACAAGAGGACTCAAATAAAATTATAAATGACAGAGGAGACACTACAACTGACACCACAGAAATACAAAGGATCAAAAAGGCTACTACGAACAATTATATGCCAATGAACTGGATAATCTCTAAGAAATGGATAAATTCTTACAAACATACAATCCACCAAGACTGTACAACCTACCAAGACTGAAGCAAAAAGAAACAGAACATCTGAACAAAAAAAGTGTAAAGGCTAAATAGATTGCATAAACCTTCCCGACAAAGAAAAGCTGGGACAAGATGGCTTTACTGGTGAATTCTACCAGACATTTAAAGAGGAATTAATGCCCATCATCCCAAACTCATTTTATGAGGCCAGCATGAATCACCCTGATGGCAAAGCCATCTATAGATTCAAGACAATCCCTATCAAGATTCCAATGGCATTTTTCACAGAAATAGAAAAACAACCTACAATTTGTATGGAATCACAAAGACCCAAAATACCCAAAGCAATCTTGATAAAGAACAAAGGTGGAGGTATCATACGTACTAATTTCAAACAACATTA
The DNA here is from genome assembly GCF_002288905.1 of Enhydra lutris kenyoni. NCBI lineage: Eukaryota > Metazoa > Chordata > Mammalia > Carnivora > Mustelidae > Enhydra > Enhydra lutris. The sequence continues at coordinate 15,084,936 of NW_019154114.1, forward strand.
CAAAGCTGTAGTAACCAAAATAGTATGGTACTGGCCAAAAACAGACACATAGACCAATAGAACAGAACCAAGAGCCTAGAGATAAACCCAAGCATAGACGGTCAACTAATATTTGACAAGGGAGCCAAGAATATACAGTGAGAAAAGGATAGTCTTTTCAATAAATGGTGCTGGGAAAACTGAATATCCACATGCAAGAGAATGAAATTGGACTCCTATTTTATACCATTCACAAAAACTGACTCAAAGTAGATTAAAGATTTGAATGTAAGGCCTGAAACTATAAAACTTCTGGAAGAAAACAGGGAAAATGTTCCTTGATACTGGTCTTGGCAAAGATTATTTGAGATATGAAACTAAAAGTACAACCAATAAAAATAAGAAGAGACAAATGGGACAACATCAAACTTAAAAAGCTTCTCTACAGCAAAAGAAATATCAACAAAATGAAGGGGCAGCCTATGGAGTTGCAGAAAATATACACAAGCCATATATCAGGCAAGGATTTCATATCCAAAATATATAAGGAAGTCATATAACTCAATAGCAATAAAACAAATATCATGATTAACCAATTGGCAGAAGATTGGAATAGACATTTTCCTAAAGAAGACATATATATGTTCAAAAGGCACATAAAGAGATGCTGAATATCACTAACCATCAGTGAAATGCAAATCAAGACCACAATGAGATATCACCTTCTACCTGTTAGAATGGCTACTATCCAAAAGATAAGAGATAAGTGTTGGCAAGAGTGTGAAGAGAAGGGAATCCCTGTGCACTGCTGATAGGAAAGTAAATTGGTACAGCCACTATGAAAAACAGTACGGAGATTCCTCAAAAAATGTAAAATAGAATTACCATATGATCTAAAAATCCCATCTCTGGGTATATATCCAACGGAAATGAAATCAGTTTCTCGATGTCTGCAACCAGTCATTGCAGCATTACTCACAATAGCCAAGATATATATGGAAACAACTTAAGTGTCCATCAAACAGATGAATAAAGAAAATGTGACAAACTCTCTCTCTCTCTCTCTCTCTCTCTCTCTCACACACACACACACACACACACACACACTGGAATGTTATTCAGACATTTAAAAAAAAAACAAACACCCCAACAACAAAGAAGAAGGAAATCCTGCCATTTGCCAAACATGAATGGACCACAACGGCATGATTTCATTTACATGTGGAACCTAAAATAGCTGAACTCAAAGAAACAAAGTAGAATGGTAGCTTCCAGGGACTAAGGGGTGGGGGAAATGAGTAAAAGACTACCAAGGGACAGTTATGAGATGAGTAAGTTCTGGGCATCGAATGTACAGCATGGTGACTATAGATAACAACACTACATTATAAACTTGAAAGTTGCTCAGAGAACAGATCTGAAATGTTGTCAACGCACAAAAATAAATTGTTTTTATGTAATGTGATGAAGGTGTTAACTAACTTTATTGTGGTAATCAGTTTGCAATATATGTAGATATCAAATCATCACATTATACTAAACCTTAAAATTACACAATGTTGTATGTCAATCATATCTCAATAAAGCTGGAGGAGAAAGAATGAGTGTGAATGTTTCTGAAAGGAAAACCCAGTGGAAAGGGGAATCTGGGTGGAATGAATTACGGGAGGGACTATCTAGAGGCAGGAAGGAATGGCTGATCCATGAGAGCTAGAAAAAACCCCCTTGGAGGTGAAACCTGGAGGAAAGATAAGGCTAGAAAGGGGTCAGCTAAAGAAATTTTCTATAAAGGACAAGAGGGTAAATACTTTAGGGTTTGTCAGCCATACTGTCTATGTCCCAAAGCCTCCACTGCTACAGAAGTACAAAAGCAGCCATATATAACACATAAACAGATGAACACTGCTAGTTTCCAATAAAACTCTCTTTACAAAAACAGATGGCAGGTCAACTTTGGTCAGCAGGCCATAGTTTGCCAATAGCTGATCTAGTGGGGAAAAAAAATTAACAAATCATGTTGGGATCGAAATGGCTTAATAAATCATTAATTCTATAAGCATTAGGGAGCCATTGAAAATACGAAGGGGACAGATATTCATCATTTTACATTTTGAGGCAATACCAAGAAGCAAGATGTTTTCATTATATCCTGTTCTTCTCTTTTAAAAGCTAATAAAAAGCAATTATCAGTACTTATCAGATGGTTACTTGATTCCCAGGCCTTCCTTTACAACGTTTCATTGAATACTGCAGCCCCAGAGCAAGATCTAATGTTTACCCTTCATTGTATTCTCCATGGGCTTGGTGTGGAAAAATCAGCCTTTCCTATTTCTTGCACAACCAGAGTTGGCTTCGGCAGTGCACCAGTTGATCAATGGCTCAAAGGCTTGTGAATATCAGGCTTCCTAATATTCACAAGGCATTTGGGTAGATGCAATGAGCACCCACGAACACCCTAGGAATGGAGCAACTGGAGAGGACGTGGCAATCGGTTGGGAATCAGCTGAAATGAGGCAAGGGAAGGGAGATACACTGAGCACTGGTTAACCACTTGCCTGAGCCCTCCAGTGGCATAGTCTACTGTTGATGGCACTCATGTAGTTTCTAGATTTGGGCTATTACAAAAAGTACCCCTATGAGCACTGTACTGTACGTCTCTCAGTGTGTTCACTGAAAGAAACACTGAAGTGTTTCTTCATATTTGTTTTATCCCAGAAAGTCTGCATGTCTATGCCAGACACTTGCCCAGTTATTAATAAAATAGATGTATTATGTTACATCTGGCTGTATACATCCTTAAACAGAACTCTTGAGGGCACAAGTAGTGAATCATGGACCCAAATGTCAATGAGGCAGAAGTAGAGGGGAAGTTCAGAATGGCACAGCATTACACATTAATAAGGAGGTGGGCAAGATTCAGGGAAAATTTACCTCTGACCTGGGTCAGAACCAACTCATTATTACTTTACTGTGCTTTGATTAACACTTAATATCATTCTGAATCACTCCCATTAAGCTATTCTTCTATGTTTCCCCTGCATAATGCCTTAAGTAGAAATAAATTGCAACATTAGTTAACAGCATTACATCATGTGAATTTTAAACACCACAACTTGGGGGAAATAAAGCTTTATTAGGAGTGGAGTTATAAATCTACATTAGACAAAGCTGCAGATATTTTTGGAAAGAATTGGCTATTTGAGCTACTGAAAGCAAATTGGTTTCTTTGAATTCCCCTAATGCTGCTGTGGCTTTCCCTGATGCTACTGCCAATATTTCAGGGCATTTTCTATGACATAAAGCAAGGGTACTGTTGAACTTGGCTCCTGAAGTTAGGAAGAGGGGAGATGGTGGGAGCAGGAGGTGGTTTTGGAGCTTAAGTTGAATTTAAAGTAAACCACAACATTCAGAAGTAAAGAGATTCTTGATCAAAGGCAATCTGAGCTGAATTTGGAGAAAGCAGCTAAATGTATTTTGTTCCACCCATTCTTTAAAAGCTTCAGTGTTACAGTCTAGATCACTGAATATTCTCAGTGTAAGGACAGCAAGAGTTTTATTCATTTACCACTAAGTAGTTTCTTAAAATAGTAAAAACATGAACTTCAGAGTCAAACCTTGATTAAACTTTGATTTCTAATTTGTGACCTTGGATAAGTTTCTTGACTTTTCTGAGCAGGATGACCACGTACAGTTGTATAGGTTGTTAATTACAAAAAAAAAAAAAAATTCCCCACCTGAGGGATCATGACTGAAATCCTACTTGTGCCTCACTAGCCAACACATGGAGCTGTGTTTTCCAGAGGTTTCATTTACACAAATTCAATCTATAAGCCTGTGGTGGCCCTAACGCTGAGCCTCAGTTTCCCCACCTCTAAAATAGAGACAGGATATTGAACTTCACAGAATTACTGTAGGAATTTTTCAAAATATCACAAGAGTGAAGAGTGCAGCACACTGCCCGATGTACTACACACACACACACACACACACACACACAATTTTGGATAGTTTTTGCCTTCACTGTGTAAGTGCCTATTGTATGCAGTTCTTATCCTGAGTTCCACGACATAGAGTAGAAGACAAAGGAGCTATTTCCTTTGGAGGGTAGGGGGGGTAAAATATGTACGGAGCTTTTCTCTTTACAGATCCATTCATAAACGTTCATAAAGGTGGCCTCTTCTTGGGTTGTTGTTTTCGTTATAAAATCAATACAGTGGCTATCACAGGAATTTTAGGAACTAGAAAAGTATCACTTAGCACATTGCCCATTATTATCATTATCTGTGGATGTGATGATTACTGTCATATGGCAATGCTTAACAGAAAATTCATGTAAATCAGGACACAAATGATCATGGAAAGTGGTCTTGTGATCCTACTGAGAAAGATAATGCTTAAAAATAAGAACTGAGTCTGGCTCTCACCAAAAGATGAAATTGACTGTTTTAGGTCAATTTCTATTCAATGGATTGGGTCCTAAATATTCAATCTGATCCCATTATGATCACTGAACCATTACAACCACTGATGATGAAACAACCATTTCAGCTCAACTATTCAAGCTACTAATCTATTTTTTGCCACTTGACAATTGGACTAACTAATGTGATTAAAATATGGTTGAGTTAGTGGCAGCATAGAGACACCATCTATGATGGAGCAAAGAGGAAAAACAATCTAGAATGTGGATATGCCAGACAGGACAAAATGGACTGTGCCTGAGGCTTGAGTCTAGGCAGAAGCTTTGCTTTATATTAGCACAGGAAAAAACTGTGTAGGGGAGCAATTCACTAACCAATAAGGGAGTCCCCAAAGGTCCACCAAACAGGTGCCCTTACTGGTTCAGTCTGGAATGACCCCCACACTAAAACAAGAGAGGTGGTCAGGACCTGGAAAATGGAGCTCATATCTGAAACCAGAAATACGGGAACTCTGTGCATTTAGTCACAGATACTAGGTGAAAGATGTCATGAAGACTAGCTTAGACACAAAGACCAAGAGAAAGCACAGGGGACTAGCACATCAGCAAGGAGTGATTTGTTTCTATTCTAAGTTTGCATCTGTTGAGTGTTCATAACATCTGCCCTAAGATTGATTTTGTGATCACCCATAATTGATGGGGGAAAGTTTAGATGAGAAGGTTTAAAGGGAATGAAATAAGCCATTTAAAATGAGTAACATAACACAACACAGACAGAATTGAGGTGTGAGTGTAGTAGATGGGAATAGAAAATAATTTATAAATAAGCTCAGTGAACACAGACACATGTTTGTGTGTCACACAATGTCATAACAATGGCATTATCACCTACTTTACACCAAGCTTTTCCACATATTTAAATGTGTGGGATTTAAATGATTCAAACTTGTTTAATTTCACTCATTTTATAATTAAAGAGTTGAGCTTTTCAGATAAAATTCCAAACATTAGAAACCATTGCTTCTTTAGAAGAACACATATGAACTGATAAACGAGGTTCCCCTCTGGGGGAGAAGAGTGAGATTGGCAGTTTTAGTCAAGGTGGCAAAGGAACTCTACCTGCCATCTTTAGTATTATCATTTTTGCAATGAGAATTTATTCAGGAAATACATTTCTAATAACATTTTTTTTAAAAAACAACTGTTGTATTTATTTCTAAAGTTCTTTTATATTAACGTAGTAAAATTGTGTGTGTGTGTGTGTGTGCGCGTGCACGTGTGTAATTCTATCATTTTTAACCCATGTATAGATTCACATAACTCCTACCACAATCAAGATATAGAACAGGTCCATCATCCCTCAAAATACTTCTTGTGCTCTCACTTTGTAGCCAACCCCATCCTTAATACCTGCCAACCACTATAGTTTTGTCTTTTTGGAAATGTCATATGAATGAGCTATACTATAGCCTTTTAGGCTGGCTTTTTTACATAGTACAATGTCTTTGAGATTCGTCTAAGTTATTGTATATATTGATAGTTCATTCTTTTTTACTGCTGAGAATATGGTTTTGGGTGGATGGGTGGATGCCGCACACTGAGTTTATGCATTCATCCCCTAAAAACCATGCACACTGTTTCCCATATTTACCAGTTACGCTCATAAGTATTCATGAGCAGGTTTCTGTGTGAACATAAGTTTTCACTTCTCTAGAGTAAATAACCAGGAGGATTTCTATATCATATGGCAAGTATGTATTAACTTTATGAACAACTACCAAATTGTTTTCCAAAGAGGATGTACCACATAGACTCCTGCCAACAACACAAGAGCATTCCAGTTGCTCCACATCCTCACCATCACTTGCTATTGTTGGTATTTTTTTGACACTCTAATAAGTATGTAACAGTATCTCAACATAGTTTAGTTTGCATTTAATTAATGGTTAATCATTGAACATCTTTTCATGTGCTAATTTACTTTCTCTTTGGTGAAATATCTATTTAAATCTTCGGACTTTTCTAAACAAATATTAGGTTATTTGCTTTATTGAGTACAGAGTTCCTTATATGCCATGGATGTAGGTCCTCTGTTGGAAATGCAATTTACAAATATCCTTCCCTAGACTGTACCTTATCTATTTCTTTTTTAACAGTGTCTTCCACAGAGCAAACATTTAAAATTTTGGTTTTATTAAATAACTAACTGTTTTTTAGTGAACTATGCTTTTGAAATATCGAAGAACTCTTTTCATAGTCCCAGGTGGTAAATATTTTCTCCTAAGAATTACTGTTTCATACTTCACCTTTACATGTATTATATGAGTTAATTTTTTTATACAATGTTAAGTTTAGGTTGATGTTCTTTTATATACAAACATAAAAGTCCACTTTTCCAGTACCACTTATTATAAAGAATATTCTTGCTCCATTGAATTCTTTTTTCCTCTTTCAAAACTCAAATCTCCATGTTGGTGTAGGTCCACTTCCCAAATCTCCCTTTGGTTCCTTCAGGTCTGGATGCCTCTCTATTAAACTAACACCACATGCTTTGAAGACTGCAGAAACAGTAACTCATACTATTGGGTAGAGTGATTTCTCCACCTTCATTTTTCTTCGATAAAACCATTTTGTTTATTCCAGTTCCTTTGTCTTTCCATACAATTTTTAGAATATGTTTTTCTGGATATTAAAAAAATGAGATATTGATGGGAACTGCATTAAATCTATTGATGAATTTGGGGAGCATGGACATTTTACCACATTGAGTCTCCCCATGTGTGATCATGGCTTATCACTCCATTTATTTAGGTCTTCTTTTATTTCTCATATAGCATATTGTAGCTTTCAGCATATAGATTCTGTAGGTGACTTTTAGGTATATGTCTAAGTATTTCTTCTTTGGATCTGTTGCAGAAGGTATTTTGCTTTTTTTTTTTTTTTTTTAAAGATTTTATTTATTTATTTGACAGAGATCACAGGCAGGCAGAGAGGCAGGCAGAGAGAGGAAGGGAAGCAGGCTCCCTGCTGAGCAGAGAGCCTGATGTGGGGCTCAATCCCAGGACCCTGGGATCATGACCTGAGCCGAAGGCAGAGGCTTTAACCCGCTGAGCCACCCAGGCGCCCCTTGCTTTTGTTTTTGTTTCAAGTCTTCATCACCAGTATACAGAAATACAACTGATTTTGGTATGTGAACTCTGTATCCCTTAATTTTCCTAAACTAACTCATTAGTACTACAATTGTTGTTGCTGTTACTTGTAGATTCATTAGGATTTTCAAAAAATTTAATCCTAGTTTCGGTGAATTAGGACAATTTTATTTCTTCCTTTCTACCCCATGTAAATTCTATTTCCTTTGCTTGCCTTATTATCCTTGCTAGAACTCCCACAAAAATGTTAAATAACAGTGCTAAGAGTATATTTCTTTTCCTTATTCCAAATCTTAGGGGGAGGACATTCAGCCTTTCATCATTGTGATGCTATTAGACAGCATGAAACTTCACCAGACTATAGCATACTTCTGCTTTCAACCATTGAGCACATTTTCAAAACTTAGAGGGGAAGGAGTCACGATTTTATTTACTCAGCTATTTATCATTTTAATTTCCCTTTCTTTGTTTCTTGGATGATCCAACTTTCTGCCTGGTTTTGCTTTCCTCTGACCAGAGCAGTTCCTTTAAGCCACTCTTTGAGAGCAGGTGTAATGGCAATAAATTCTGATTTTCTTTAATCTCGGAATGTTCTGGTGGTCAACTGTCCTTGTTTGCCTGGTTTTAGCACTAGAAGTCCTACATACTGAGAAGTCCCTCGGTCCTAGAGAAACCAGGATTTTTTTTCTCCTTGAGGTATCTAAATTTTATCTTTAATCCTAGAGGACATCTTCACTGGCTATAGAATTCAGAGGCGATACTTCGTTTCTTTCAATGCTTGAAAAGCACTGTACCATTTCTTCTGGCCTCTCTGATTTCTAGACAGAAAACCACATCATTCAAATTGCTATTTGCCTCTAGGTAATGTGCTGTTTTCAAGATTTTGTTCTTTGTCTTTAGATTTAAATAGTTTGATCATAATGCATCTGAGAGTCTTTCACTTGGTTTATTCTGTCTGAAATTCACTGAGATTCATGAATTACAGATTGATGTCTTCTCCCAAGTTTGGGTAGTTTTCGGTTGTTATGGCTTTAAATATATATATATATATAATGTATATTTATAATATATATTATATTTTTATTATATATTATATGGTATATGATATATAAAAAATATATAAATATTTTGCAATTTTATATTTTATATGTATATATTTTTATTTTATTTTTTTTCCCCCTGCAACACACTATATCTCCTCTCCTCTGGGACTCTCTAACACAAATATTAAACCTTTGGTATTGTCCTTATAGGTCCCTCAGGCTTTTCCCAATTTCTTTCCTTCTTTCTCTATCCATTGTTCAGATTGAATAATTTCTATTGATTCATCTTCAGGTTCATCTAGTGAATCCTTCCTCTTTTTATTCTCCAATCTGTTATGCACGACATTCAGTGAGGAGTTGTTTGGTTTGTTTTGCTACTCGTTTATGTTTCCAAAATTTCCACTTTTTATATCTCTTCTCTGTACTTGGTGCAATGTCCTATTATTCTATTCTTTTCAAAAGTGTAAACTTTTGCTTCTTGGATCATGTTAATAACAGCTGTTTTAAAGACTTCCTCAGACGAGTCCAATATCTGTGTCATTTTGGCATTGATATTTTACTGATCATTTTTTTTCCCTTGTAAGTTGATATTTTCCTGGTTCTTTGTATGCCAGGTAATGTTGGATTGTGTCCTGAATATTTTGAGTCTTGGGTTAGGAGACACTGGATCTTATTTAAATGTTATGGGGGAATATTCACATTTTTGTTTTAAAAGGCAATCAATCCTGTTGGGTCAGGGTGCAAATTCTCCCCAGCCTTTTGTGGGCTGTGGTTTTAATTTCAGTCCCATTTTCAAAGCCCTGCAGGTCTCTGTGGATTTCTCCTACATGGGTCCCACCCTGTAGGCTGTCTGGAACCCAGGTGGTGGTCTGTTAGCTCAGTTCTTGTCTGGTATGCTCTTTGGGAACAGAAACACGCATGCTCAGTGTGGAAGGAGCTCAGGTCATACACGGCTTAGTGGGTTTACTCTAGAGGGCCAACCTCCTCTCTCTCCATAATCTCCCTGATACTTTCCACTTTCCTGAGGTTTCCTTTTCTGCACCCCCTCCCCCACCAGAAAGCTAGGTCCTTTGTTACTCTGCTCAGCTGCAGCTTTCCCACATGTGCACGTTCATCTGGAGCCAAGTGGTGGCAAGACAGCAGCAGAGAAGAGTGGTAGGGATATACCACACCCTCGTGTGATCAGTTAAAGAGGAGGGTCCACCTTCCCCAAAGAGTTAGTGCCCCTGGTCCATTTTCATCATTAACACTACACTGTCACCAATATGCAATGATTACCTGGGTACTGGGGCTCGGGATAGTTGAGCTATTTTTCAAAACAGAGAATCTCCCCACTCTCTATGAGCTTTGGGAGTCTGCTTCCCTGCTCCTCAAGCCAGAGATAGATGGCTTCTATTGGAGCACTCTTTGCATGTACTGATGCCCACTTGTCTGTTCTGAGCTGACTTGAGTTCAGGCTGTGGAGTAGAGGAAGAAAAAATAGTAATAAACTCACCACGGGTTCAGTGACACTTTGAATTCTGATTTCTGTCCCATGTCTGCCAGCTACTGTTACTTTGAGAGTCTTCAAATAGCTCCTCCATGCAATTCTACTGAGCTTCTGCAGCTTCATTCAGTGGAAGAGACAGGATGGAGTATGTATATATCGTTTTACCTGGAATTGAAACCTAGTGCACCTGCGCTTTCAGGTTTAGTCTTAGAGAGGGATATTGTCATGGACAGAACTTGGGTACTGAAGTCTGATTTGAGTCAGAATTTTTCTCTGATGCTTCCTACTAGATGTTTAAACTTAGACCTGTCATTTGGGTTCCATAAGCCTCAAGTCCCCTCCTTGTTAAGCAAAGAGATGAATGCATGTCACTAAGGGTGTTGTCTCACTCAGATAGGGAATGTGCAAAGTGCCTGACACAGAGCAGGTGCTTAATTACTATTCATATATTACTTTCTTTACCCTGTCTGCCTCCCTGATTCTGCTCTCCTGGAGCAACGATGGAAGTGGTATTTGGAGTGTGAGAAGCCATGTTCAAACTGATTTTGCAACACCCTGTGACTGGGAAGTGGCAGGGAGAGGAGAGGAAAGGTTAGTGACTGCTTAAGATTTAGGCAACTTTGAACATGAGAACCTGAGTACAAGAGTTTTAAAATCAGCATAAAAGTATCAAGGGAGAATTGTGGGGATGCTTGTGTTCTGTTAATATATCATTAGGAAGATTCCTATTAATATACAACCATAGCTATCGACATTTTATTATAAATGCTGAAGATATGACAGCAAGAAATCACAATATACATATTTAAAAGCCCAGTCTTATATTTTCAGCACTGGAAATAAAGTGGAATATAGTAGGAACTGATCAATCATTGAGTTGACTTAGAAAAGGCAACCATTCCTTTTGGGGTGGGGGGCACAGGGAGTGGCGTATAATAACAAATGAAAATGTCCAAGTCCTGAAAATAGATTCTGCAGGGTTGAGAGGGAGTGCTAACCACTGGCAAGGCCTCCTCAGTTCAAGACCATTCAGGAAGCAATGCTATGGGCACTACTGTGTCTCCTGTTGAGGTAAACATCCAGCATTTTGTAAGGGTTCCTCACTTTGAGAGTCAAAGGAGGGATTTGCTCTCTGCTTTCAAAAACAGCCAGGGCTGGATAACTGACTGGCCATTTACTTTCATTTTATAGCCTCCATAAATCAAGTGCCCTTTTTGTGTTGGCTCCCAGAACACTCAGATACAAATTTGTGGCCCACCTCTATCCAGGAAATGAGGACGCATGACAGGTACTTATAGACTTTGTGTGCCAACCTCAATGCCGGGTATGTGTGTGTGTTTTCCATAAGCATACATGTCACTCATCCTATTTGAGAGGAAAGACTTTGGAAAGAACTAATGTCCTGACCTCTGGTTTCACTGCTCTGCGATCATTGCTCCTCTCAGCTGCCGAGATGGCTATGCTACAAAATCTGTCTGAGGCTGTCATGCTTCTGCTTGGAAAGTTTTCATTATCTCCCTGCTGTTCAAGACACTGGGAGACAGTAGGGTGTAGCAGCTTTGAGTGTGAAAGCTGCCTCAGCCAAGCTTCGAGTTCCAGAACACTGCTGTAGGCCTCAGAGAAGGGATTCAACCTCCCTAGGTCCCTTCCCTGTCTTTAAGTGAGTAGGAGCCAGTACCAACAAGCTTCTCACTTCTTCCTCCACGTGCCCTTCTAGCTCATGTCTCCCTGTGACAGTTCTCCACCACAGCCCACCTACTCCTATTTTCCTGCTTCTCCTTCCCAACTTTGTTCAAGCCATTTCTCCCATCAGAAACTCCTCTTCCACTCTACTCAAAATAATTCCACACATTCTTCAGTCTGAAATGATCTCCGAGTCTGAAATTCTTCCTTCCTCATTTTTCCTGTAGTATTTATCTTATTTATTGGATAAATAGTTGGTTAGTACCTACTATATACATAAGACTTTGAGTAAACTTTTGGAGAAATATTAAAAAATGAACACTGAAAGTTTCCTTGCTCCTAATACAGCTTATAGTCCAGGGGAAAAAGACACAAAACTGTTTAAGGTTTAGAGACCGTGAAAGAGCTGAAGTGCCATAATGACGTACTGAGGGCTGTAGGAGCCCAGGATGGCTCTTCTCATGCTTCTTAAGAACTAGTTGACATTCCTAAATTTCTTGTTAATTGTGTGTGTTTCTTATTTCCTTTGAAGAAGATGGGGGATGGGGGATGATCCTGATGATAGTACATTTAGTGGCATTTTGTACTTTAAAGCAGGTATTCTCCACCTTAGTGCATATTAGAAACACTTGAAGGAGCCTTTAAACATCCCAGTCCTCACCCCAACCTACTAAAGCAGAATCTCTTGAGCAGAGCCCAGACATCTGTATTTTTAAAGCTCCTCAACTAACGACAATATGCAACCAAGGTGAGAACCACTGCTTCCCATGCATCAGATCAATGTTTCCCTGATTATTCTGTTGGCAACCATCACCAGCAAAGACATTGACAACATAAATTAAGGTCCTGGGCTCCAAAGACACTACATCAGAATTTCTCAGGGAGAGGCACGGAAAGCTGCATTTTTAGTAAGCATCCCAGGTAAACCTTATTATTAAGAAGCTTGGAGAAAAAAAAAGCTGGGCTGTGTCGCTTTATTTCTATAGCAGTGTTTTATTTATGGACTACTATGTACTAATACTCTCACTGCTTTATAGGTGAGGAAAGTCAGGGGCAGAAAAGTTAAGGCACTAGCCCAAGGTCTTACAGAGCCAGGACTCGAACGCAGGCAGTCAGATATCACAATCCACATCCTTCTGGATTGGGCTGGGATACGCTGAGAAGGGCAGAGTTCAAGTGGAAAGGACTGGCACCTTTCAGGAGCAGGAACCAGCTCTTCTGCATTCCAGCCTTCCTCATGCCTAACAGAGCATCTGAGACTTATTTAATGTTGGCTGAATAAACTAAAGAAGAAGTTAGTGAAGTATGAGCCAGTGAACCTTTTCTGGAAACACTGACCCAGCTGCAGGTCAAATCATTTATCATTTGGACAGAAGGACATGGTATATGGTTTCTCCATTCAGGCCTCTGAAGCATCCATCATCTTGCTGTGTGACTTGAGGCCAACATTTAGCTTGTCTCAGCCTGGAATCTATAGAATCGGAGAAATGCCATTCATCCATTTCTTTGGGTAACATTTTGGAAATCTCGAGTTGTATGCAGACACCAAACAATGACACAAATGTGTGCCAAAGGCAGGCTGTGCTTCAGACTCCCCCACACATGTGCACCACTCATTGCTAAATTGCTCATTAGGAGCATTGTTGCAAAACCAGCGCAGCTCTCCCACCCTATGATTTCCGCAAGTTCTAGAGAACATCTTGTAACCGATCATTGAGTTTCATTTGCCGTCTATCTGCACCGTCTGGGAGGCTTCTTGGGAGGAGGTGCAGATGAGCAGAACTTTGAAATGTGCTGAGAAGCAAAGGTCCAGAGATTCAGACTCAAATCTCCAGTAGGTTAATGTTGGGTGGGCATGTCACCTCACAGATCTGATGTGTTCATCTGTAAAATCCAAAGGCTAGTGATCTCCTGAGTTTCTGTGAGAGTCAAATATGATGATATTTGTAAAGCACCTAACAATGCTGATGGATAGTAAAAGTGAGATAAGCAGCCGCCATTGTCATGTATCAGGACCACTTTATTGTTGATACAAAAAGAATCTGGACCATCTGGATTTTTCTCAGGGAAATCAATATTTTCTCAGTGTTGCTGGGAGAGGACCTTCTACCAATTCAAGACCACCACCACATAGTTTCACACAGAACTCAAAAGAACAGGATTTCCCAGCTTCTGTGTATATGGGATCATGGTTGTGTTGGGTGGGACGATGGTTGTGTTGAGTGACTGTCAGCGAAAAAATAACCCAAGAATGAAATACAACGAAGGGAAGCTATTTCCATCTTTCATGTTTCAAACCCTTCAGTGGTATTCCACTGCACACAGAGTAAAATTTGAACCCAAAGTGCCCTGCCTTTAGCTCCTGCCTGCCTTTCTCCCCTTGACTCATCAGGATATGGGGTATATGGGGCTTCCTCATGTTTTCCATTCCTACTTTCATTCCCATCACAGATCTTGTTTTTGTTCCTCTCTCTTCCATCCACACAAATGATGGACTTTTTCACATCCTTCAACTTTTCTGAAAGTTTCCGCAAGCTACAGCTGTTATCACTATCCCAAAGTTTTATCTTACCCTTCTCCTGGTTTGACCAAACACTCTAACTTGAAGCTTTGTTCTTCACAACACATTGTTTTATACTATTATCTTCTGTGGATGAGTTTACAATTTTCTCCTCTTACTAGAATATAATGACAATGAGGCAAGAACTACCCGTGGCTTATTTACTATATCTCCAGAACCCAGTGGGCTTTCTAGCCCATCATAGGTGCTCAATATTATTTTCTGAATGAATGAATAAGTGTTAATGCCTCTGGCACACATGACATATGCTTTCCCAATCTTTTTAAAAAATAAATATTTGCTTCCGATAGGCACAATTAAAGAAAAAGATAGCCCCATTCATTACTCATTTATCGCATTTTCACTAGCAGCCACATTAAAATAATAGCATCTCAGGAGCACAGTGGTGGAGACACCACCAGTCCTTCCCTCAGATACTCATAGAATAGAGGAGGAGGCAGGTACGAATCAGTGTTACTGAACCTATATCTCAGGCAGTGCCCTGAATGGCTTCCATGGATTAACTCTGTAAAGTATTTCAAATAGCCTATGAAAAGAGTACCACTGTAATCTTCATTTTGCTAAGGGGAACACTACAGCTCCAAGACATTTAGCAATTTGATGGAGATGTGACAGTGAGCCAGCAGAACAGCCAGCTTTAGAATCCAGCAATCCAACCTTAAATCCCTCCCTCTGAAACTCTCCACACTGTACTGCTGCTCAGTCTGAGGGGTACACAGGCTACTGGGAGAGTAGGGATGACTCCTCAAGGGAATCAATAAAAGCATCAGAGAGTTCCTGATGCTGGGTGTGCAGGTGTCCATAAAGATGGCCCTTTAAGGGCTCCTCTCAACCCCATGAACATATCCACTGTTTACATCAAGAGGTGGATGTGTCTCCCCTTTCCTAGAATCTGGGCTGGCCAGCATCTTGCTGTGATCAATGCAGTGTGATAGAGTGATGTGTGAATTTTAGAATCTAGTCCTCAAGAAGCCTGGGAGTTTCCATGTTCCTTTTCTTAGGATCCAGCTGCCACATAAAAAAGCTCACACTTAGATCCCAGATAACTCCCAGATGAGTAAGTCACATGACAGCAACATCACTAGGAACACAGATCAGCCACCCAACCCAACCTTGCTGAAACTACACAAGTATGAGCCAAGGCATGGGTTTGTATCAAGTCACTGTATTTTAGGATGGTTTATTATATGGCAACAGGTAACTGAAACTTTGAGAAAGTTTCTGACTCACCCAAACTCTGTCAAAACCGAGACCTTAGAGGGGTGTCAGGGTGGCTCAGTCCATTTTGCATCTGTCTTTGGCTCAGGTCATGATCTCAGGTTCCTGGGATCAGGCTAGTGTCAGGCTCTCCTCCCACCTCACTTGTGCTCTCTCTCTCTCTCATTCTCCCTCTCTCTCAAATAAACAAACAAAATCTTAAAAAAAAAAAAAAAGAAAGAAAGAAAACAGAGACCTTGTGCTTTGGAATAAAGGTTGGTAATGCAAGTATGGAATGTTACATTTGGTACCTACATTTCACTGGAGATTGTCTTGGAGGCAAGTGTTGTCTTAGAGGTGAATGTAGTCTATAGTGTGGTTCTTTTTTTTTTTTTTTTTTTTTTTTTTTTTTTTTAAGCTCCTCTCCTTCCTCCCACATGCATGTTACTTGGAAGGGTTTGTGCTGAGGAATATAGCCATGCTGGTCTATGAAATTGAATGATGTTCATACAGAACTGGTTGTGCCCATAGAACTGATGATGGTTGGTTGGACCAACCAAGATGATTAAGAGGCTTTTAAAAGGAAGACATATTCTTTCTTTCCTTTAGATTATGTAACTCTCAGATCAAATTCTGATCATTCTCCAGGGAAGGAAAAACAGCTGACACCCTAGTTATACAATCACTGTACTATACTAAATGATAACCAATATATAATGCACATTACTGTGAGGACTATATTAATGCTCATTTCAGGGAGCAATACAATATACATTAGACTTCTCAACCAGAAGTAGAGCTCCTAGTACTTATAAGACTTTAAATATCAGCCCTAACAGCTACCTCACCTAATTTTCCCGTAAAAACCAAATGGCTCAAAAATTATGCTAAATTGGGGCGCCTGGGTGGCTCAGTGGGTTAAGCCGCTGCCTTCGGCTCAGGTTGTGATCTCAGGGTCCTGGGATCAAGTCCCACGTCGGGTTCTCTGCTCAGCGGGGAGTCTGCTTCCCTCTCACTCTCTCTGCCTGCCTCTCTGCCTACTTGTGATCTCTGCCTGTCAAATAAATAAATAAATAAATAAAATCTTTTTAAAAAAATTATGCTAAATTATCCTCATTGGTTAAACTAATTCAGAATCATAAACCAGAACTTGGAAATCTTTAGCATGTGGATCTGGCAAATTCATATCAAGTTCAGTGTAATCCCCATTACACAGAAATACCAATTGGGTAAACTCAAATTTACATTTAATTCATATATGATACTACATCCATAGCCCCCCCCGCCCCCCGGCTACTTCCCAATTCAGGTGGCTAAGTGATACTTCTGATCAATGAAACGAAAGTGGAAAAGTCTGCAGGATGGGACTTCAGGGGAGCTGTGATTTTGGCGATACCAAGGACACACTCTGGGAGTGTGACTCTCACTGCTTTGCCCTTCACTTTTTTTTTTTTTTTTTTCATTCTGGAAAGTTTACAGGATCATAGTGAGGAGAGAGAAAGAAAGGGTGCTAAGTAGTTCTTGGCACATTCTACCCTGAAAGGCTTACCACTAGACTTCTGTTATGTTGGACAGATAAACTTGTCATCATTTCAAGTCCAGAAAGAATGTTTTCTAATGATACACACGCTTTCTTTTTTTTTTTTTACTTCCTTTCAGCATAACAGAATTCATTGTTTTTGTACCACACCCAGTGCTCCATGCAATACGTGCCCTCCCCAATACCCACCACCTGGTTCCCCCAACCTCCCACGCTTTCTTGATTTCCTAACCTGCAAAATGGTAATGGAGGGTCCTGCTCCACAGAGATTTTTGTGAGGCCTGATTGTGATGATAGCAAGGAAAAAATAAATAGCTAAAAGAAATGCAGGCTGTTGTCATTATGCTCCTAGATACAATATTAAGGACTGGTCTCATTTTTATGTTTCGTTTCAGCCCCTTGTTATTCTGACTACCTTCCCAAATATTTGGCACTTATTTCAACTTAGTTCAGAGAAGGAGTGTAGAAAGCACATTTTGATGAAGAAAGGGAAGAAAAGATCTGTTATCAATTTTTTAAATCTAATGTGACTTCTGATTTTTCCAATCTTTTTGTTAATACCTAGCTTTTATTGTTGATATGTGTGTGTGTATACACATATGTAT
This sequence comes from Enhydra lutris kenyoni, assembly GCF_002288905.1. Classification (NCBI taxonomy): domain Eukaryota; kingdom Metazoa; phylum Chordata; class Mammalia; order Carnivora; family Mustelidae; genus Enhydra; species Enhydra lutris. The sequence continues at coordinate 15,102,622 of NW_019154114.1, forward strand.
ATTTTCACATATAGGCATATATATGTGTATGTTTATATTTACATACGCACACACACTGTGAGGAAACGGCACATATTATGTAGCTCGAGTCACCAACAGCAATTCTAAAATGTGTGCTCTTTCAGCTTCTTTGGGAATGTGTTGAAGCCTGTTGTCAAATTCACATTCTATGGTCACTTCATTGAATGTCAGTAATAATCTTTATTTCTAAAACATATTAAGTAACTGAAGTCCTACAGCTTGGCTATCTGAAGCACAGTTTGACAGTACGTGGACTGAGTGATGAGCTGACCAAAGAAGACATTTGTTTGTTTTATTTTTAACAGCAAATGGGAAATCAGCTTATGCCATAAACTTGGCTTTAGGGAGATTATTTCATTAGATTTCAGGGTAACGTTATTAGCAGGCAGAAAATTCCTTTCCGCTTCTGAACAGTCTTAATCCAACTCTGGGACTGCAATACATTCCTAAGGTATTTTTCATTGTTCTCAATACACTGAGAACGTTGACTTCAGCTTGAAAGCCATAAAATATTTGCAGTTATTTTCAAGTAACAATACCAGAAAGCCTGCATCATGCTGGGTTAATTCTTGTTTTATTTTATTTGGTTTCATTTTATTTTTCCCAGAAAGTGGAGATAAATCCAAGCTTCAGGTCCAGGAGATGATACACAACATGCCCTCATATTCATTTAGCACTGTATGTGGAAGATTCAAGGGAGGTCTTCTGAGAAATCGAGCCACACGCCCTTCAAGGACCCAGTAAAACATCCAAGAGGGCAGTCTACGAGCCAGCTGCCTCCCTGGGGATCATTAGCCTCAACCATTTCCAAGGGAAACCAAGAGCCCAGTGTCACTTGGACAAGTTCCCTGTCCCTGAATTCAATTACTGCCCTGGCCAACCAAAAAGCCAATTATTGGTCACATTTTGTATTCCCAGAGTTCAAGGCATTTTGATAATTCTCAAAGGAAAAATCAGATTTTTTTTTTTTCAAAATACAAATATCCTTGGTGGAATTTCTGAGACCAACTGCATTTTGGGTCACAATGTCAGAATGCCCCCTTGGACCCACTGTTATCGTTTTCTTTTGGTTTCCTGTTCTCGGAAGCCTGCTCCCTAGATTATTTTGATTAAGCCCAGTTTGGAGAACCAGATTCTTAGCACATTCTCCGCCATATTTTATGATAAATCTCGTTCAATTTCCCATGTAGGGTGGCAAGCTTTATTGCTTAACAAACATTGCATCTACTCGGCCATAATTTATATCTGAATGGGTTTATTATAGGCGTTGCATTTCATTCATTGTGCAGCTAATTCCATAACATGCTGCCTGCTCTCTGTATGGCTGTTTGGCCATTATCAGCTTCCAAGACAATTGAATCTTTCCCTTGCAGTTTCACGAAATGGTTTATGAATATGTAATACAAACTGTGTTAACAAGGCAAATATACTTCATTTCTTTTATGGCTATTTCCAGGCTGTGGCTGGGAAGAAGAGGCATAACAATGTGTCTCACTTAGAGGATGTTGTGCCCTTAATATAGAAATGCACTCCCCTTAGCTGTTCTCTTTGAAGGCCTGTATTGTCTTTGAGCGAGCCATGTGCTGTTGTGCGGTTCTGTGTGAAATGAGCCCCAGTCGACCTCCCATGGATTCAATTATCTTCTCTACACGGATGGCACGCTCTTCTCCTTGCTTCCCCCAAGCTCGCTCTCCTAGTGTGGTCCTACGTGGTATTCTGACTACAAAATAGCTCCATTTGGGCGCCCTGCCGTCATGGTGGGAACAGAATTGCTCATTTTCTGCATATGGCTCTTTCCTTTCCATACCTTTCCCCTTGACCTTCATACCCAAGGACAGCTCTAGAGGAAGAGCTTGTCCATCTGAGTGGAAGATACTCTGATCAGGCTCCACTCAAAAGAGAGATAGCTCACCTGGCCAGCAGGTGTTTATAGTTCCAAAGTGACTCTACCTGGATCTTAACAACATCTAAAGACCATTTTAATTTGGAGATTTATAAAGAGTATGACACATACCCTTTATTGAACACTCACTATGCCAGACATGTTATGTTACAATATCCCTTTTGTAGTAGGTATGACTCCTACTCACAAAAGTGAGGAAACTGAAGCTCCATGAATTTAAGCAACTTATTTTAGGTTATGCTTCTAATGAAGGGTCAAAATGAGGTAGAAACTTCCCAATATCTGAGTTCTAAAATCCATGGTTATATCCTACATAGATGTCCAATCTGTCCATCCATGCCCATGTCCACTGCCACCATCTTAAGATGAACTACCATCAAATCCCACCCAGAAAACTGGGAAGTTTCTTCCTACCTGCTCTCTCACCTACACTCTTGCCTCCCTCCCTACTTCATGCTCCCCTTGGCAGTTGTGGTGTTTCTTCTAAGCAGCACTGTCCAACAGAACTTTTTGCAATGCTGGAAGTGTTCTAGATCTATTCTGTCTGATGTGGTAGCTACCAGCCACATGTGGCTACTGAGTACTTACAATGTTCCAGTGTGACATAGAAGCTGAATTTCAAAAATCATGTTTTATTTATTTAAATTCACATAACCACACATAGCTAGAGGCTACTGAACTAGACAGGACAGATCTAAAATATAAATCTGACCAAATCTCCCTACAGCTTAACACCATTTAAAACATTCCCATTTCCCTTAAGAACCCAAAACCCTGACTCAGTTTACAAAGACTCACACAGCTCAGCTCCTATAGGAGGTTTCCACCCTGAGTTTGCATCATTTCCAACTCATGCTCTATATAGCAGGCCTAGAGCTGTAGAGCTCTGTAGAGCTGTCTAAAGTCAAGGTGTCAGCAGGATCACATTTCTTTCTGGAAGTTCCAGGGAAGAGTCTGTTTCCTCACCTTTTCTAACTTCTAGAGGCCACCTGCATCCCTTGCCTCATGGCCCCTTTGTCCACCTTCAAAGCCTTCTGATTCTTCTGCCTTCCTCCTCCAAATGAAGGACCTTTATGATTACACTGGGCCCACCTGGATAATCCAGGCTAATCTCATCTCAAGATCCTTCACATCTACTAAGTCCCTTCTGCCATGTGAGGTATTCATAGCTTCCAGGAATAGGACGTGGACATCTTTGGGAGTGGGCACTTTTCTGTCTACTACCCTCCCCAACTAGATTGTAAGCTCTGTGATAGCAAGGACTGCTCATCATTGTCAAGAACAGTATCTGGCATATTGGTGGAGTGTGTGTGTGTGTGTGTGTGTTTTAAATGAGCAAATAATGTAATTCCTCTATCAGAAAAAGTTATCTTGTAGAAAAATCTATGAGACACTTATTAAGTATTTGTTTAGGCTGTATATTTTTGGAAACCACAGTTGTGACTCATGTCACACCAGGTAGAAGCAGGGATGGAACTGCTGATACCACGTAGCCTTCCTGTTTCGTTAGGTATTGTCAATGTGTCTGCCTTGACTGTGGCCTGTCTTCTCCCATTCCACCAGGCTTGTTAGGCATCACCTCCTGCCCCCTATGACCAATAGCTTTTCATGTTGACCTGATTGTCTCCTTGAATTAGAGAAGAGATGTCAATTGAACAGAAATCCAGGTAAATCAAGACAAACATGTTGACAGAACCTACAGTATTTGCTCTGATTTCAGAGCAGCACTGTCAGCAAGCGGCTTACTTTTTCCCTGAAGAGTTGAGTGGGGACAACACTCTAAAAGGAAGCCATGAGCCACAGCTGCCATTGGTCAACTCATGGGCTTGCATACACTGAATGTACACACACACACACACACACACCTGTATAATCTATTTTTAAGGCATACAACAAAAATCTCATACTGCTAGCTGTGGCCTCAGTCACCGAATTTAAAATATATGTTTTTCCACAAATTGTACATAAATCCAGAATATTTTTGGAGCTAGAGGGGTACTGAAATCACTGAATCCATTTTGCAAATGTCTCCAGCCCTTCACTGAAGATGAGGAAACTGAGGTCCAGAGCAGGGAATCGATTTGTCCCAGGCCTGCCAGTGCCCTGACACCTAGTTTAATGCTTTTAATGATCACACTTTCTAGAAACATTTATTAAGATTTTTTTCCCAATCATTTCTTATATCCTCACCTTGCTGTGAATTTGGATCTGGAGTCCAAAAAATCTGAATTAAAATCCTGGCTCTGTCCACTTCCTATGGATGTGATGCCATCCAAGTGAGCATCTTGGACCACTTTTTCTTCATGTGTGGAAGAGGGAAGAGGACAGGAGCTTCCTCACATGGTTGTTGTAGGGATCAAACAGAAAATGTTTGTAAAAGTACCTTTCATGGTACTTGCCATCATACTGACTGAGTGCTCTGTTTCCCCTCCCTCGTACTCCCCCAACCTTTTTTTTTTTAAAGATTTTATTTATTTATTTGACAGACAGAGATCACAAGTAGGCAGAGAGGCAGGCAGAGAGAGAGGAGGAAGCAGGCTCCCTGCTCAGCAGATAGCCCGATGCGGGGCTCGATCCCAGGACACTGGGATCATGACCTGAGCTGAAGGCAGAGGCTTTAACCCACTAAGCCACCAAGGTGCCCCCCTACTCCCCCTTTTATGTCTACTTTATGGAGATGTGTTGTTCTCTCAGTGAAGTTTCCACTGATTTGACTGGTACTTATCAAGTACAGCCATGAGCCAGATGCTATACCAGGGCCTGGGAGAGAAGGGTGAAGAAGGGTGACTCAGGAGGCACAGAGGAGGGAGCGCCACACCAGAGAGAAAGCCAGGAGGTAAATAGCATGACACCCAGGAGAGCCGCAGAGGCTAACTGGCTGACTCTCTGGTTGCAGGGTGTAGCTGAGGGGTGAGATGGGAGAAGGGGTCAAGAGAATAGGAGGACTCCAGAGGGCCAGACCTGGAGAAGGGAAGGGTGTCCTCTGAGGCTTATTCACTCACACACCTTGAACCAGGTTGGGCCTTGAGGATCCAACAGGGGACAGACCAGACCAGTTCCCTGCTTCCACAGTCTTATGTTGTAGCAGGGAGCTAGGGAAACATGGGCAGGCACAGAGGGTCCACAAAGCTCTGAGCAGATAAGAGTCACCAGACAATGAAGTGTGAGGCTCTGGGCCTGTGAATGCTCAGAGACATCACGGATTTCCAGCTCAGTCCAGCCCACCGGGCCACCCTGGGGCTTTACAAGGGTTTTCTCGATCCGGCCTCACTGAGCCCTTACATCAGTGCTCACGAAGTCAGGAATGTAAGGTTTTCAATAAAAGTGCAGGCAATGGGCCCAGAGGGAGCCCAGCTCAAATGAGCTTTTATATTTTTATGTGGAATGTAATCACGTTTGGTCATGATTGAGGTTGCCCCGTTACTGCTATTAGAGCATTTATGGTTCTAAGGGGGATACGCGTCTTTGGCGATACATGCTTACAACTAAAAGCAACAGGGTATGCTGATTCTAGAAGTCACTGCAAAATCCTAAGGAAAGGGCTTACGAGCATTGCCTCTGGGAGCTTGGTTGAGAGGGCTGGTATTGTCCACAGGCCCAAGAGTGGCCAGACCCAGGAGGGCCCCCTCTGGAGGGATAATCCGGCCTGGCATTTTCACAGCCAGCTGCCCTGGCAGGGCATCATGGAAGTTAGAACTGCCTGCCAACAGGTGTAGGTTCTACACATGCTCTGTCAGTGTCAGAACTCTACCAGGTGGTTTTTCCCCACTAGTCCCACTTTCCAGGTGTGTAAGCAAAGTTCTGAGAGGTTACTGGCTCCCCAGGAGCACACAGTCTGTAAGTGAATGAACTTCCCAGGGCCCTATAGCAGATCACCAGGGACTGGTAGCTGAAAACAACAGAAATGTATTCACTCATAGTTCAGGTGGCCAGAAGTCTCAGATCAAAGTGTAGGCAGAGCTGGCCCTTCCGGAGGCTCTGGGGGAGACATGGCCTCATGGCATCATCCTCGCTTCTGGTGGCCACTGGAAGTTTGGGGTGTTCCACAGCTTGGAGCTACTACATTTGTTCTTATCTCTGCCTCCACCTCCACATGGCCTTTTCTTCAGGTGTCTTGTGCCCTTGCCTCTACTGAAAAAGACACCTGCCATTGGGTTTAAAGCCCACACTAAAGCCAGGGTGATATCGTCTCAAGATCCTCAACTATTTACATCTGGACTCTCCTTCCAAAAAAGAGCACATTTTGAGTTTTTGTGTGGACATAAACATTTTAAGAATACCATTCGACCCAGCAATGTAAGTAGTGGGGACAGTGGGGACAGGAACTGAACCAAGCTTGAGTGCAAAGCCACTCCCACAGAAGATGTGTGGCTGTGTGTGCTCATTTGCTCACATCACCTCTGGCTTCCTGGCTTCCTGGCTTCCCACTGAGTTCTCGTCAGCTTTCTTTCTTTCCTTACTTTTCACAAGTGTAGACCAGGCCTGTGTAAAACTCTCCTTAGCGAGGAACGCAGAAAACCCGTGAAGAATCACAGAGGACCAAAGACTCTGGAGGGAAACACTAGGATGCTGGAAAGGAGAGAAACAGGCTTCTCTGGGAATGAGACGTGACACAGTCTTATCCCTGCTGCTCCTAAGCTGCTGATCTTAAGTAAGTTGTTTTACCTCTCTGAATCTCAATTTCCCTAGCTGTAAACTGGGCAGGAAATCCCTCAGGTTTAAAATAATGGAGTCAATGGGTACAAAGTTTCTAAAGGTTCCTGGCAGAGAGTAGTTGATTAACACATGTTTGTTTAATCTGAATCTGCGGGCATATCTTCAGTGACAGAGAAGGACAGCCAGACCCTAAAAGGAGAAAAGTTATTCTAACCTGATCAAGTGGAAGGGAAATGGGGGTAAATGCAGATATAACTGAACACGTAAGAGGTACCAACACATGCATACCCAGACCTGTGGCTGTGACCACTCATCTGTGGGAATGTCTGCACATCTCAGTCCGTCCACCTGCCCATCGTCTCTTTTGCTTGCTGCCAATACTGTGTGCAGGTCCCGTCTAAATGCTGGCATATGTCTTCCACCTTCACACCACATCTGTGAGGTCTCCACTGTTACTGCCCTCATCGTACTGAGGAATAAACAAAACTTGCCACGAGTATCCGTGACCTGAGGGACAGAGCTGACACCCAAACCAGGTCTGTGTGACCACGAAGCCGGTCTCTTTACTACTTGCAAAACTACCCATGACTGTGGCCCTAGGGATAACCCCTCCAGGCTGGGTCAGGAAAGGGTTGGTACAGAGGTGGCATCTGGGTGCGGCTACACTGTTCACGAAACATCAGGGGCTCGCGGCATGATGACGAGCACATGGACCCTGGAGCGCACAAATCCAAGTTCTGCTGCTCACTGGCTCTGTGACCTTGAGGAACAGAGAGCATCTTTCTGAGTCCTTGTTTCCTCATCTGCCAAAGGGGATGAAATCTCTACAGCAAAAGGTTGACATGAGAACTCAAAGCATAAACATACAGAAAAGGGGTTAGGGATAGAAAGCTGTTTGGTAGGAACTGACAGAAATGTGTGTGCAGATGTGTGATGACATGGCTACTGGGACATCGAGTGCAGCACTATTCACAATAACCCCAAACCACCCAACCCTCCATCCGCAGTAAGGCCGACAGATGGCTTTCTATTCGCATACGGAACCACGAGTTTCATGTGCAAGGACAGATGCGGGCAACAGTGGAACAGGGTCTCCCAGAGGATACCACTGAGCCAAAGAAGCCCAGACCCACGTGGGTCTGTTTACAAAAGGTTCAAACACAGGCACACACTGGACTATGGGGTTAGACTCTGGGCTGGTAGTTACCCTTGGCAGGGGGAGAGGACAGCAGAAGGGGCTACGAGGATATCCCTTGAGTACTGTCCACATTCTTTCCTGATCTGGTGCCGTTCACAAGGAGTTGAGTTTACAAAATCCATCAACCTGTATACTTAACAATCTGTGAACTTCAATACAAATCTATACTTTGATACAAAGTTTTTTTTTAATTACATGGAACAGCACATGGCACGCAGAACATTTTCAGTAAGTGCTAGTTTTCCGTCCTCAAATGATTTGGTCGTGACCTGTGCAGGAAAAGAAACCTCCATGTGTAAATGATGTCTTTAATGACATCAACCCACTGGGGTGACAATCATATGGGGAAAGGGCATAGAGGGAGAGTCAGAAAGTTGGATAAAGGTAGGGAGGAGGACATATTTGTTTAAAGCCTCTGTGGATTCCCTGAGCAAAGACTCCTGATCCATGCTAAAGTGGGCATTCATTTATGGCCCCAGCCGTTTCTTCCAAGGCTTTGAACCATCAAGTGGGACTCTCAATCAGGTCCTTCAAATCCCTGCTGATCTAGCCACTGCCTACCACCCAGCTCCCTCTCTGCCCCCTTTGTCTCACCCACTGACATCCTGCCACACTGACCAGTTTCTGCCTTCTTCTGTATCCCCAGATTCTCAGCTTACATGGCAACCCCTCAGCCTGAAGTAGCTTCCTCCTAAATGGTTCTTTTTCATAAAAAACTGTTTTTCTGTGATATTACAATTCTGTCAGATTAATTTCATTAACATTAACTTGGTTCTTTGCTTATTTATTTTCTGTCTTCTCATCACCAAATTTATGTCCCAACTTGTATCTCCAGTAAATGCTAGCAAATGCTTTTCACATAGTAGGCTTTCAAAATTAAGTTACTAAAAAAAAAAAAAAATTAAGTTACTGAGTAAGTTAAGTCAAAACATCTTCAGTGTGTTAGTGGAAGGATACTAGATTTTTCTCACTAAGATATTTGCTCAGCAATAGCACTTTTACTCAGATAATTCCATAGATCACATGAATCCTCAGAATCCTGTCATTCAAGTAGAAGAGTGTTTGCGACACAGGGATTTCAAAGCATAACACCGAGAACAGAACGTGTATGAATGAGTGACAGGGGCCAGATGGCACTCTAAGGAGTGGTGGGGACTGGCAAACTGAAAGGCCAGTCTATGACCAAGCAACATGTGGTAATGTGCTAACTACTGACCAGCCCTACCCACCTGCTGCCAGTCTAGAATGCAAAGCTTGTGTCTAGTCCCCATGCTCTCTAGAAGAGGCCAAAGGTGCACATGTTTGTAGGTGAACACTGCCAGTTTTTTAGTACTGGCAATAAATTTAACGTTTCCTAAAAGTGGGTAGCCAGGGTGCAGAAAACTCTCTCTGCGGGCTGCCTGCAGTTGGCCTCCTCCATACTGATCTTAACCTGCTATTTTATAAGAGGGGATTGGAGCTGCAGAGAAAGATGACTCATTACAGATCTCATGGTTAGTACGTGGCCAGGTGTGGTCTGGGGCCTAGGCTTATAGCTCCATGCCATTGCCCTTCCATTCATGAGGAGAAAGACCTCTGCGCACACATCTGGCTTAATTGAGATAAACCAGCCATCATAAAAGTAAATTATGTCTTGGATTAAGCATACTGTATTGAGGTCTGATGTGACTCTCTTCATCTTTAAACGAAAGCCCATAGCCCAGTTGTGAGGGCTCATCACAACAATCTTAAGAAAGGGGCACTGGGCTGTTTTAATGTTTGATATTAATTTATAGCCAGCCTGGAGTCAGAGATCCACACGAGGTGCCGTGTGTGAAAATCCTTCTTTGTGAAGACCTGAGACTTCTCGCTCAGAGCAGCCCCTTTTTAATTCTGTCTCAGCAGCTTGGGCCTAACCCTGTTATAGAAAGAGTAATCGTAAATCTGCATGAAGTTTCTGATGATTAGTTTTGCTTGGAAACAGGCCAAAGAGGCAGACTTTCGCCAATTCCATAGGTACGTGTAAGTTCTTTCAAGAAAGAATGCATTAATCCTTCCCACTGGGCTGGCAATGAGGAGTTTAGGGGCCCATGGAGAAGAGAGCCTCCTGACCTCAGTTATACGTGTAAAGGCTGTGCCAGGACCACTTATCAGGGCACTTTAATAAGTGCGCTCACTTTACCCATGGCGGCACCGAGAGGCACAGATGATGAATTTTTTAGACAGATGAGAAAACTGAGACTCATTTTAAGTAACTTGCACTAGTGAATACAGCTAATAAAATGTCAGCTAGAGTGGGACCCTGTCCGGTGATGGCAGAAGCCCTGCTGCATGGACACACAACCCACACGGACAGCTCACTCCACCCCGAGGGATGCCCGCTACTACCTTTAGCCAATGAGCTGGTGGAGGACAATCCATGTCCTTGGTTATCCATCTCTCTGGCTTCCTTTCTCCTTCTTCTTAAAACTTGATGATATGGGGGGTGTGATAGGAGTTGTCGCAGAAAGGAAAGGGGAACAAATTAGAGATTTGAGAGGATACTAGCCAATGGTGAAAGTGCTTACTGTAGTATTTAAAAAGAAAGAAGAAAATGGCAGCATAAGAGCTCGAAAATCTGGGTATAAAGAAGACTTTAATCCATTTAATTATTCAGTGCTCAGTCCTGGCAAAGAAGAGTTGGTTTTTGATAGGTTGTAATGACCATGGTAATTTGAAGGTAGTAAGAAAGCAGAATACAAAAAAAAAAAAAAAAAAGAAGAAGAAGAAGAAGAAGGAGGAGGAGG